>NC_081824.1:478583465-478887001 GCF_030867095.1 Alligator mississippiensis
GTTTGCATCCTAATGCTCCTTTGCAGGATTAAACTAATTGATATTTTCATGCAGCCATGCCACTGATTTCTATTTTTTGACCCCTCTGACTTTACTGCTGAGTCTTTGGAAATGCTACCATCAAATTCCAGCATTAAAAATGAAACTTTGGGCATTCAGGATTTACAAGGGTGCCATACTGACATGGTAGGGGACCCTGGAATAAGGGTCGAATCCCTGTGGACTGCAGGGAGGAAGATATAAACACTGTATCTCTGGATGTCGCTCTTGCAATTTCTGAATGCCATAGTGGCCCATTTTAAGGTGCCTCTGGTCATTCATTTTTCAAATGTATTGTTTTCACTGCATCTTTTAACAAGCCAGCCCTTGACAGACATGATAGTCGCCTGCCTCTTTACAGTCATCCCAATGCTGCACACTAGTATGGCCACTTCTAGTGTCATTGCGATGACAGGAATGGCATCAGCCACTTGCCACTCTCACAAGCTAAAGGGGAATCTCGTCATCTCTTTAGCTGCTAGTAGTAGGAGTACTACAGATGAATAGTCCAGGATCCATCCAGTAACGAGCGGCAGTATATGCAGGCACACACATGCATGTGTGCATACACATACACACACACCAGTTTATGGGAATATGCTCTTGCACTGATATTGTTGAGGTGCTGAGCACCCACACAAGCCAGGTTTGCTGGCAAAGAGACTGTCTGGGGTACGCCTGTTCCCAGAGTGATCCAGACCTACAGAGAGCAAAGCTGTGCACACACACACACTCTTTTTATAGTCCCTAGGGACAGAGTAACTTATTCCAGCTGAGCTCAGCCACATTCCCGTGGGGCTTGGTCCCTTGGCTTCTTTCCTGGAATGGGAGCAGACAGCTGTGCTACGGTAAATAGTCGGCTTTGGAGCAAAGGGAGTCAACTAACCCTTTGTTGCCCAGCTACTATTGCTTTTCCTGTCTAGGGCTGTCTCTACCGATGCAGCCTCACTGGCTAATTATCCCCTTGGATAACTGCCCTTACTCCGTTATGCTTCCCCTTAGGGCTGGATTCAGCTGTACAGGCTTACAAGTGTTGCCAGTCCCAGTCCTTCAAAATCATGCGTCTCCTGTGCCAAAATTAGGATTTAAGTAACCCCCCCCCCAAAAAAAACAGCCTGTGAGATTAAGACATAATAGATGCTTGCTTGTTTCTTATTTGCATCTTGCATTCATGTTTTCTAGCTTTCCCCCCAAGTGTCAGAACCAGCATTTTTCTTTTTATGAAAAATAAGAACTGAGATAGTCACAATGCCGGCCTCAGGGAAAACGGCGTCCTGGGCAAACTTGCATTTTGGTGCCTCTGCCGCTCCCCACCTCCAGTACCTCCCTCTGCTGCAGGCGAGCAGGCACGGGGTGCAGTCCTGCGGGGAGGTAGAGCTGCCCACCCTGCCCAGCCCAGCTCCTTCTGATCAGCAACTGGGGTAGGGATCAGACAGGGTGGGCTGGGGCAAGGGGAGAGCACTGCTGTGTATGTGTATGTGTATGTGTATGTGTATATGTGTGTGTGTGTGTATGGCACCCACCTGATCATGGCGCCTTGGGTGGTTGCCCACATCACCCACCCCTAAAGCCAGTTCTTGATCCTCATATAGCTACCCCTCCACCTTTCATTCCTAACAAACAACAATTATCTGGATGCACTCAATTAAATCATAAAGCTAGCAATACTGGCTCAGATATGTGCCAATTATTTCTGGTAGTGTCCCCGAGCCTCCACAGACTACACAGAAAGGTGGACTGATGAAAAAGGGCAAGGGGTATTTCTGTTGCCAGAGCTCAATAGATGGAGAAAATAGCAGATCCGTGTAATTTGTGGCCACTTGTCCTATTTGTCAAGTACTGTCCCCACAAGGGTCAGTACTGAACCCTGTGACCAGCATTATATACCTAATTCTTCCAGAGGCGAGGATTTCTTAGGGTGATCTCTTTTATTGGACCAACTATGTAGTTAAGATGGAGTTAGACAAGCTTTGCTTTCAAATGCAAGACATTATTTGCATTTGAAAGCTTGTCTGACTCTATCCCAACTACACGGTTCATCCAATAAGAGAGATCATCCTAAGAAATCATTGCTTTTCGCATACTTTCTGGACCATCACAGCTACAACATTACTCTTACACTACTATAATTCTTCAAGGCACAAAGACCAGTGTTATTTCTGCTACACCTTTTATACGATGCAGTAGACAGCCTGGCCTGAACAGGGTCTGATGAAAAGCTAGCAGGAAGGAGGATGGCAGCCACCTCCACCTCATTTGAGGAGACTGGTACCACTGTGGGAACTAGACTTATGCTTTCTAATAAAAGCAAGGACTTGACTCTGTGTTGTCCCTATCCAGTAAGTGGTAAAGCTTACTCATGAGTCACCCCTGTGTATCTCACAGCTAACCTTCCCTGAAGGTCATTCCACTATCCATCACTTGTAGTTGCGCTGGGGAGCAGCACAGCTCTGCCCCAGCAGAGTATGAGTGGTAAAAGTAGGATAAAACAAAAATAAATCAATATTTTTAACTGGACAGTTTTATTTATAAAGAATGTTCCATTTTTCAGATCATTATAACAGGCAGCTGTGTTACCAAGGGAACTATGAGGGAAAAATCAAGGAAGAAAGGTGGTGGAGATTACCATGAATAAAAACCAAGGGTTTTTCTGCAGATTAGGTTTGGTGGTAGCAGGCTCCTTAACTTTAGCTTTAGTGTATTTAATACACTTCAGTTGAGTCCCCTCTTAGACATCTCCTCTCAACGACAGTCCCAAGTATTTTAAGCTCTCCAAAGAGGACAGTTCTTTCTGGCTGTTGATTGCTCTCATCACCTTTCTCTGAATGTCCATGGTGTAACCAAAATGTCTGGTGCCGGCATGACAAGGTTGCTGGCCTGGCTCACTGCCTGGCTCTGACCTCCTCACCCTTGTTTCCATACTCTCTGGGTCCTTTGCCCTCAACAGTTATCTCTCCTGCCACGACTTGATGTTATAATTTCATAGGGAGGCTGCTCCCAGCAGGCAGATGCAGGTTTTGGGGAAGGTCCTTGCCTGGACCCAGGCCCTTCCCAGCTTGGCTCACTTTTAATCTGTTTGGGTCCTGCTGCCTGGGATCTAGTGCACCAGGACCCTCTGTTCTCAGGCTCCAGCTCTAGCCCCTCATGGGCTCTGGACCACTTGGCCCTTAAGTACCACCACTGCGGGGCCAGGAGTTACACTCTCCAGTCTTTGCTATCAGATATGCAGTCCTCTGACATGCCACAATTTTCCCTCTGAACATATCTGGACTCAACACCCTGGGGTCCTGGGCCCCAGGAGTGCTCTGAGCTGGGTGTCCCTGCTGCACCCCAGTGGCCTCCAGTGTCCCTTGCAGACACCCCAGTCTGCACATACATCAAAAGCATGAGCATCTGCTCCCTGAAACATAAAGCTCACATAATACAAGCTCCCTCACTGGGGTTATTCTTAACCCACGGTAGCGCCAATGTGAACAGTTCGAGGGACTTCTCTTGTGTTGCCTTATCTTTAGGCCCTACTCTTATCTTTAGGCCCTACCCTTATCTTTAGGCCCTACCTTTATCTTTAGGCCCATAACAGGCTACCTGTTATGTCAATTTTGATGAAACAATAGAACAGAAAGTGTCAAGGGTGTTAACAAGCCCCCGTTGTTGCACATTATTAAATAGTTACATAAGCTTCATGATTTCAAGGATGAAGATCTTGGCTTGCTTAGTTCCATGACACATAATTGCCATTAAAAATCATATTAGCCCTGCATTAAAGATAAAGAAACAGAAAAATGAAGATGGGTTGAAGAAAGGAAGGTAGCTGCAAGATCTGAAATATAAAGTGAAGCTTTTACTTTAAGAAGAGCCATCACAGAAGGGGTGAGCAAGCACACAGATTCTTCTTCTTGATTCTTCTTGCTGATTCTTCTTGAAAGCTGCTAGAGACATGCTCAGTGCATGCTTTTGTTAGCCACGCTGAGACCTGGGAAACTTGTACCACTGCTGGACTATTTAACACCTTGTTTTTAGCTGCTTTATTTTTTTTTAATTAATTTGTATCCACAGACAAATTAACCAAAACTAATTCCAAATCTAAGAGTCCAAAGCCATAAGTGGCCCTACTACTGGCAAACATCCTTCATCCGCACCTGAGGCTTCAGATGCTTTCAAAACCTTCGGCAGGAATCCTACTTTGTATGCCCCTGAATTTTGCTGGCCCTTAGCCATAAGGCCCTAAGAGCAAGCAAGGGAGGGGATTCCCATTTCCATAAACTGGGCTTAAAGCCTCTGCACCTCGGCGGGTACTGAACCATGCCGGAAAAGCAGTTCTCCCAGGTAGCCCTTCAGGATACTGCCTTCTTGGACACAGGTACACGGTATTTTCCCTGCCAGGTTAAGAAGCCATTACACTTGTCCTGAGTCTTATAGTCACAAGCTCACAGCTGGACTGGCAAAGATGTATGGATCCCTCTCTTTTGGGTGGCCTATAATACCCATACTAGACATGGGTCTTCAGAAACAGGGGGATAAGGATCCAACAGTATCAAGCTGGATCCTGGGATCCAAGGAGATGAGGCATGTGGCAGCCACAGCTATAAAGCTTGCTCATGCCTTTCTAGCTGTTCTCCTGGCATCAGTGTCTAATTACTTTGTTCATCATTTGGGACTAATTGGCAGTGCACCAAGTTTGCTCCATCTATTTCTGGTCTCTTCTTGTTTACCAGACATATTCTTACCACAGCCCTTGGGTGGTATCAGCAGACCTTTTTGTTTTGACTGAGTTCAGCCTTTTATTTTTGCCTTCTGCTGGCTTCTACAATTTTGTCACAGGCTAAATTGAACTTTTATGACACTGAACTGATTAAAGCGTAGGCCTTTGCTCAACAGCCACTAAATAATAGGTATGAAATAACACCCTTTGGCTTGAATGAGAATTATTTATTGGCCACCTCCAGAAAACAGGGCTTTGGAAAATGCACCAGAAATCCTTGAAAAGGAATAGAGATCCACATTTTTCATGTGAAGGAAAGCTCCCTCCTACAACTTAATCTTTTAAATGATCTCTTTTGTTATCCTGCTCCACATTGTTTAAACCCTTATTTACTTCAGTCTGTCTCCTCTTGTATCAGTTGTCTCTGACATCTCCTCCGTGCAGCTGTTCTTATCTCTTCCTCCACCCAGCATCCCTTTGTTGCCTCTCCTTTTTCCCTCTCTGCTCCCCTCATCCTCACTCCCCACCATTTACAGATGAATTTTTCATGCCTACAAACGTGATCTCTCCACTGTTTCCCATCTCTCTGGAGTGCAATGGGTCCCTAGGGGTCCCCAGGCTTGCATTACCAGTATGGGCTTTTCTAGCCCCGCACAGGTCATAAGCAGCAACCCTGCTTGCCTCCCCCTTCAGCATCAATTGTCTGGAGAGATTCTGAAATGATCGCATCTCTCTGCATTGCCTCCTATCACTATGGCAACCTAAGTGAGGATGTGCTGCAGGGATGCGATCGCTGCAGTGACTTTGCCAGGCTTGGGCAGGACATGTGAGCTCCACCAGGCCAGCAAATTCAACCAGGGGAGGGAAATGTTGGCTCCGGTTACAATTTTGTGCCTAACTGAGGCACGATTGGAAACCCGGCTGAACAGAAGGTGGGACCGGCTGCTTGTCCCCACTCCAGCAGATGCATTATTATGTGCTTTGGATCCGAGAGAGGTTGTAGGGCAGCGATTCCCAGCCACCGAGATGCACCGAGATCCTTTTAAGGGTGCCACAAGGTGCCACGCGCTGTTACCTGCACCAACATTTTACAAGATAAACCCAGAGATTTCGAACAGGACAGCTTTTACAATCTTTGTTTTCTCCAATGCCCGATGAACAGTGTTTGCGCCCAAAAGCTTGCAATGAAAGAATTGTTTTTTTGCAAAAATCTTGTTGCTCTAATAAAAGAGATCATCTCTACTACGAGTCCTGATTGCGATTTCAAATAGGTATCCATAACGCCGAAATAAATGGTGGCTGGTCGCTGATGTCAACTGCTGGTCGATGATGTCAACTGTGGGGTTGCTGATGTCAACTGCTGGTCGATGACGTCAACTGCGGGGTCGCTGATGCCAACTGCCGGTTGCTGATGTCAACTGCCAGTCAATGATGTCAACTGCGGGGTCAGTGATGTCAACTGCGGGGTCGCTGATGCCAATTGCCGGTTGCTGATGTCAACTGCTAGTCAATGATGTCAACTGTGGGGTCAGTGATGTCAACTGCGGGGTTGCTGATGCCAACTGCCGGTTGCTGATATCAACTGCTGGTCAATGATGTCAACTGCGGGGTCAGTGATGTCAACTGCAGGGTCAGTGATGTCAACTGCGGGGTTGCTGATGCCAACTGCCGGTTGCTGATGTCAACTGCGGGGTCAGTGATGTCAACTGCGGGGTCAGTGATGTCAACTGCCGGTTGCTGATATCAACTGCCGGTCAGTGATGTCAACTGCGGGGTCAGTGATGCCAACTGCCGGTTGCTGATGTCAACTGCCGGTCAATGATGTCAACTGCGGGGTTAATGACGTCAATTGCGAGGTTGCTGATATCAACTGCTGGTTGCTGATGTCAACTGCCGGTCAGTGATGTCAACTGTGGGGTTGGTGATGTCAATTGCGGGGTTGCTGATGTCAACTGCCGGTCAGAGATGTCAACTGTGGGGTTGGTGATGTCAATTGCGGGGTTGCTGATGTCAACTGCCAGTCGCTGATGTTAACTGCGTGGTCACTGATGCTAACTGCAGGGTCAATGATGTCAACTGCTGGTCGATGATGTCAACTGTGGGGTCGCCATTGGCACGACTAGGAGCATGCAAGAGGCCTTGCATAGGAGAAGAGCGTGAGGCGCCGGACGCACGGCTCTCCCTGAGGAGAAGGACCCCTGCCCCCTCCACAGCCCTGAGGAGAACCCCCCCCACCCCCAGCCCCATCTCCACGCAAGGGCTCCTGGGAGTTGGAGTCGCCCCCGCTACCCTAGCGCACCAGCCGAGTGGGACTCCATTTCCCGTCGGCCTCCGCGAGACGCCGGAAGGGGAGGGCGGGGCCAGGAGCCCGAGCGCCGCGCCATTGGCTGCGGAGGGGAGCGGGCGGAGCCTGATAGGGCGGCGGGCGCGGCGGGGGCGGGGCGGCGGCGACGGCGGCGGCGGGGCCCGTTACTCGCCCCCATGGCGGCGGGGCCGTTGGTGTGAGGGGAGCGCGGCCGCCATGGGCGAGTGCGGGGCCGGCGGCGACGTCAACTCCAACGTGCTGCTCGCGGCCCGCAGCACCGGCGACTCGCAGCTGGACCGCGCCGTGCGCCAGTGGCTCAGCTGGGACAAGGTGCGCGCCCCGCCCCGCCCCCCCCCCCTGCGTCCCGGGGTCTGTACGGGTACATCTGGGGGGAGGGGGCTGCAGGGAATCGATATTGGGGGAGGGGGCTGTATGGAGAGATGGGGGGGGTCTGTATGGGTAGATCTTGGGGGGGGGAGGGGGATGTATGGATAGATGTTGGGGGAGGGGTCTCTATGCATAGGTCTGGGGGGAGGGGTCTGTATGGGTAGATCTGGGGGGAGGGGGATGTACAGATGGATCTGGGGGGGAGGGGTCTCTACACAGTTGTGGGGGGGTCTGTATGTATAGATGTGGGGGGGAGGGGTCTGTACGGGTCGATCTGGGGGAGGGGTTTGTACGGATAGATCTGGTGGGGAGGGTCTGTATAGCTAGATCCGGGGTGGGGGTTGCGGTGCGTCTATATGGACAGATACAGCTGTCTGTGTCTGGAGAGATCGGTAGAGTGACGTCTGCATCTAAAGAGATCTATCGATATAGTTAGGTATCGATAGCTATGTCCATAGAGAGAGAGAGAGAGAGATCCAGTAGGCAGCCGTTGATCTTTTTGGATCGTGGCGTATGCGTGAGAGGTCACCCAGGCGGTCGACGCCTTTGCCTAGGCAGGAAGATGGAGGAGGGGAGGCTGCTCACACCCTCCGTCCCCTCTTCACGCGGGATCCCAGGACAGGACTGAGTCCATATGGCTGTCGTGATGTGCAGGTCCAGGCGTCACACCCAGGTCTCCCACATGGCAGGCGGGAGTCCAGCCCAATACCACAACAGTGAGAGTGAGAGGTCTGTCTATATAGATATCCATAGCTATTTATCTCTCTCTTTATCTGTAGAGAGACCTCTTTATATAGATACCGACGTGTATACCTAGAGATTCATCTCTCTATACATATATCAGTATCTACATACACATATAGACATCCATCTATGTAGCTATTCAACTACGTCTATGTATATAGAGAGATCTCTCTATATAGATATCTATATCAAGTGAGAGATATGTCTATCAATCTACAGATGGCAGATCTGTATGTACCGTGGTTAGTTTATAAGGTGCAGTCCTATCTGACCTTCTCCTGCTTTGTGTTGTTTTTTTTGCCAGTGAGCCCCGGAGCAGGTGCCCTGATGGCTCCTTTTTTCCCCTCCTTCCATCTGATACTCCCCTTTGCAGGGGCCATTTTGCAGATGAGAGACCGAGTGAGGGTCCCTGCAGAAGAAAAATAGAGGAAGGGGTGGTAACTGGTTTTCGAAAACCAGCTGGCTACCATCTGGTTAAAACAAGACAGGACGGCAGTGTTATTTGTAGGCATCTGAGTCTGGGAGGAAAGGAGTGAAGCATGTGCAAGTCTTGGTAAACAGTATGTTGTAATCTTGATTGTGCTATTATGTGCCAATTATACAGCAGTATGATGGGGGAAGTGAGGAATGCACTGACCAGCAGACGAACTGCTGAATGTATTGCCTTTTTTTTGTGGAGGAGAGAACAAATAATTATCAGAGAGAATCGTTCTGGCCCGAATTGCCAAAGAACCACTGTAAGAAATGCTCCTTCATATCACGATTTGCGTGTTCCAAGAGTAGGCATCCGATCTTAAAGGCAAACATTTTGAAAAGGGGAAATGCATTTGAAAGCAGGTCTTCTCTATCGCTACGTGCATGTTGGAAAGATTAGCCATCTGTAGGAATAGTGTTTTCACTTGCATCTTGATGTCCTAAAAATAATAAAAGCTGCATAATACTTCAAAGCAGAAACTTGCCACTAGCTGGGGCTATTAAGAAATTTCTCTGCAGGATACATCATTATATGCATCATGGCATTTGGATAGGGTAATTGAAGGCATCCCGCGTTCGCTTTAGTCACAGATAGGAGGCCAGATGGACCGTTAATTTGTTCTGATGTATCCGTTCCTTTGTGAGGGCTTGATCCTTCACAGACTTGTCTCCCACTGAGGACCAAATTGCTTACGCACATTTTTTGCAGAATTGGGCCTCTCTTGGATTTCAGAATCCTAAATGAGCAATTCAGACGTCACCAGGGTTTGTCAAGAGAACATTTTGTGTAGTATTAAATGCAGCCACCTGAAACATGGCATCTGCTTCATAGCGTTCACATGCCTATTTACCTGTCTATTTAAGATAGGAAGTAAAGAATCCCTTCTGTTGAAATAATTTGGGTTTAAAGGTGAAATGCAATTAACCACGGTTCCAAAAGATGTTTTACTTTGAATCGTACGAAGCCCATATAATTTTTCCTCATCTAGACTTTTTTATATTTAAGACTAATGACTAAACACATGGACTTCAGAGAGTTTCATCTTCTAGCAAGCAGCTTTTTAAACATAACTGTACCATAACTAGATAGGAGAAGGGCTACATAATTCAATAACTTTTTATAAAACATTAAGAGTAAGAGTGAATCTTAGCCCACAGTCATGAATCTAGCATTGGAGATTGTCTAGCTACTTTTTTCATTAAAAGGACTTTCCTGGCTAAATGTATACTTATAAATTCCTGACCTGTGTTAGTAATAATACCTTACTTTATTAACATATATTTTAATACTTTTACACTGACAGTTATTAAAGCTAACCTTTTTTAATTTCTCATTTGAGGAGACTGGGATAGTCAGTACCATTCTGTTCCCACCTGCCACAGTTAGTTTCACTTTGCTAATTCTGAAATACCCAGGCGACTGCACTTTGGGATGTAAATGCATGGCAATTTTAAAATCCAAACATTAGGTCCGTCTTGTTAAGCTCAACCATTTCTAGTAAAGCCAGTGGGAGTTAATAGTGCATGTGAAGTGATGTAATTATGGTGATCCAAGAAATGTCTGAGATTCAAGGGGTTCTTTGTGGTATCTTTTATTAGACCAACTGTTATATTTGGGAGAGAAACTGGACAAACTTTTGAGCACATAATGCCCTTCCTCAGGCCTGTCCAAAGGCTTGTTCAACCTCTCTCCCAACTATACAGTTGGGCCAATAAAAGATGTCACAAAAACTGCTTGCCTCTTGCACAATGGGTATTTATGGCATTCTTGCAGAAATGAAATTAAAATTATTGAAATGGGTGAGAGTGGTGGCTGGAAGGGAAGCAATGAAATAATTTCTGGCAATACTAGCATTCCTTTGACATCTCACTGAATGCTTTTAACAAAATATGAAGGGAGTTTCTCCATGATTACCGATCTAGCTATTCTCAAAACATGCTACGTAAAAGAACACGGCCACAAACTGAAGGTGAATAGATTTAGATTGGACATAAGGAAGAAATTCTTTACAGTGAGGTTGCCAAAATATGGACTGGGCTCCCAAGGGAGGTGGTGCTCTCCCCTACCTTGGAGGTGTTCAAGAAGAGATTGGACAGGCATCTGGCTGGGGTTACCTAACCCCAGCGCTCTTTCCTGCCTGGAGCAGGAGGTCAGACCCAGTAATCTGCCAGGTCCCTTCCGATCCTAGAAATGTATGAAATCTATGAGAAACATTGAAGATTAGACTTTATAAATGATAAATAAATAATAGATTTTACTTGAAAATATTTTTTGATAAGATTTGCAATAGAATTCAAACTAAAGATGTTCCAGTAACGTTTAGAGAACCGAATTTAACTTACTACATTAAAAAACAAACGATCAAAAAACCCCCCTGGATCTTCATGTTTGTGGGATTTTTTTTTTTTTGCTTGTGATTTAAACTCCTGCAATTGTGATGGTTTTCCACTGGCTCTGGCATTTGATCAAAGAAAAACCTGTACTGTGTCCGCATGCCAGGGAAGCTTTTGTTCTCTAATGCTGTTGGAAAGGATTATTTGCCATCTCTGTTTTTTGAAAAAACAGTTTCTCAGGGTGCTGCGTAACACACAGCTGCAGTCTTTTTGGATGGTTATCCAAACAATATTAATACTAGGGCTTCTAAATTTGCTGGTGACTGCATCTAATTCTTTTTGTACATCAACAGATACTCTGGTTATGTCCTTCAGGAACGATAAGCTATAATTTGTGCTGCTGCTTCCCCTACCCCACTTTTGGGGGTACTGTGCTTTCCCGAAAGCAGCATCAAATGCAGACTTATGCACAAAAGAAATTTTGACTAACACAAGTTGTTACTCCATACTTTGCTTTTATCTTCCCTTTTTCTTTCTCTCCTTTTCTTCTCTTCTTTTATAATTTTTCCTTTTATTGCCATATGTCGAATTTTACTTTTTCCGGAAAAAAATGTTTTTAAATGTATACACTAGGGCAGAATCCCTTTCCATTATATTAATTCTTATCTCTAGACAGAGTAGTGGACTAAAACTTCTAGTCTTTTGTGCTGTGACCATGTCTCCCTCTCCGTGGTCCCATCTTTGTCCTTTCATCTTTGTCTTTCACTTTACTGTTCTTCCCCTTCCCTGCCAAGAGTGAGTTTAGGCACATATAGCGAACTGTCACTGGCAGGTGCGTTTTGAGCAAGACGTCTCCTTCATGGGGCTTATTGTAGGATTGGGGTCTCAGTTGTGAATCAGTAGGCTATTTATTTTCATTCTGTGGTTTTCTAGTGCAAAATGCTGCATTTGTTTCTTAGGCCCCCTCTATACGTGCAGGTAAAGAAAGGCATGATTGCATCTAATGTGTGATCCATACCATTGTGCCTCCTGCCTTGCCACATGTGCATGGCAGGAGGCATGACTGTGGGGTCATGCTTTAGATCCAATCGCACCTTATTGCTCGTATAATGCTTCCCCTGCATCGGCAAGAAGCAGGCTCCCAGCCGCAGAGGCCGTGGGCCGCTGGGACCAAGAGTCCCGCAGCTGACTGGGTTCTCAGTGCTGGCTGCACCACATGCACAGTTGGGACCGAGTGCCCCATTAGGTACAGGACTCTTGGTCCTGGCTGCCCATGAGGTGCATCCAGGACCAAGAGCCCCATCAGCAGTGGGTATTCTTGGTCCTGGCTGTGCTCCTATGCAGCCAGGACCAAGAGCCCCGTCAGCTATGGGACTCTTGGCCCCTGCAACCATGGGGTGCTTCTAGCTGCGGGCGTGCATGGAGCATCCCCATACCATTGTGGCTGGGAGACTACATTGGCTGCAATCTCGCAGCCCAGGGCATGCATTGTGCTCCCCAGCACTTGGGAGATCATAGTAGCTGCCATCTCTCCACAGACTGCCCACACATGCAAATTAAAGCTGTGTAGAAACCAGCTATAAAGTTATTACATATTTTCAAGCAATTACTTTATAGCTAGTTGGACCTTTTTAAGGTGGGATAGCTAATTGGCACATGTAGGCAGTCTAAATTTATTGCGTCATGAACCAGGCAATTGCACTATAAATATAACGTGTAGAGAGGGCCTCAGAGATGCATAAGGCCCCTTTTGGATCATTTATGTGGTTCTTGTCACCAAAGGACCTGGTCATATATTATGTAGAGCTGGAGGCTTTCAAGGATGATTCAGCAAGATCACAGCTTCGCATCTGTTGGAATTTTCCAGGTTCAGTAGTACAGCTCACTAAGGATTTGCAGCAACTTCATAAAAACACGTTGGCCTAAAGGGAGGCATCATATAACTCTGGTTGGAAAGTTGTAGTAGTTAGGGTGAGCACAGAACCTCCCTGAGCTGTTAAATTTTCAACCAGCATCTAAAAATAAATGCTTTTGCTCTCCTTGGCAAGCTGCAGGTTGGTTGCTAATGAGTCCCTGCAGTGTGGTGGGAACATCTGATTCTTTCATCAGGCTCTCTGGACCTTTATCTCTTGATTGCATGCAATAGAAAGTCATAAGGGTTGATAAGTAGGGGATCTTCAAAGCAGGAATACAGATATCATCCTGCACCTGAGAGAATTAAGTGCTCTGCAGTATCAAGATTGCAAAGCAAGTCCCTGAACAACACACAGGAAATTCACTGGGGTCCTGATTCTGCAGTAATTCTGGATGTGCAGACTTCTGCAAAGACTCCCAGTCACTTCAGGGGGCTGCATGCTGGTGCAGGAGTGTGCCTACATAATGCTCACTGCTGTGATCCATGGTGTTCTTGCTTATTCAACAGATACAAAACAGGTGAGCACTTGTCGTGCATTGCATATTATTTCCATATTCTTTCCTGCTATAAAATTCTGTTGGCAGATGCAATTAAAATGGGTGCAATGACATGCTGATTGTCTAAAGACTGATAGTAGGGCTTGCTATACAGACTTGTTCCTAGAAAGCATTTCAAGCGGGCTTCTCAAAAGACAAAATACCACCGATTATAATTATGTCTAGAAGCCAGAGACAAAACGTGTAAGTGCCTTCAAAATATATCGTCATAGTTTAAAAGAAGTTTATAAATAAAGGCAAAGCGCAAAAGGAAATCAAATGAAAAGAGCAAAACTGGAAGACTGGAAATAGCTGACCCAGGTAGATTTTAGGGCAGCAAAAATACCTTTGCAAATAAGGCAACAGGGAATATGCAGACCAGAGGTAATGCAATATTTTGGAAACTAATCTGTGTTAGCAGTCAGTCCTGAAAATTAACAAAATTATGTTTATATTGGTAGATGCTATGTTTCGAGTCAGAACCATGCAAAGGTTTGAAGAGTACATTGCCATACTGTATTGTATGCTGCAGTCTATAAGTCTAGGGACAAATGTCTCCTTGTCTAAGACAAGCATGCGTAATATTTGCTTTATTTCTGAGAAAAAAAGTGACTAATTTTAATTGATACATAATAACTGAGTCCATAATTACCCCTTGATGAAAACTTGCTAATATACTTGGTTCTAGGGGATTGTGGCTGCATCCACACAAGATGCTGACTACACAGTCTTTTAGTACTTGCATACCCAAGTACAGGCAGTCCTCAGACTTAGGATAATTGGTTCCTGAAAACCGCGTCTTAAGTTGAAACGTTGTAACTCGGAACCAGTTTTCTCTTAAGAAGCAATGTTATAAATGGGGGGCTGGTTCCTGAACCAAGGCCCGATACCCTATTTTCACCAAAAATACTCCACAATTTTGTACTTGATCAATTATAGACGAGTAATATAGCTACATTAAAATATTTATATTGTAAATAGCAATCATATTGATTTGGAAGGACTTCTTTGAGGTGACTTTGCTGGACTTTTTGAAGGGCTCTTGGCTGGAGTCTTCTCAGGAGTCTTGGCTGCAAGTTTTTCTGGAGCCTTGTCTGCTTTCTTAAAGAAAGTGTCCAAGCAAGTTTGGACAGATGTTCTCCAGGGAGATGGGCAGTGCAGTGAACTTGTTCACTGACATGGCATTGCATCAGATCAAGCGTTGTAAGTTGAAACTGGTGTTGTAAAGTTGAAACAGGGTGTCAATTTATAAATGGTGTAAGTGAGAAACATTGTAATTCGAAACGTTGTAAGTTGAGGACTGCCTGTACTAAATGACTGCGCAGTAATCGGCCCCGCACGGCTCCTTGGTGACATTGCGCAGTAGCTTGTTACTACTTGCAGTAAGCGTCTTGTGTAGACATGGCCACTGTGATCGAAGGTGAAGTGCTATCTTTGTTCTCAGAATTAAATTCAAAAGGCTGAATAGTAGCAGAAATTGAAATCTTGTATAGAATTCTATACTTGTCCAGTTGTATTGTGTTGCATGAAATGGTTTTTGAAAGTCGACCAAAATCAAAGATTAAAGACTAAAAACAGTCCAAACATTGGCCTACTGATTGCACCCAAAGACTGTATCAATATCCAGTGTGGTAACCCAGGGGAGTAGGGGGCCGCATGAAGAAAAATTGGTATGGTGGAAATGTTCAGCAGCGAGGTTGAAATGTCTGAGAGGATAGACTGTTCTGCCTGTTGTTCTTTTTTTGGGAGTCCTGAATTTGTCACTGAAGCCATGAATAAACTTTATGGCCACAGCCGCTATTGTAACTGCCTATTGTGTCCCACAGATTGGTCATGACCCTGTTGAGCCTTCATCAGCTTGATCTTCCTTCCCTGGTTTCATTAGCCAAGACTATACTTTTTGCAAAACTACAGTTACACGTACGACCAGAGAGGCAGCTAAAGGCAGTATCATAATTGGCCTGATGCTGGTACAGGTCCGTCAGGTCTTCAGGTGGCTGCCACGATGATTTGCTATGCCAGTCTGTCTCCAGCAATGAGGTGCTGAGTGCCAGCGCCAAAGACGGGCTGTATTTGCACTCTCTCTCAACTCTTCTCCGTTTCAACTCCATAACAAAGACAGCAACAACTGTTTCAGGGAATCTTGTCTAGCTTCTAAGGATATTTTTCTTTCTTTTTTGTATCTTTTAATAAAACCTTTTTAATGGTGATTGTTTGCCATGAAACTAAGCAGACCAAGGTGTCTGTAAGCAAAACTGTGGACCATGTTGACTTGTTTGACAGTTTTACACTGACAGGGACTTTCTCACCATTGCCTCTCTCTCCCTTAATTGTCTAAGACAGTGGTGATCTAACTTTTGCCCCCACAGTCCAGATGAGGGGTGATGGGATAGCACAGGGCCTGATCCTGGCATGAGGGCCAATACATCATTCAGGCTATCTCCACTTGGCCTGCATACGTGGATCAGACTGCGTGGCCTTGGCTTGCCCCTGCATCACAGATTGGGCACAGTGGCCTCATGCTGCCTCTGCCCAGCTCCTGGGATCGGGCCCCAGGGCCTCCAGTGTTGGGATTGGGCCGTGGGGCTCCATGTACTGTCCTAGACTGGGATTGCACCCTGTGCCACCAGCACTGGGCCCCATGCTGCTCTGCATGCCAGATCCATGTACAGAGTTGCACTTTCTGGCCCATGGGCCTCCACACAAGCCCAGAAATTTGGCAGCAGGGGAGCAGAGCCACTACTCCCCCACTGCCCAACTTTAGGACCTGGGAGGAACCCTGTGGGTTGGGTGAGACAGTGCTGATGGCTGGTTCTGGCCTGTGGGTTGGGGATTGAGCACCCCGGTTTAAAACAACCATTTCCATTTTTTTAAAACTTTAAATATTTTTCCTCTTAGTCTAAATTTGAGTTGCCTCTTTAAAGATTGCTGTTCTTTTTTCAGGGGAAGGAAAAAAGAAGCAAAACCTATGTCAGTTGGGTAATTATGAAATGTTGCATTTATGAGACTAGATGACTAAACTCTGTAGCTAGGGACAGAAGTTACACACAAACCAGTTTAAGTGATCAGAAACTAGTTAAAACCTGTAATAGATGTACAGTGCACATAAACCAGTTTCAAAATGGCTGAAACTGGTTTAAGATAAACCTGGTTGAATGTAGTATCAGATTTAACTGATTTAGGTCAGACCGGTTTATGTAACTTCTGTCTCAGACCCCTTCCTGGTTCAAGTTAAATCACAGTCCCCCAGCATCCTGTGCTGGGCTGTGCTGTCTGCTCACTGCCCCTCCCAGGCAAACTCCTGCTTGGGCCTGGGGCCAGGGAAGGGGGGCTGAACCACCCCAAGTGTGGAGCTGCCATGCCCTGCTTGCTTACTGGTGGCAGTGACTGGACTATAAATCCCAGAGGCATCTAGAAGCAGGAAGAGAAAGTGATTAGCAACCCTGTAGAGTCCTGCTAGTGTGATTCTGGACTGCAAATCCCAGAGATCTTGGGGGGCAGCAGAAAGAGGAAGTGAACACACAGCCCATGCTGGCTACATGCCAGAGACCCGTGCTTTACCGGCCCCCAGCTTCTGGCTTGAGCCACTGCAGGTATGTGGCTGCGTTTCTTGAATCAAAAGTGAATGTGTGTTCATTTGCGTATTGATTCAACCTCTGCATCTTAGACTAACCTGCAAAGACTGAATCATTTCAACCTCAGGCTTTTTGACTGTCTGTACTTACTAGGCATATACGTGTCCCAAGCTATCATGTACCTACAATGGGGCTTTGTGACCACTTACAGTGGGCAAGTTAAAGAGCACAGGGTGAGAGACATAGGAGAGCAAACAAAATGAAACTGGAGAAAGTCCTAGGAACATTTACTCACTGGATATCACAAATCTCTGTAGCAAACAAAGGTCTTTAGTATAGTTCTTAAATTGTATGTTTATAAATACAAGGGTAAATCTTTTCTGTTTAACATTACCTAGCTACTTACTGTATTGGTGGAAATGCTGGCATATTGATAACTGAAAAATAAACAGATGCTTCTATTTTTATTGGGGCAATGGAATATGAAACTCAAGAACTTTGTATAAGTGTCCTTACCAGCATAATGCTTTATGTATTAGATGACTTAACTGTGCAGCATGAATGCCAGGTTCCCTGCTGTTCCAGAGGGTTTTTTTAAACATATACTGCAGAATGGAATTATTTTGTGTCTTGGGGGATGATCCTTGTTCCATTTGGAAATGGTAAAAAAAACATCCATAGGTCTGCCCCAAGTGTGGATCTGGCTCCTGCACCTGTAGTTGTGAAATTTCCTGCAAAGTCACTCTTTGCTATAGAGTTATGCTCCCAGAATGAACTTTGAATAATAAATAATCTTCCAGCTCATGTAGTTGGGATAAAACCAAATATGGTCAGTGATCTGAAGTGTCTGCAGAAAGCTAGGAACAATATTTGGGAGAGGTATGAACTACCTTGTTAGAATTAGTTTGGACACCTGATCGTGGCAGTTAACGTGCAATTTAATATGATCAGTAGTGAAATAGCAGAAACACCCAGCTAATGTGGCAGGCCACAATTCCCCAGCTGCCTCTTCTTTCTCAGGTGCCAAAAGCTCTCCCCCACCCACAACTGCCTGCCAAAAACTTACAGCTTTCCGTCATTTTTTTGCAGTCCATTTCTATCTTTAGAATGGTATTGTGCAGCATGTTGAAAGTGAAATTTAGTTTTGTGGTACTCCATCTTTAACAGAGCTGTGGGACTGAGATTAAACTGAATGCTGCCGTTTTGGCATTGAATTGAAGATGTCGTGCACTTTGCTGCTGGGGATTGTCACAAGTTCCTGGAATCTGGTAGAACAGGTGACTCTGAGGGTTTCGTCGGTGGGCACACAACCCTGATGTGTATGTTAGGCAAAGGATGCAGTTTATGCCTCTGCTCGTTCTGGTGTAACTCAACCAAATCATTTTGTATTGCAAAAAGAAATGTGCTCATCTGCTTCCCTTGAGTCCGAGTCTTATTGCACCATGATGTATTGGAGTGCCCAGTCTATAGACCAAACACTGTGCTCAGTTTTTTGCAGAGTTATAACAGCCAGTGTATTCCTCCCCTGGGATAAACTCTGGATGTGCAAGGTGGTCAAAAGCATTCACAAGAACACACAAACAGTGCGTGGTTCCCATCTCTAAGGTCTTTCAAATATAGACACAGCTCTGAACCATCCTCACTCAGCCACTTGCATCATTTGGTACATTTTCCTATAAAATGCTAACTTTTGCATGCTCCCAAGTTTAGAATAAAGCTCAAAACAAAGTGCCTATTTAAGGAGATAATCCCACAGCCTAACTCACGCAGTCAAGCAGCATATCTATCAATTATGTAAAGCATTGTTTCCTTCACTGAGTTGATGGTAAAGGATTTTCTGAACATGCTTATTGGAGTCTACTTGAAATTGGATCTTGAGCATTGCTTGGTCAGCAGGGTGAAACAGAAGGTCAGTTATCAATGTGCATACCTCAGAGTGTCTTCTGATTTAAGCTCGAAACCCGTGAAGCGTCTTGATGTTAATAGACCTGCATAACCTTTGAAAGGGATCTACTTCTGTGAAATCTAAGAACGGTTTCCCTTGTTTTAGTTTCCGACTTCCATTCCCTGCAAATGTATTTACAAGACCAGCACACAGGCTCCATGGGAAGTTTAAAAGAAATCACCTTTTTCTGTGGAGACTTTGATGCGAAGTGCAGTATTAATTTACAGACAAATCGATGTGTTGCATTTTGCCATAGAAATGTTGATTCAAGGCTGCATATTTCTGGTGGCGCTTACTTGTGGTTTATGAAGCTCCCCTAACAATTTTGTCTTACTTTTATTTCCCCCAAAAGGATTTTTCCTTTCCCATCTTGTTTTCCATTCAGCTTCCAAAGAATATCCCCAAAATATTTTTGTTCCCTATCTCTTAGGTTGTTTGAAACCTTTGGTCTGATTGAAAAATCTGCAAAGAAAAGTTGCCTATACCTGGGATATCTTAAGTTCACAAGGATGGTGCACAGATCCCATTGCAAGAATGCTTCATCTTTCGCAGAGATTTTTTTTTTTCTCTTCTAGTTAGATCAGGCATGCACAAAATGTGGCCTTGGGGCCAGATGTGGCCCGCTAGGCCATTCTATCAGGCCCGTGGGGCCCCTAAAAAATTTAGAAAATTAATATTAATCAGTCCTCGATGGTTTGCCGAAACTCAGTAAGCGGCCTTCTGCCCAAAATAATTGCCCGCCCCTGAGTTAGATAGTGGTGAGCAGGCTGCCCTCTCTTATTGTGCATGGTAGGGTATTGCCTTTGAACAAAAAAAGCCTTTTTTACCCCATCTGGCTTCTGACTGTGACTGAATAGCATGGGCTGGTACCTATAAAAGTGTATGCTTTTTGAACGAGTTAGCCTCTAAGGTGCTACCCCGGCCTGCCTTCTGCTTGAAACTGTAATAAAGGGTTTCAGGAAAGGTAGAAATATAGTAGAAAATCAGAAATAATTCAAACTAGTTCTACATTTCCAAGACAATGAGAATTCCTTTATTTTGTATTCTAGGCCTTTGTGTTGTGAGTAATGGGGCACTGTGTCACAGCAATGGTGATGACTCTTAGGAGGAGGCACTTCATTGTACATCTGTGTTTTACTGTAATTACTCTGACCTTCAGTTTTTAAACTAATCGAGTTTGGTATTAACGTCATTTCTCTGTCTGCATCTCCCTTATTTCCCATAGCCTGGAGAGCATGATTCTGTGCGCTTGCTCCAGCTCTTAGGTTAGCTGTATGAAAGGTCTTATCTAATTTTAAAATAATGCATTTAAAAATAAATCTTCTTGTAGAAGGATTGTAATTAGTGAAGGGTTGGAGCTCATCTGAGTCTCTTTCAGCTGTGTGTGTAGTCTGAGTTCATGCTTACTTGGATTCTCGTCACATAAATGGAGTGATGCATAGTTTTACTAATCTTCCTTTGCTCTCTCTCTGTCTTGCTGTCACTATATAAATTTGGTGTAATGGTATGACGACCTTTTAGCTGTGGGCTTTTAATGCTGAATGTGGAATCCATATCAATATCTGTTGATAGCTGGGATTTTTTCCTCCTCTTCCTCTCTTTTAATTCATAACTTCAAAAAATATACTTTACTTTTTTTTGGAAATGCTGATTTATTGAGTAAGGCCCTAATAGGCTAGATTCTAACTGGGACATTTTTGGCTAGCTGTCTGTCTTGGTTATGCATGAATTATATAGATCTCAGTAAACACTTGGCCCATGTTCTGTTTATTGGTAAAATATGCATTAATGTTGTGACTTAGTTATACAACTTCATTACTCTTGCAGGATGTCCTGCTCTAAACTCACAGTAGTTGTAACTATTGCTAGTGTCAGCAGTGTCATGGAGAACAGGTTACCTGTGGCCACATGCTCAGATAAACTGCTATATTTGTGAGCTATTTTAAAAAAGGCAATATTAAATTGCATGTTACATTTTTTTTTTTTTTTCTTTTTACCATTCAGAGGTTATGTCCCAGTGATTGAACCATTTCATTAGGTCACCCTTCAGGATCTGCATTGCTTTATGTTCCTTTCTAATAAAGGAAGATTTGGTTTTGACTGGAGAAAAGCAACGTTATGCCATTTTTATCTTTCTGGAGAAACATCCTTTCTGCAGAGTATGTTGGTTTTCAGTGCTGGACGCAAAGCTGTGTCGGGCCGGGCTGGCCTGGGAGCTGGCTGACCTCTTTATGGTAAATGTCAGTGGTGTTCACCCTCATCTTTCACATTCCAGTTGCCTTTTTTTAACCTCCATTTAGGACCCTGCTTTAAGCTCCATGCTCTAGGCAATGGGATTTTATATTCAGCGTATGCATATTGTTGAGTTCTTTGGCTGTAATCAAAATTATTTTTTTGTAACTATGCACTAATTGCATTACAGTTGGATTTGCCTTGTAGATGAGCCAGTCTTAAGTTTTGGCTTCTGCTTAACCCAGCAAGCTGGCAAAAGGTTATCGTTCTACAACACCCAGTTTAGGGTGTTCTCTGCTCCGCGGCTTCACAGGGTATAAAGACTTCATATGCTTTCAGTATAAAAGCATGGACCTTTTTTTGCCTCGAGCTGATTTTTTGCTGATTCACAGAAACTTAGTGAATATGTCTTGAATGAACTTCAAGGCACTTTGTAACATGGAAGTATCCTTCAAGGACTGTATGGATCAAGCATGTGATATTGAAAGTTTGGACAACTTTTATTAAGGGCTGTTCCTTCTTTCCCCCCCCCCCCCCCCCAAGGTAAACTTGGGTCACTCTGTTGTGTGCACAGTTAAAGTAATTGTATGTAATCGAAAAACCCTATAAGTGAAATGACAAGGTTAGAGTAGTTTGTTCACTATTAGAATCAGAAGCACTTTGTACTATAAATGTGGATGTACATAAACAGAGATTAGAGCAGTAGAGTGATGAGAGACTAGTGGTAATTAGTAATGATGATACATGATTGTGTTCTTGCCAACCCTCAAAAGACAGACATGATTTGAGGCAGCTTTTGAAGTCTGAAGAGACAAGCTTTTTTCTCTCCTTTCATTGCAAACAGAAAATGAATAAGAAGACAGTCAAGCCCCTTCTTCATTAAGTTCCAAATTAGTACAACTGACTATAAAGTGAGGAAATAAGCATTGAACTTTAGGTAAAATTGACTTGTATTTGCCCACTGCAAGGCTGTATTAATATAGTACCTTTGATATGGCCTTACAGTGCCACAGAAGTAAGTAAAACAGCTGGAGTTTTAAGGGGCTGACCTCTGATTTTTGCCTGGGTCAGTGCTGAAACACTTAGTATAGGGGTGGGCAACATCCGGCCCACAGGCCAGATCAGGCCTGCAGCAGACTCTTTCCCAGCAGCCCCAGGCTCCCAGCCAGACTCCAGGGAGACCCCAGGAGTGCGGGGCTGGGCTGAGCCAGGCCAGTGCTTTCAGCTTTCTGTCTGTCCTTACTCTCATGTCACGCTATTAAACCAAGGGGACAATGAATTAGCGTTATAATAAGACCTGCTCATCCAACCCTTCCTTCAGGCTATTTCCCCAAAAGCTTTGTTTTGGCTCTCTCTGTGCCCTGCTGATGTAGGAGTGGAAACTACCAGCTGATGCGGTAAAGGAGGGTGATCATGGATTTTGCTCTTGCTGCAGCTGTATAACCATTTGGTGAGGCTGGAATATGATCCACACACATTGATATTTTTTGCTGGCAAGAAGCCGGCAGTGTGTGAGAGGAGCCTGTTCTTTGCCTGGTGGATCATCAGTCTGCCTGAGCATGGTCCACTGAATCAAGTATCTGGATGGACGGGGCTTGGCTGTACCCTCTTAACTGCAGCTTTACTGCCAGAGGGCACAAGGAGTTTTGTGTCTCTTTCTCTCTGTCTCTCTAAAGGTTTCTCTTCCCATCCTACCTTTTCCTATAACTAAAATAAATAGTTCACAGTGTACCACCTGCACTGTGTTGCTTCAGCATTTTTGCTTTCTACAGCTTTTTGCCTGAAAAATGCCCTAGCCATGCAGTCCTCTCCCTTGTTAGACTCGAGGCTTACTTGGAAAAGACCAGCTTTTAGTTTTCATTTGTTTTTTTAATTACAAAAAAATAATAGAACAATTCTTCTCTCTTAAAGGGCTCAGGAAGACCACAACAGGGAAGAATAATTTTAACACTCGGAATTTGTATTTGAAAGCTCTGGATTTATCTTGTGAGTCATGAGTTGGTGTTTGCACCCATAACTGAACGGCACCCTGCAACACCCTTGAAAGGATCTCATGGTATCGTTTGTTGAGAATCACTGCCCTAGCCATTCTGCCAGGCTGTTTTTCAAGTCATTGGGTTGTAGAAAAGCAGAGCTGGAAGGGTTGTCCAGTCGCGCCCCCTGCATAAAGAAGGATCATCCATATCCAAACCGTCCTATACAGACCTGTTGTCTAACCTCTTAGCAAAACTGCAGTCAACCATGTTACAACCCCAAGACATAACACCCTAACCTATCACAGGTAAAGAGGAGGACCCTGTGTGCTAGATGGTGCACGTGGGGCTGGGCTGAAGTGGCATGGGGCCCAATGATGCACTGACCCCACAAGAGACCTAGCCTGCAGACCAGCCCCGCACCAATCATCCGGTCCACAGGGCCAACACATTGAGCACCACTGGATTAGTCAACCAAAATAGGTCCCTACCAGCCCCATTTTTTTTTTCTCATTCTACACAGCCTGGTCAAATGGCATGGATGAAACATGTTTCTACATCCCTTAATTTTTACATCTGCAGGATGAGAGCTTTCTGTCTGCATAATTTCCAAGGTATGCAGGGCAAAATAATTAATGTATGGGAAAAAATCAATTGTATACGCTGCTTTATATTCCAGAGATACATAATTCCAACCTCTTTCATATGCTCGAGGCAGTGAAGTGTCTCTAGCTGAAAGTTGTCTCTGCTTGCATACATAATGGATGTTCATAGACACGAGCTTTTCCAATAATGCTAGTTATCACAGCTGTACAAACAAACATGCACCATTTGTTCTTGAAAAGTTATTCAATGTGCAAGGTAAATATGAGTGGCCTGATTTCTGGATTCATTTTAGCTGACTGGGAGGTGCAGATGCATGAAATGCCTTTCAAATTTAGATCAAGAACTATTTGTTTAGCAAGCCTTGGTCTAAATGTGGGCCTATTTATTACATATAAGCACATAAATAAATGCACTTTTCAAGAGAGTTGGAGAAGCACAACAACTTGGTTTAGCTGAAAAATTAGCTACTAAATTGTCCTAAATTTTCTTGGACTTGCCACTACCATCTCCAATGTTTGGCATTAAAGAGTTGATGAATAAAATAAATCTTTCACGATTGCTTCTTTCCCTTTGAGAGATCAGCTCAGTCACCTTTCTCAACAAGATGGAATATCTTGGCATTTGCAGACTTCCTCCAGATCAGAAAGATATGAACATATGTCTTGGCTGCATCTAGCTTCATGCTTAGTCTCAAATGCACAGCTTCTGGAGTTGTGGATCTGGATCAGGGTGTACTTGCAGTTTCTTACAGACACGGGCAAATTACAGGCTTGAAAGCAAGCAAAGCCTGGACAACTTCAGATTAATTATCTTTATAAGACAAACTGCCAAACAGTCACATTTATCTCCGTCATGCTACCAAGGGCATACAGCAGGCACTTGCAGAATTGTAAACATTCAAAGTTAATCAATCAGGTGGACTGATGGCATTGATTAAAAGGGGAAAAAATATTGGGGAAAAAAACAGCTTTAGAAAATAAAGCCAGGGTTAGAATACAAAGAGCACTGAAGGCAGGTAAAAAATGTAGAACAAAGAGCACTGTAGGCAGGTAAAAAATGTAGAACGGCAGTTCCTGCTGTGGGAGGGCAGACTGATTGGAAATGAGCCAAGTACAGTAGGTTGTTGTGGAAGATAAAAATAACTGATGGACTTCAGAGCTTGTCTATTTTGAAGGCTTTACAAATACAGAACGAGCATGAGGAAATGTAGTACTACACATCTGTTTTAGCTTAGATGACAAGGTGAAATTCATCCCTGTGGCTAATTACACGGAGAGGTCAGTGTTGGTTCAGGGATGAATTTGGCTTAAGATGCTCATGTTCTTCCCACTGAATGCCATCAACTACTTACAGTGGTCCTGGATTCTGTCTGCCAGTACTAGTACTACCTTTCTTGCCGGTAGTACAAGCAGAGCAAACAATATGATAGTCACAAAATTGCAGGTAAGTTGCCCTATTCATAAATTATCTCTATTCAGTAAAAAATTAGATAAAGAAGTCTAGGGAAGTGAGTGCAGAGGGCACAGGGCAAGTTGCAAGTACAAGTGATGTGAAGAGACTGAAAGAAGGTGTTTGGGGCAGACAGTCATTTGGGACTGAGCAGAGATGGTCCAGTCAAAGCTGGGCAGTTCTCTTTGTCCTAACAGATCCCTGTTTTGGCTGGTCTGATCATTTGGCTACTCTTTGTCTATAGACAGGCATACATTTCAACCTTTTTTAAAAGGGAGGAGGAATGCAGCTGAATATTTCATCAGCTCTTGCAGTCAGCAATACATCAGACTGCAATACATCAGGTGTTGCACTGTTAGCAATACAAATGCTCATATAAGCAATGCAAGTGGGCTAAATCACTGCAATTTTAACCCTAAATGAAACGGGGATAAAGTTGCAACAGTTCTTCCACACTTGTGTTACTACAGAAGCGTGCTTAAAACTTGCATTGTACCAGCTTATATTGGTATCATTCACTAGGATTTCCAGGCTACTCCATTATTTTTAAAAATTATTATTGTTCTTTGCTTTGTTTTGACACTAACACGTTTTCTTGGGTTGGGATCTTATATTATCTTGTCCCCAGACCACTGCATCTACTTTTAATGTGCATTTTACTGATTTTAGTCTAACGTTATTCCAAACAGAAAAATATAGAACTGATAAACATACAGAATACAAGTGTTCTGGCTAGTGAAGTCACTCACTAAGTGCCTATTTCATGATGGGCCAATGTGTTCGCTCTATTGGCTAATTAAGTGCAGTCTGCTGACAAGGGATTGTGTCTAGTTTAAAAGACTAAGGTCTTAATTAAAGCACCTGGGACCTATCTAAATAGCTTTAAATCTGTTTCTTATCTTAATAGTTACCTCCAGTAGCCTATTCTGGGGGGAAAGGCACTACCCTCTATGCTTATTACTGTGAACGTTTGGTAGTTTTTAAACATTTGAAGATATGGCATACAAGGAACGAGACTCAGCGCAACAACTCCATAAGGCTTTTTGCTGTTAGTGCAGTGTTATGCTCGGGATTTTAAATGCACAAGTCAGAAATATTCATGTATGCTTCCATTGTTTGAAGGCGGTGAATTTTTTTGGAGAATAGAGGGAATTGTCACTGTAATCAATAAACACGTGGGTAACTATTTCAGAAATAACATTTTGAGAAAAGGTGGTACCATTGCATTTTTCCCCCATATCTAAAAATTGTGTGCTGTATAATGAAAATGACCATAGATCCCATAGTCTTTTGCTTTCCTTTCCTTTATATTAGCCATAGTGTTGGGCAGACATAGCTTTTTGTCAGGCACTTATATAAATGACAGGTGATCTCGAGACCATATTTATCATTCCCATGAAACTTCTGAACTGGGCTATAGCGGTTGCATTGTCTTAAGAGGCTCCTACTGGAGTGGGACCCATTTTTCCCTGGTAGGACACAGCTTTTGCAGCATGCAACATTCAGCAATGCAGCGGTTTCTTGGGATCATCTGGACATTATGAAAGATATTTCCTAAATCAGCATGTTCATTTCCCCCCCCCATTCCTGGTAATTTTGAAGCCTTTGGGGGGTAAATTTGTAGAAGAACCCGAACTGCTCCATGAGCGGAGTCATCCCAGCAAGGAGGGAGCTTAGGGAAGTTTGTGACCCTTTATCCAATATGTGACTGACGCTGTGGAAGGTGTTAAGGACACATGACCACAAGCTGGCTCGTTATGCTGTTCCCTGGTTAACATCAGAAATGTTTTCTGCAGGAACCAAAGGCCCTGGAGGGTAGTAAAAAGAAATCCCCAACATTTTAGCAATGCAGGCAACGCGTTCTCTTTCTTTGTGGAGGTTTCATGTACGTGGACCCTCTTTCGCCACAGGAGGAAGCTCAGAGACTGCTCTAGCCTGTTTGGAGAGGCCTAGAAGGCAAAGGATATGAAATATCAAAATGACAGTCCTAGCCTTTGGTGTGGTGGTAGGGATAATAGCTTTTGCTGCTTAACCCTTCAGCTTGTGTGATTTAAAGCATGACTAAACCAAGTTTTAAAAACAAAACGAAAATGCCCGAAATGAGAGTAAGGAATAATTTTGCATTAGTTCTAGGCAATTAATAGCATAGCGGGTATATTTTCCAACCACATCTTTAGGTGACCAACTCCCATCGACTACCAGACTCTGAACATTTTTCTTGTTTGGTCTCTACATTTCCAATTTGCATAACCACAATTTATGAGAAGTTATACTGTATAGTGGTGGTAGGCGAGACAAATTCCTTGAGATACCATCTACTCTAAGGGAACCTGGTGATAGGCCATGCTGTTGGAAAGGAATATTTTTCTGAAATATATTCTGCCTTTGTAATCGAGTCGTGTATAAGTAAGGGTATTTGAGTAGAGGAAGTGTGCTAGAAATGGCAAAGCTACCGCAAGAAAATATTATAAAACAGCATTAGTTATGTATGCAGACTTCCTGCTATTACCTGTACAGATGTTAAATAAAATTCTTGCCCTAACTTCATGGAGGCAGTAATGCATGGCTCTGCTTTTCCTCTGGTGGTAACAAAACTGAGACTTTTCACTTTCTCTTTTACAGAACCCAAAAACAAAAGAGCAGATAGAAATCCTGTTACAGAATGGGAAGGATAAAGAGCTGCGGGATCGTCTCTGTTGCAGGCTGACATTTGGGACTGCTGGCCTTCGCTCTGCTATGGGAGCAGGCTTTTGCTACATTAATGACCTTACAGTGATCCAGTCAACACAGGTAACTGCTGGGTAGCAGCAACCAGGCAGACTTCATTGTTTCATAATCATCATTCTCATCCTTTAAAATGATGCCTTTGGCTCTGAAATTCAAACATATTTACAAGTTACATAAGAATGGTTTCACTTGTCTCTTTAAAATAACTTCCTGAACGCCCTGTGGTGACCATTCAACAGCAACATGCTGCAACAGTACAAAATGTTTTGGGGCAGGAAGTGAAATGTATTTATTCAGTTAAACCTGCACAGAGGAATGTAATGACCTGAACTGGATTTCGGCCCACAGTTGAAGCCAGAGAGCTGATGCCTTTAGACTGTTAATTTCAGGGCATTCGTGTCATTGTAAAAATCTTTCCTTGTTTTATCAGAGCAACCAAATGATCAAGGAGCTAAAAGGAGCGACTTATGGGGAGCAGTTACAAGACGTAAATATGGCTTTGCCCTAAAGACTGTTGAGGGATCTGAACACTAGCAAGAAAGACTGTCCAAGTTGATATAATTTGGTGTATAAAGAGAGATTAGGAAAAAGCTAGGGTGAATTTCTGAACCAAGAGATGTCTTAGCTTTTGGATTAGGCTTCCTTGAAATGGTTGAGCCTGAAATGAAGTATATGAAGAAAGTACTTTCAGGGAGATGGACTGGATAACAACATACATCTCATTCATCTCTGGCATTGGTAATGAAAGTAAGATTCATTTTCAGTGTACTGTGTTTTACTGAATGTTACTGCTTTGATTCAGAGATGTTGATATGCTGTTTGGGCGTGTACAGAGATAACTTCACCTACCATAAATCCAACAGCTTGCCTCAAAGTAGTTTTCTGTGTGGGGCCAGCTGTTATCTCCAAAAATGTTCTTAGAGCTTTTTTTTAAAATCAAGCCCCGGAGCCTTTTGCACGGTATTTCTTGGAAAGTTAGAAGTTTTAGTGTTGAAACCTGAGAAACATTTTTTCACTTCATTGATCATAAACATCTCACCAGTGTCCATTTGGACATGAACCTTATTTGTCAGACTTTGGCTTGAAAATTTTACCCGCAGAGGTCTTTCATATTGCCTCTTTGAGGGAGCACAGTGTCGACTAACAAATCTGATATGGTACCACACAAATATCTGGGCCAGTCAGTTTGTTGTGGACAAATATATAACCTTCTGCCTGCCTGCTTTCCGCTCTCTGTTGGGGTTTGGAAGTGGGCAGAGGATTGAAAATAACAACGTTCATGCTCTCCTACCCCTTCAGAAAGCGGTGAGGGAGGCGGGAAGTTTAGTGCTTTCTTCTCGTTACAAGCAGAAATCTGGAAATACGGAGTTGTAGCATATGAGCACATACACAGATAGTCCAAAAAAGTAGTTGTTAATTACTGTTAGTAATAAGTAACTAGTACTAGTACATTACTAGTAGTTACTAATAGTAAGTTACTACTAGTAAGCTGACTATTTTGCAGTAGCAGAAGGCTACTTTTATTAGGCAGACCTTTGCTTCTATGCAGCACTTTATTTAGTACATTTATATACTGTCTTGTCAGTGAATGTTCAGTTTTTCGGCTCGTTAAATGACTCTGCAGAACAGGTTTCGGTGGATTTGTTATTAACCAAAATTACTCCATGCACTTTCTTGAAGGGCGTGGAGGGATTGGATGAGGGACGACTGTGGGTCATTTAAAAACAAAATCAAGGTTTGTAGTTTTACTTTGAGTGCCTTTTTTTTCTTTGACAAAAGTATCTGTTGGACTGTTAATTCTCAAAAGCAAGTTGATAAAATACTTACTCTTACTGAAATTATAGAATGGATCAGTTCCAAACATGAGCGCAACGTGTGCTTTAGTGTGGTGAACTCGGGTCTGGTTATGTAAAGTGGGAATCTGGTTCTTGACATTGACCTTGTCATTCAAGAGCCTTCTGCAAGTCACTTCTCCCTTTTACTTGCTTTTTTTAAGTCTCTAAAATGTAGGTGATAAAACAATGGTATTATTTGGCTTAATCAGCTTGTATGACGCTGATAGAGTGCATAATGGGCATGTCCTACGTATGCAATTAATGCACAGCAATAAACTCCAGTATGTATTATGCCAGAGTTTATTGATCCCAGGTGCCACATGCGAACGTGTGCTTAGGACAGGCAGCATGTTGAGCTGGGTCGGTGCAGTCCTGGCTGGCACAGGGCCCCAGGGTGTCAGCCTCCCAGCCCTGGACTGCTCTGAGCCGACTCGGTGTGCTGCAGAGGAGCTGGCTGGGGCACAGGGGTGCTTCAGTGCAGGCTCAGCCTGCTGCATAGCCCCGCACTGAAGCACCCTCGTGCCCTAGCCAGACCCATCAGCATCTACATGTGTGGTGCTGCGGTAGAATAGTGCTTGCATTTATAAGTACTAACCTACTACGGAGTTAATTAGTTTACCTTGCCCTAATAGCATTGCACTTGTAGATGCTGAGACATTTACTGCAGAGCAAATTAAGCAAGTCTGCAGTAAATGTCTTCTGTAGACGTGCCCGCAGTGCTTTATTTTCACGCCTACATGGAAGTCGTTGCAATTTGGTGGCTCAAGACTAACACAGCAAGAATTCTAGCACTTGGGGTAACTCTCCATTGCTGAGTAACAGAAGATAAACATTCATTATATCATTTTATCCAACTCTGTATTGAATGCTTGTGGGAGACCTGGGCAGAATCTCCTAAAATCACTGTAGTGAAAACAAACTTGAGCCAGCGTTTTTAGCTTTTTCTTGAAAAGTCATGTAATATTTAATTTGTCTTATTAATGTGCTGCTAAACAAGATTTAAAGAGTATTCGGTTGAAAGCCCTTCTGAAGATTGATGCACTATAGCAGGGGGGTACGTGTACCCCCGGGGGTACTTGAGAAGGCCCTAGGGGGTCCATGTGGGCAGGCAGAGATGGAGCACTGCCACGCACCATCCCATGCAGGCACCGCCCTCCCAGGTGGACACGAGGGGCAGGGGAAGCTCACATATGGTGACTGCCACCACTCCGCATGCGGCTTCCCCCCCATCCCCCTCACTCCATGTCTGGCTCTGCCCCCCTCCACTCCACATCCAGCTGCTGGGGGTGCTCTGTGTTCGGCCTCCAGGGCTACACTGACCCAAAAAGGTCGAAAACCCCTGCACTATAGAGTGAAATGTTGCACCTTCCCTTCCCTAGTACAGTGACACTAACAGGAATGCAGTGCTTTGAGCTGGTGCTGTAGAGATCTCGGCTAGCATCAATCATCTTTGCTAAATTGCTGTCAGTAGAGCGATGACACTATACCAGCTGGGGCTCTGTACCTAGGATTTTATTTAGCTTCTTTCTGTTGCACGTGTATCTGCAGAATAAAGAGATAACTTCTCCCTCCTGTCCCCCCTTCCCCCCAGAAAAGGAAATGGAGGCAAATGGAGATTAAAGGACAGGGGAAGCATAGTAAATATGTCAAGAGAGTATCACCTACTTGTCTGCGAGAGTGTTTCTATATAGAGCAAATTCCACTTGGGCTTTAATGTCTGATTTTATTCATAGAATCATAGACCATGAGGGTTGAAGGGACCTCAGGAGGACACATCTAGTCTAACCCCCTGCTCCAAGCAGGACCATCCCCAACTACATCATCCCAGACAAGGCTTTGTCTAGCTTGGTCTTCAAAACTTTCAAGGATGGAGGTGCCACCACCTCTCTGGGTAGCCTGCTCCAGTGCTTCACCACCCTCCTCTTGAGAGAGTTGTTCCTAACATCCGACCTAAACATCCCTTGCTGCAACTGGAGCCCATTGCTCCTTGTTCTGTCAAGGACAGAATTGGTATGATGCCATCCACCTAAAAGGAGTTTCAGGTCTCAGTGAGAGGTGTTTGCATAAAAGAAGCATGGCTAGAGGGTAAAGCACTCTTCCTTGTGTTTCCTGAAGTCTGTATCTCTGTCCCACTGTGATAGGACTTGATATTTGTCACTGATGATGTGCTGGAAAAGTACATTCTGACCGAAGGAGCAGAACAGGGTCAGAGTATATTACTTGAGCTATAAAATCGAGGAAAAATTGTCGTATATGCTTGAAAAGCTTGGCGTTGTAGCTTGCTTGCAAGGGAAGGGTGCTACTGCATAGCCTTTTTCTTGTTTGCTTGGTGGGTCAGAAGGCAGGACCTTTTATAGGCCTGTCATTTTAATAACTAGCATGCTCTTTTTTCTTACTTTTATTCCAATATGACTCTTGATTACCGTTTCGACCCGCAGCGCTAGAAACCACTCCTTTATACCATGTGAAAGCTGCATGCAGTCCCAGCTTTCCAGTGTCATAGGGCATTAGTGTTTAACTCCAGTTGTCTGTGACAATCCTGGGTAAGCTTTTTGAGAGAATTATCCTGGCGCATGTCCATGAAGGGCAGCAGGGGAGGTTAGGCTTAGGGGCAATCAACACAGGTTCATTCGAGGCAGGTCCTGTCAGACCAACCTGGTGGCCTTCTATGACCAGGTCACCAAATCCTTAGACGCAGGGTTAGCAGTGGACATAGTCTATTTCTGGACTTCAGGAAAGTCTTTGACAGCGTCTCTCACCCCATTCTTATTAAAAAACTGGGGGACTGTGGTGTCGACACCTACACAGTCAGATGGGTCACTTACTGGCTGGAGGGCTGCACCTAGCGAGTGGTGGTGGACAGGCCATTTTCAACCTGGAGGGCTGTGGGCAGTGGGGTCCCCCAGGGCTTGGTCCTCGGACCCGCACTGTTCAACATCTTCATCAGCAACTTGGACAGGGGGTAAAAAGCACCCTGTTCAAATTTACTGATGACACTAAGATGTGGGGGGATGTGGGCATGCTGGAAGGGAGGAACAGGCTGCAATTGGACCTAGACAGGTTACAGGGGTGGGCGGATGAGAACAGGATGGGTTTCAACACTGACAAGTGCAAGGTGCTGCACCTGGGGAGGAAGAACCAGCAGCAGACTTACAGGCTGGGGAACCCCCTTCTCGCCAGTGCAGAGGCAGAAAAGGATCTTGGAGACACTATTGATGTCAAAATGAACATGGGCCGACAGTGTGGGGACGCGGCCAGGAAGGCCAACCGTACCTTGTCATGCATCCACAGATGCATCTCGAGCAGGTCCAAGGAGGTGATCTTCCCCCTCTACGCGGCACTGGTCAGGCCGCAGTTGGAGTACTGCGTCCAGTTCTGGGCACCGCACTTCAGGAGGGATGCGGACAGCATCGATAGGATCCAGAGGAGGCCACCCACATGGTCAGGGGGCAGCACGGCAGGCCGTACGAGGAGAGGCTACGGGACCTGAACCTGTTCAACTTCCACAAGAGGAGGCTGAGGGAGGATCTGGTGGCTGTCTACAAACTTACCAGGGGGGACCAGCAGGCATTGGGGGAGTCCCTGTTCCCCCGAGCACTACTGGGGGTAACAAGGAACAATGGCCATAAGTTGACGGAGAGTAGATTCAGGCTAGACATCAGGAGGCGCGACTTCACTGTCAGGGCGGCTAGGATCTGGAACCAACTTCCAAGAGAAGTGGTGCTGGCTCCTACCCTGCGGGTCTTTAAGAGAAGGTTACATGAACACCTTCCCAGGGTCGTTTGACCCCAGTGCTCTTTCCTGCCATGGCAGGGGGTCAGACTTGATGATCTGTCAAGGTCCCTTCTGACCCTACCAACTATGAAACTACTAGGACAAATTGGCTCCTGTGATCTTGTTGAAATGAAGTGTGAAAGAAGCCAACCCATTTCAGAAGATTCAAACAGAATAACCTGAAACAGTGAGGTTGAGAATACTGTGTTCAATGAGCCTAAGTGCTTTCCAGGATCTGAAAACATTTTTTTTTACACATTGCTCACTGTGTTTTAATCGCTCTTGACTGTGTCTACACAAGACACTGACCACGCAGTTGTTACTGTGTACGCAGGTACCAAATGACTGCTCAGTCACCAGTGTTGCGCAGTAGCATCCCCAAATGGCTTCTTGATGATGCTGACTGCACATCGGATCACACTGTACGTCGTACAACGGTACTGTGCAGTAATAACAAGCTACTGTGCAGTCAGCATCTCGTGTAGACGCGGCCTTGTGAAGCTCTTTGCACAGCGTCAGCCCACGCAGCGCCTGAACAATGGTAATTAGTCTGGTCTAGCCCTCCATCATCAGCGCTGGTGTTGTTATACAAGTGATAGGAACAGTAGAAAGATTCAAGGACAAAGACTAGTGCCTTTAAGGTCTAAGTAAACGTCTTGTTAAGGCAAGGGAAGTTAAATAATAGCTGCTTGACTCTTTGACCCGTACAAGCTGTTATTGTGGAGCTGTTCACGCTCAGAAGGCCTGAAACTTGCATGCTGCCTTTGTGTTTTGAGTCCGCCGAAAGCGTGAGTGAGCTCGGATTGGCTGTCGGGAAGGGAGAAGTTTAATTTTTCTTGGCAGGAAGTGAGAAGCGTTGTTTTGGTCACCAGGGGATTGACCTGCGTTTGCCCAGTATCATGGGTTTTGTAGGAACGAAGTCATTGATATTTCTTCTGGAAAGAATCCATGTTGTGGCTGTTTATCAGAGGTGTAGCCTGCTGCGAAAAAGCAGCCTCTGGGAACCAGATTAAGACTTCTTTCTGCAGCAAAAAACCTTTCTGCCTTAGTCTCTGTGTTGAAGACTTCAGTCTTCCTGCTTCAGGATTTTAATCACATTAGAAATAAGGCTTGGTGGGAGCATTTTAATGAGTAACCTTGTCTTGCTAAATTGCGTTTATCCACTGTGGGAATAAAGCAGTTTCTTTAAATGGTGTTTGAGGTCGTTCAAATCTGTTTCCTTTAAATACACCTTAAGTATAGTGGGTTTCAGTACACGTCGTTCTTGCGGTTATCTGGAGGTCACGCAAGAGCAGGAGATGTGCTAGACACCCCAAATTACTGTTGACCGTCTCAGAGATTGGGGCGGGGGGAGCCCAGAACTTCTTCCTGAAATGAAGTATTTTCAGTTAGCTGAGTCAGTATGAATATGTGGTTAGCATGTTGCTGAAATGCAGAGCGACAAAGCACTGTGGCCGATAGGAACCATAGCAAAGCATATTGTGTGTGTGGCTAAACATTTGAAGAACTTGATATTTAGCAAACTGCTTGCAGGGACAGTTACCATCTGCATGGCTCTTAGGCCCCTAATGTGGATTGAAGCCTTTACACACTGCCATAATACAGTTGAAGGGATTTTTTTCTCTCTCTCTCTCTCTCTCTCTCTCTCTCTCTCTCTCTCTTTTTTTTTTTTTTTTTTCTGTTGCACTCTCTCCTGTTCTCTTCCCGTCCATGAAATCCTTTCTCTGCTCATGGAGGGTCAAAAAGAACTGATGGAGGGAGTGAGCAACCAGGTGATGCCTAGGGGAATGGAAAAGTAAGCAAGGCACAGGAAATAAATACAATCATTTGTTTGCAAATGTCTAGTTGGTCTAATACAACATAACTTCTCGTTCACGAGTTTTGATTGCAGGGCATAAGAAGGTCTTCTGCCTTCTTGAAGGACGGAAGCATCAGAAATGGTGCATGCTGTAGCCCGGCAGACCTGCTGGAAATGTACATTAGTTTCCTGACTTTCCTGTCCCAATATAGAATGCTGCAGCAACATGAAAAAACGCGGTAGCATTAAAATAACACAGAGTACGAGCTTTTCTGTTCATTGTGATAAACTGGTACAGATAGGAACTCACGGTAGTAATGAAGATGGTGATAAAAATGAAATATGCTGAGTTTGAAGACTTCAGTATAGAAGTAATGGCCAAACTTGAAGGTAATAAGATGTATTATGGGAGAACCTAGATGGAGGTATCTAAGCAGGGAAGTCACATCCAGCAGAAATGTCAATTTTACAGCCTTTAAATACCCAATGAAGCAAAGGTTTCTGTCCAAGAAGGGAGCAGGCTGGAGATGGAGTGATCAGTGGCCTTGAAAGTCCATGTTACTTCTGAATAGCGAACTTTCCTTAAATGTATGATGGAGACTTAGCACCTGTCTCTTCTCCAGAGGAAGAGTCATTACTCTGTTACATGTATTGTAGCTGGAAGCAGTGTTGAAAGGACGATTTATTTCAGGTCGGAAGTGAGAAGTAGTATGTCTCCTGTTCAGCAGATTGTGCTATGAAAGCCTGAGTTGAGTGAGCTCTTTATTTAACAAATGGAGTTTGTTTTTTATGATTTGCGTTATGGCATATTTGAAGGGTGGGTTGAAAACAATGTTCTCATCCTCCAGATCGCACTCAAAAGATTTACCAGCAGTAACTTTGCATTCATGCTTTTTAGCCACCGAAGTCATAGTATTATTTCTTCCTGCCGACTAGATTCTTGTGAGTATTTGCAACTGAGAACACTCTAGGAATAGAAAGAAATGCAAAACTCTAAAACTCTTGGTTCAGAGATGATTCCTATTATTATTTTATTAAGAAGGATCATTATATTTGATTAATTATATTAATTAATATGTATTGGGAATAAAAATGCGCTTATACTGTGAATAACCCCGAAACATTGTTTGAACAGATATTTATGCGTGGTTTATCCAACTCTAGCAAAGTTGGAGCATCTTATTTCTACTGTTGTGGCATTTGTGTGCACTTTAAAGTGCCTAACTGCATGGTTTCTCTTCTTTTTCTGCAGGGGATATACAAATATCTCGAGAGGTGTTTTTCAGACTTCAAGCAGAGAGGCTTTGTTGTTGGATACGATACACGAGGTCAGGTGACCAGCAACTGCAGCAGTAAGAAGTATGAGTATTGATTACATTTAAAAGACTAGCAATTCAGTTGTGGTTGAGACGTTTCTTTTAATTTTTTTCCAGACAAATGAGGATATAGCTATAGATCAGGAATTGAGCATACTGCTTATTTTGATTTCAGTATTGCCGATGATTGCCCATCACAAACCAGCGGCCCCTTATGCAAGTTGCTACTTTGTGCGAGAGGATTGGAGTGTGAACGCAAATTCAGACTGCCATGCCCATCGCTTGAGTAATGAAAGTCGGTTGCGAATGTGGCTGGATAGAATATTAGTACAGGCAGTCCTCGACTTGCAATGCTTCGAGTTACAACGTTTCACACTTACAACGTTTATAAATTGACACCTGTTTCAACTTTGAGGTCAGTTTTGACTTACAACGCTTGATCCGGTGTGACACTATGCTAGCGAACAAGTTTGTTATGTTACCCATCTCCCTGGAGAACATCTGTCCAAACTTCCTTGGACGCTTTCTTTAAGAAAGCAGACAAGGCTCCAGAAAAACCTGCAGCCAAGACTCCTGAGAGTAACTCCAGCCAAGAACCCTTCAAAAAGTCCAACCAAGAGCCCTTCAAAAAGTCCAGCAAAGTCACCTCAAAGAAGTCCTTCCAAATCAATATGATTGCTGTTTACAATATAAATACATCAGTGTAGCTATGCTACTCATCTATAATTGATCCAATACAAAATTGTGGAGTATTTTTGGTGAAAATAGGGTGTCAGGCCTCAGTTCAGGAACCAGTCTCCCATTTATAACATTGTTTCTCATGAGAAAATTGGTTCTGAGTTGCAACGTTTTGACTTAAGACGCGGTTTTCAGGAACCAATTGTGTTGTAAGTCCAAGGACTGCCTGTATAAAAATTATGACGTGATTTTGACCATACTACCATTCTTACTTAAATTGCCACTCAAGGAAGCAAATCCTCTGTTAGCACACAACAGCTAAATATTTTAGTACCTCTCGCACTGTACGTTATCCACCCGATACATGAACAGAGTAAACTTATATTGCAGAATCTTGAAGCCATATACCCTGTTTGTTTGCTGAATAGTCCAATTCTGTGAATTTCCCAGTAAGTTTTAATTACCAAGCTGCATATATTTCTTTGGCTATAAATATTTGGTCTGAAGCTGTAGCTTCCATTTCAGTTTAATTTAAGGGGTTTTTGGATTAAAGGTCTCCTCTAACCCAAAGCGAAAGATTATTTTGACTGTTCTCTGTACTGATTGTAAAGCAAATGACATGATGTGAGTATCCAGCCCTTGCAGCTGTTTTGAGACAGATTGCAAGAAGACTGCACGCTGTCTTGTTAAAGTATTATTGATCTGCTTTATGAGAATCTTCTAAAACTGCTGAACAAGACTATGTAAACCGCCAGGTTTGCTCTGTTCAATGCCTACATGTGTTTTTTATCGTCTTAAAATCTTTTCTTGTAGGAGTTTAGCATTTTTAAAAGGGAAAATGTATCCAGAAGCTCAACTCTGTGTTTTTCCAATTAGCAGTAGTTCGTAGTTAATCAGGTGATTTGACCTTTTGTCTTTGTACTATTAAACTAAAATCAGTCAGTCTTCATGGAGGCACTTCAGTATAACAGAATAGGGAAATTGCTCCCTCGGAGCCTAAGTTGTAATTATAGGCATGCATAATAAGTGAAAGTGGTAAGCAATGGAAGGTAATGGAATAAAAGTGAAATGGAGATGATATTACTATCGAATGGGGGCTTAGGTTTGTTAGGTGGGTTTCTTCAAAGTGTTGCTATTTGCTTTATGTTCCACAGATTGAATCAAAGCTAAACATGTGGATAGTTCTGTTTTAATGAATGTTGTGTTTATACATTGTAACAGGCACTAATGAATAAAGAAGAATTAGAGACTTGCATCCCTGGAAAACAGTTCTGTCCATAGCAAGATGATCTAAATTAAACCTACATTTATATTGTAGCAATTTCCTTAATCATAAGTCTCCTGTTTTGGAGAGAAGCAGGAAAAGAATGTCTTTGAAGTTCAGCTTTTGAAGAGTATTGTGGGGAATAAGGTTAACTGATTTTTTTTTTTTTTTTTTTTTGTGTGTGTGTTCCTTTTTAATAGACTTGCAAAACTCACCGCAGCAGTCCTGCTTGCTAAAGATGTTCCAGTGTACTTGTTTTCAACTTATGTCCCTACACCTTTTGTGGTAAGTTTTGTTCAATCATACAGCTGGTGTTTTTCAGACATTTAGACCTTCCACATTAAATAAAAGTATTTATTCTTATCAGAAAGCTGGAATTTAAATGGCACAATAGAGGACATTTGGAAAGCTCGGTTCCTTAGGAAGACTTTAAAAATCATAGGGCTCAATCCTTCTCTCTATCTAGTATTTAAAAACCAAAGTACATTTCTTAATTTTTTCTCTGGAGTATCTACATAAATTATATTGCTGAGAGCAAAATTTGGTCTGTAGTAAGTACTAAGCGACCTGTATTCCATCTGTGGTTTTTGCCTTGCAAATAATTACAAATATAGGTAGTCCTGGTCAGTTCAGAAGGAATATGCACGTGGAAACATTTGAAGGATTAGGCTTCTCTGCATTCTGGATGGTGATTTTTTTTAAAATTTTTTTTTTTTCTCCAGCTATATAACTTTAAATCGATTTCTAATTGTAGTTGTTAGTAGGTGTTTCTTCGCAGTCTTTCATGGATACAGTATGGATATAGATTCCTTGATAGCTGCTCCATTATTTTTAAGTCCTCTAATATATGCACAATTTAAGTGGAGGGTTTTCTTTTTCGTAAGCCATTGAAGAGCTGTATGCCTGGGAATACTTTTTAAAAAATCTCTTTTAGCTATTCTGGAAATACGGTAACATGCCCATAATCCAGTGGAGTAGTAATATTCAGAACATTTTTGCTTCAAAGTCATTGCCATAACAGAACACAAAAAGGGTTCTGTGTGTTCTCATGTGGCATCTTTGAATTCAGTTGGTGAAATTTAAGAACGCACATTAATTCCCTCTCTAACTAGATGAGATATTACTATTTTGACACCTTAATTGTACTTATGTCGGCACCATAGTAGTTGAGTAAATTTATATTGCTGTTTTCTTTCAGCCCTATGCTGTTCAGCAGCTCAAAGCTGTTGCTGGCGTAATGATTACAGCATCCCATAACCGTAAAGAAGATAATGGATATAAGGTAAGCTTTGGGCACTTATTTGGTAACTTTTGTCAGATAAGCTAGATCCTTGGTAAATATATTTATCACCCAGATGCTCAGCATTTGGCCCTTTATAAAAGCTAATTTTTACAGACGTACTCCAGAAGCAGCCATTTGTATATCTAGAAGGGAGGAGAAAGTAACATTTAAATAAAACTTTCTGTCCTGCTGGCTTCTGGATTGTACCTACAATTTAGTCTTTTTAAGAATAAAAACAAAGAAGTTATGAAGTCCACTGGGTGTCTGGAGTACAGTCCATTTACTGATACCATTCATTAAGAGACTAGTCAATAGCTGAAGTAATTCTGAGACCCCAATTTAAAGAACATTTGTTTCCCAAGCTGGTAGCCTAAGGCTGAATTTAGGGAGATTTTTCTACTTTTTATAGAGAGCTTTTGGTTTCCGAATCTATATTTATGAGTGCATAAAAAGGGTACTTGTTTAAAACCAAGCCTGCAATTGGAGTTGCACTGAACCAAACTATGCTCTGCATAAAACCAGAGGGCTTCATTTGTCATTTTTTGCTAACTTGAAGCCCTGTAACCTGCCACAATATCAAATGTGGATATTAAGCTGGCTCGTTGGTCTAGGGGTATGACCCTTGCTTAGGGTGCAAGAGGGCCCGAGTTCAAATACAGAGTAGGGGGTTGGACTTGAAGATTGACTTAGGTTCCTTCTGACCCTGCTTCTATGAATCTACGTTCTATTAATTTCCTCTTTTGTAATTCTTTATAGGCACTTGTCCAGTGTGAGAGTTGGAACCAAACTAAACATTTAAAAATAAGCTTTCTAAAAAGAACATCTCTGATGTTTGAGAGGTGGTACTCTTTCACTGTAGAACTGTTTAAAAGTAGTGTGAACTTTGCATATGAAATTGATGTTTTCTAGGGCTATCAAGTAATCTCTGTTAATATATGCGATTAATATGTTAAGTGGTTCTTGCATTTAATTTTTTAACTCATTAATTGCACACGTGGTTTTGGAGTCTGCACTGGGGCTCTGCTCTGTCGCCGTCATTGCTGCCTCCAGGTCTCGCAGCGGGGCAGCAGTGACAGTGCAGAGGACTGCAGGGCAGCCTGTGCATGGACTCCAAGCTGCTGTAGCAGGAAGTGGGGGGGGGGGGGGGGGACACAGACAGACACATGAGCAGCCACAGTACGCACACGGCCAGGAACGCATTCAGGTGGCACGTAGAGCAGTGCCCTGCCAGTAAGTCTGTGGAGGGGAAGGGGAGAGGGGAGGGGTGGGGGGGCGCAGATTGAGGCCCCCATGGTGAGTGAGGGAGTGGGGCTGGGGCAGGGGCTGGGGTGAATGGGGCACCGCGGTGGGTCATGGGACTGAGCCACAGGCAGCTTGTCTGGGGGGGGCGTAGCTCTCTGCCACTATGTGCACCCCTGGGGGAGGCATGGGGGGATATGCGCCCTGCTGCCTTTTCCCCCCGTGCTGCACCCTCCCTATACCTCTGGATGAATTGCCTGTGGCTCTGCACAACCCTCCTCGGCTCCGGGGTCCCATTCACCCCTGCCCTTGCCTCACTCTCTCCCTCACTGTGTGGACCTCCTTTCCGCTCCACCCCTGCCCCTTCCCTCCCCCATCCCTGCTTCATCCCCTCCTGCTGCTGCCCCTCACTCCTGATCCACAGTCCCCCATATCCTATCAGGGCATGTTAGGGGTCCTCCCTTCCCAGGCTCCAGACCCCTCTACAGGGACACCCTCCCCCTGGGCTCCAAACCCCATGCGCAAACCCACAGCCCCTCATACATTCACAGATCCTCTCCCCACACCCACTCCCCAACCATACAAAGTATCTGCATTATTTTGCATAATTTTGTTTTTCTGCACATAATTTTGAGTTTTTAAGCTGTGTGATCAAAATCAGGATCAATTACAGCTAATTTTTTAATTGCACAACTAATGGCCAGCAAATTTTTAAATCTTTTTCACAGCCCTAATTGTCCCCAGTGCTGCATTTGAATTACCGGAGATGAAACTTTTTTTGCCTCTTTTTTGGAAGATGCAACTGTTTCAGGACACATGCTTTGTGTCTTTCTACTTTAGGGTATAGACAGTTGTGGGAGTGTCAAATATCAATCTATGCTGTTGCATATATACATAAATTGCATTGCTGCTGTAGCAATACAAGTGTAGCAAAACTGTGCAATGTTAACTTTTCCGATTTTAAAGGCGGGTTAAAGTTTACAGCAGTTTAGCCAACTTGTACTACAGGAACATGCAGACAGAGTTTGTGTTGTAACAGCTGATGTTTGCACCTGAGCAGCAACTCTTAGTACTCTTTTAAAGCAGTTAAAAGGTACATTTGTCCATGGTCTTAGAGTATGTTCAGGATTTGACTTTAGATGAAAATGATTCTCCCATTAGAAATAATTGCAAACGGTGAGTTATAGCTTGACCTGTTGCTTGTGTAGTTTGCTCTCATTCACTTCAGAAATCAAAAAGTATTTTTTTAAAGGAAACCACATTTTTATATTGGCTGGCCAGTTTGTGGGTGGATTTTAAATTCAGTATTTTCCAATATGAGTGCCATAAAATTTCAGTTAGAGATGGTAGAGCTCAGCAACTCTGAAATTGGAGTGCCACCTCACTGTGAAAATACATGCCTAAAGTTATTTAACTGAACAATTTATCCCAAATCATCCCAAAAGGATTCTTGAACTGAAACAGTCTGGTAGTGGGCTTTGCTGTGAGTTCTCTTTAATCCTGTAGTCATATGGATTTATAAGTTCATTAATTTAAGATGCTGTTCTAAGTGTCAGGAATGTTTGTGTTGTTTTTCCTTTCTACCAGGTGTATTGGGAAAATGGAGCCCAGATCACAGCGCCTCATGATAAGGAAATTCTGAAATGTATAGAAGAATGTGTTGAGCCATGGAACGGTTCTTGGAATGAGAATCTAGTAGACACTAGCCCTCTGAGACAAGATCCTCTGGAGAAGATTTGTGACAATTACATGGAGGATCTGAAGAAGATCTGTTTTCACAGGTAGGACATGAGGAGAGAGAGCTGTTAACCCTGTGGTACAATGTGGGGTTTAACAAGTCAAAGCAGAACAGGATCTGGCCAGTGGTGAGATGTATGCCAAACTGAAAAATAAAGACAAGGACAGTCAACCTTGTTTGAGAATACAGAACGGAGTAAACTAAGGATGCTTAACCCCTGGCACATAAGCCATATCTGGCCTCTGTTGCCATGTAATCTGGTCCATGGGGACCAGCCCCTGTGTACTAGATCAGGTATGCAGGGCAGCATAGGGCTCAATCTTGATGCTTCGGGCCTGGCAGAGGTCATGTGGGTCCCTAAAGCCTGATCCCTTTGCTGGCAAGGTTCGGCCCAGCCCACGAATCGGCCCTACACCTCTCATCTGACCTGTAGGGCCAAAAGGTTGAACATCACTGAATTAGACTACTAGGGGTCACAGATTCACAGAAGTTTAGGGCTGGAAGGGACCTCACGAGATCATCGGGTCCAGTCCCCTGCTCTGGGCAGGAAAGACTGCTGGGGTCAAATAACCCCAGCAAGGTGTGCATTCAGTCTCCTCTTGCAAATCTCCAGGGTAGGTGCCTGCACCAGCCCCTTTCTCTTACCTTTACTGCTAACGATTATATAAGATTTTATGCCTGATTTGTGGCTTTATCTTTACCTTGTATCAGATGATTTAAGTCTTACCTCTGCTTTCACCATTCATAGCAGCCATAACTGACTTTTGCTAGGAGCATAGCTTCCTGTCTGTGGTTTATATGCATTGCTAGTGGCAAGAAGGCTTTTGGCACATTTCCTTCTGTTTTTCTTCCTTTTCCGCTGTCCTGCCTGCCAGCCATCTCTTCTGTCTCACCTTTCTCTTGCACTGTTAGAAATGCATCCCACTAGATGGTTGAATCCAAACCTTATCGTGCCACGCACCTCAGATACAGTCTCCTGTAATTGCACACTGTACTGTCAGGTTTGCTCACTGTCATGCACCCATGGTACTAACCCACGTGGGAGATGAACCTTAATAATCAAGTGAATACATTACAATTAAGACTTTCACGCATGCGGAGCTTCAGAAAAGATGCAGAACCAGGGGTGGGTGGAGGAGCAGTTAAGATGGGAGTTTGTGTGGAGCACAGCGAAGAAACTTGGAGGAGCTGAGTGAAGGAACGTAGGTGGGGTTGAGGTGAGCTAAAGCCTTCCAAGGTGGAGAGGAGGGGAAAGCTTGGTTTGCAAAAAGATGTGTCCCATTCTTGGGCACTTTCAGCTAGCTGAGCAGTAAAGCCAAGACAGTGGTTTTCAGAGGAAGGAAATCTTTTAGCCAGCAATTTTTAATGAATACCCAAAGCCATTTTTGTTTCAGACCTAACTTAGATATCGACAGAAAATGAAGCTATTAGTTGGATATTAGCTGCATTGTCATGACTTTTGTGATATTTCAGCACTTCTGTGACGTGATCTCTTCAGTAATAATTGAATGTTAGCTTTCCTTTTCAGGGAGCTGAATGCAAAGACCAGCTTGAAGTTTGTGCACACATCTTTTCATGGAGTTGGGCATGACTACGTACAATTGGCTTTTAAAGCATTTGGTTTTAAGCCTCCCATTCCAGTACCTGAACAGAAGGATCCAGATCCAGACTTTTCTACTGTCAAATGTCCAAATCCTGAAGAAGGAGAATCTGTGCTGGTATCTGTCATGAATTCTGTCATTTTCCGCCCTTCCCTGGGCTTTCACTTTTCTTGTTGCGATAGAGTAATAGTTATGCCTGGGTAACTGAATTTATCTGAGCTCATAGATCGGAGGGACTGAAATATAATTTGGCCATCGGTATGTAATACCTAACTGGTCTTTTTCAGGAGTTGTCTCTGAAGCTTGCAGAGAGTGAGAATGCCAGGGTGGTAGTGGCCACGGATCCCGATGCAGACAGATTGGCAGTGGCAGAGCTACAAGAGAAGTAAGTAAAACGACCTTTCCTTCGGAAGAAAGGTGGAGGAGGAGAGGTTTTCTGCTCCATTTTTAAGGGATAATTCGTTTTGCTGCTTTAGTCCTTTATGCCTAACATCATGACATTTGCTGTTTGGAAACTTTTACCCGGAAAAGTCTTCATCCACAGCCATAGTTGTAACTGATCTTGCTTAAAATGCATCATTTAGTTTAATACTTTCAGGAAAGATTTGGTCAAATACCCCCATTTTAGTGACATTTTACTGCAATGCTCATCCATTTTGAGAAGCTATTGTAAATCCTAGCACCTTCTTTAATGACCTTATTTACTCCCTTTTTTAAATTCTTGCCAACCCTTCTGAGCCATTGCAGCTATGGGAGAGTGAGCTAGAAGCCCCTACGAATTCAGCAGAATTGTTAATCGGGTAGCAATCGCTAGGCCAAATCCTGACTGGATACTATTGCAGTTCCATTGAAGATAGATGTGAGATGATAGATAACTGATGCTGGTGCGGGCTGCAGATTATTAGTGGGAAATGAACCAGAAAGAACACAGATTGTTTGAAGGGGTTGGCAACACAGTAACAACCATCTCCTTGAAAATGGACCACATTTGTCCAGGAAATCTGTCAGGCAAGGTAATGATGGAGCCCTCTAATGTTATGTTTCATAGAGCTGCTTTTTCCAGGTCGAACACCATGTTAGATTGCCCATTTTTCTTGTGATTGCAGAATACTCGCAGTCTATGATTCTCATCTGAAAGGACTGTTTGATTCTGTTTCCCCGCTGTTTGCAGTGGTCGCTGGAAGGTGTTCACTGGCAATGAGCTGGCAGCTCTGTTTGGATGGTGGATGTTCTTCTGTTGGAGAGAGAACAGTTCCAAGGACGCTGATGTGAAGAACGTTTACATGTTAGCAACCACCGTGTCCTCAAAAATTCTCAAGGCGATTGCACTTAAGGAAGGTTTTCACTTTGAAGTAAGTGATTTTTGGGTGGCTTGTGGTCTTCTGCTCTACACTGACTTATAGCTATTGATATAAAACTGAAATCTGCAGCCGGCCTATCTCTGCTTCCAAAAAGTTGACAGGCAACTCGGTTTTCATTGCTGTTTTTTGATTATTTTATCTGATATATTGGCTTAAGACTGCTGCTTTGTACCTATTAGAGTTTGTTGGCCTGTCTAACAGACTAGCATCTGCATTGCCTACCCATCCATGTAGGTGAGAATACTGTAATAATGTCAGGCTGTGGAGAGATGAGGGAGGTGTCTCAAAGCACCAGGCTAACTTTTTGGCCCATTATCATAAGAGTAATCTAGCATTTCAGGTTTTTACTTTGTGCAAGGGAATGAGAGAACGTCTGGCATTTCCGGAGTGGTTGCTACAAAAGCTTGATTTTTTAGTCAGATTTGTGACAAGAAAACTTGTAAGTATTCAAATCAATTTTAAAATCACTCCTTATACTGTGACTTTTTCTAACTAGATTTTTGTTTTGAAGTTTCATAACTTAATTGGGAAAAGCCAGATTGTAACCATTTTATACTTTTTCATGAAGAGCGTAATAAAAACAGAAGCGGGGCTCTTTCAGAGGAGACACTTATCCTGTGTAACTCACATTTCCAGAATTACAGGACTATCAGCATGTGATACAAGGACAGACAAAACATGTACTCCTTACTGCTCAGCTTGTGGAAAAGATGCTTAGGAGGGGACATGATAGCTGTCTTCAGATATCTGAAGGTTGCCTTAAGGAAGAGGGGAAAACACCTTTTTTTCTTGCTGTAGAGAATAGGACACGGACCAGTGGCTTGAAGCTTCTGCAAAGTAGGCTTAGCTTGGATATCAGGAACAACTTCTTTACTGTTAGGGCAGTGGACACTCTGATTCTCTGATTGGATTCAGGTTTTGTTTAATGTGGCTGCTCCAGTTGCATCCATATGTAAAGTCTTATAAAAGTTTTCTACCAATTTTGTCAAACAATGAGGAATTAGAAAAAATGGGGAGGGAGGAAAGCTAAATAAAATGGAAGCCTATTGTAGTGCTAATCAAATTGAGTTTTGTTAATCTCTAGTGAAAATATTGGGGTATTTCCCTAAATACTGACTACCCACCCCAATAGAAAATGGCTATTTACATTTTTAAAATAAATTAATTTCTTTAATTTTCTCCTTTTAATAAATATTTAAAGTCTTGGAACTTGGGATATTTTAATCTGATATGAAGCCTTTATTTTCATTTTGAATCTGTCCTCATAGCATTCCCTTTTTGTAGGAAGAGAGTCACTTTTTTTGCCGGCTAGGATTGCTGTTATGTCTATCAGTTTGTTCATCTGTTAATATAGCACTGCTTTCCAGTGTCTTACACGGAGATACCAGCTTTCTGCTGTGCATGTTTCCCAGATCCTGTTTCCTCTGGCTCTTTGAGTGTCAAACCCTTTTTACTCCTAGGTTTACTATTCATATTCCTTTGTGGGTATTTTTATTTGTTTGTTTTGCAAACCAGTTTCACAAAATCCTACCTTGGATTCATAATCTCTAAATTGAATGTTGACCTCAAGTAGACATTGCCGTGGCTTCATTACTCATTTGATTTGTACTTTCCTGTGTTTAAATCTGGTAAATTGACACAAACAGCTTGGAATAGGGTTGTTTTTTTATTGATTTCACTGTAAAGTCTTAAACTAGCATTATTTTTAACTTTCTTTGATTTAGTAGTAGTCTTTGGTGCTATTGATCTTGAAACCCGTAATGCATTGTTTTATCTTCGGAGGTTTTCTAACTTTCCTGCCCTGGTACTTATGGCTTCTGTTCAAGAAAGCTTTCTGGAATGCAAGTCCAAACTCTTGGTAGAGGCGATATCTTTTATTAAATTAACTCGATATACGCAAAGAAAAGTGCTACATTTGCTGCTTACACGGTTTCCCTTTGTCTATGACTACTGTGCTGATAAAAGGAAGAAGTGGTTTCATGTGAGGTGGCCTCCCTTTATGTTTCAGGAAACACTACCTGGTTTTAAATGGATTGGAAGCAGAGTGAAAGATCTCCTAGACAATGGAAAAGAAGTTCTTTTTTCATTTGAAGAGTCTATTGGTAGGTACAACAGTGCATGCTGTGTTATCACATTAAACAACAGTGTTCTTAGATGTCTTGGCTCGAAGCGGTATCCAACAAGATCTTCCCCCCCCTCATTCTTTCTGCTATTCTGTTTGCTAGCGTGGAAGTTTTGCCTTCAAAACGGTGCAACCAGGTACTAGTGTAATAAATGCGGAGGGGCACACTTCAGATCTGGTTGAGTCACAGACTCTGTCACTGCTAAACTTTTGACCAGGTAACTAGAAACCCTGTCAAAAGTGAGTTGTCTTGGAGGCCCAAAATTGAACTAAAACTATCTTGGAGGCCATGGCTGAGGTTACTGGACCCCAGCGCTCTTTCCTGCCCAGAGCAGGGGGTCGGACTCGATGACCTAATAGGTCCCTTCCGACCCTAGAAATCTGTGAAATCTGTCTATAATGTCTACTCCTCAACTCACTTGATAACAATTGTAATGGATCTTGGAATAACGAACGTCCTATTTTCTTCTTACAGAACTATTCACTGACTTTGTGTTCAATTTAATTGAGCATTAACAGTTACAAGATGTTTTTAGATTTACTGTTATATTACATGGTCCACTTTAAAGCCTTTTTTTCCCTTGAATTTGTAGGCATCTGATAGTTGATTTGTCATCACAGAGCAAACTGTACCAGTAGAACATAAGCCAGCTCTCCTTTCTAATTAGACCCGCACTGACACTTTCTTGTGTTAGGTTCCTTTCCCCAGTCCAGAGCTCTCTTGGTCAGGCACCTAGGAACCTCCGTACTGGATCTGGCTAGCGGGCAGTCAAATCAGTCGCATATCTTCTGTCTGGCAGCAGCCAGTACTAAACGTTTTAGAGCAATATGATGTGAGGAACCTGAGCACATACAATTGTGCAGTAACTGCTTTATGGGGAGAAAAGGAGGTGCGTGTGTGCGTGTGCATGTGCTCTGACCAGCCCATCATTTAATGTTTGGCAGCTTTTAAAGCAAAGAGAATCGTAACTAGGATTTTCAAAAAATTCTAGGGGAATATTTCTCCCGTAAAATGTTTCTAGCATACCTAAGGTTTCTTTTGCAACTCTCCAGTCTGCTAGTCGGCAACCGTTCTAAAGTGCTATCTAAAACATTTTTCATTCCATTAGATGACTTCCAGCACTCATGCTTTTCACTATAGCACCTTTTGATTTCAGGAGCTCCAAGCGATTTACAACTAAGTAAGCCTCCTGAGAATCCTGTGAGGTTTATTAGGGCTTATATAGCCAGCACTCCAGCCCCACAAATGTTTCCGTATGTCGGATGTTTAGTGGCACATGACAGTATATGATTTGAGCAGAGGCAGTATAGAGCAACATATCTGATTAAATTTTAAAGTGGAGTTAAGAGGAGCATAAAACAGTTATCCAAGATGAAATTTGGACCAGAAACAGGCCTGCTTTTAACATCCTACACTTAGATACTAACTGCAAAGAGATTTATAGTGACCTCAAGAGGGTTACACTCTTATGTTTTAGAAGAGATCTGAAAACAACTTAATTGGCAGTGCTAATTTGGGACATAGATCCTTGACTGACTAAACAGCAGTAGTCCGTCCTGAATTGGTTACCGACAGCTCTCTGCAGCACACAGAGTGTACTCGCACAGGTCGTCTCTGCTTAGCATGGAGGTGGGCAATTATTAGGGCCCGCGGGCCCCATGGAGAGTTTTGGTGAGCTGTCGCAGGCTGGGTCAGCACAGCCTCCTCCCTACCTCCCCTGTACAATAGTTCACCAAAACTCCTGAAGTGCCTGTGCTTGGCTGGGTGAATGTGATGGCAGACAGGGAGGGGTGGGCGAGGCCAGGATCGTGGGGTGGGATCACAGGGCAGTGACAGCATGGGACCTGGGGCAGAGCCACGATCTGCTGCCAGCATGGCCCTGTGATGGGTGCAGGTTCCATGGGCAGGGGCACGTAGGGAGCAGATTGTGGCTCTGCCCTGGGCCCCAGCCCTGTGCTGTGACTGCCTCAAGATCCTGGCCTCAGATGCAGCTCCCTGCCTGCCCATGCCCTGTTCTGTCCACCTGGCCATGCACCCTGCCCGCATGGGTCCCACTTGGTCTCCATGGAGACCCTGGGATTGCTGGGCAGTGACAGAGCGGGACTGGGGCCTGGGGCAGAGCTGCGATCTGCTCCCTACATGCCCCTGCCCGTGGAACCCATGCCCATCGCAGGGCTGTGTGGGCAGTGAATGGCAGCTGTGCCCTGGGCCCCAGCCTCACACTATCACTGCCTTGCAATCTCAACCTTGCCTGCCTGTCCCACTCCCAAACACAGCTTCCTGCCCTCCCGCAGCCCCATCCCCTCTGCCCGGCCGTGTGCCCTACCCATGCAGGTCCCACCCCTGGTGGTGAGTGCCAGACAGACTCACTGAGGTGCCCAGACAGCAGGACCAGGTCTGGTGGCAGTGGCAGCCAGAAGGAGCCACCGTTGTGGCTGCTGGGAATCAAGTCTGTCCTCTGTGCCATCCCAACGCCACTGTGTGCCTGGGGGTGGCAGAACTGGCCACACACATCATGGCCCAGGCTGCGCCTCAGCTGAGTGGGACTGAGGGACCCGCCGCAGGCCAGACGATCCTTTGGTGGGTTGGATTCAGACTGTGATCCGTATTTTGCTCATGTGACATCAGAAGGGATTTTCATGTAGTAGAAGGTATAGGTTTCTGTTAGCCTGGAATTAAGTATTTAGAGTTAAAGCTTTACCCAAGTAAAACTAATGGAAACAGCATAGCTTTTCTCTATACAGTTCCAAAATAAGTCTTTTGATTCCTAGGTTTCCTGTGTGGCACTTCAGTGTTGGATAAAGATGGCGTGAGTGCAGCTGTGGTGACAGCTGAAATGGCATCCTACCTGGAAACCAAGAACCTAACATTGGCACAGAAATTAATTGAGATCTATGAACTGTAAGTTCTCTTGTTATTTAATACGTTCTACTTTCCTTTTATAATTTGTCAGACCTTTGCATGACCAGTGACTATCCCAGTCAGAACAATGTCAGCCACCTGGCAATAGGGTATTGTCCGCTATACAAAGCCAAGTACATGCGACCAGATATGGTATTCCACATTACAGCAGTTAATTAAAGATGGAGATCTTGTCACTTGTGCTTCGTAGGTCAAAGGAGGCTGGTGGATTTTCTTCTTGAGAAGAGACATTGCAGCAGTGTTTGGTCAACACCAATTTCACTCATACCTTACTGTTTGTTGCATGTACCCAGATGTCTGTTCAGCATTGGGGTCCCATTACGCTGGGTCTCCTACAGACACCGGAGGAGTTTGTTCTAAAAAGGGAAATGTAGAAGTCCCTTGAACTTGCAAAGACACTTGCTGTTTCTGAATTAGACTTTGATTTTGCATATCTCCTTTCACTGTCCTCTCCAGCCATTGTTCTGACTACTGCTGAACTGAGATTGTTCTTTGAGAGACAGATTATGGTAGAATGGACTCAGCACAGTACACACTGAGATTGGAAAATTAGCATTGGCAAGGGCAGCTCAGTTGTTGGAAAGACTTTTTACCCCTCATTTGCTTAGGCCTGACTAGAAATCAGAAAGGTAGAAAGGGGTGGGGTGGCAACCCTTTGGGCTGCTCTTTAGGTCTAGAAAGGGACACGGGTGGAAGTGTGTTGAGAGTGGAGGCCCAAGGAAGGCTAGAGATGGCCTGGGTGTTGGAGCTCTGAGGATAGTAACACAAGGATCAGGTCTTTCACTCAAGTTTGATTTTCCAGACTCCAAAAGGGATCCTGTATTGTTGGCAATATGAAATTCCTATTCTGTCTCTGCTGCATTCAGTCCATTTTTGTAAAGATGGAGGGCTGCTATATTTTGTGCTTCATTGTTGGTGCCCACTTCTGGTTGAAGAGTGACATTCACTTGTATTGGACTGAGCTAATCATGCTCTGTTTTATATTGTCCAAGCCCTTTAAAAACAGAAAGTTTGGAAATATTTTGAAATGCAAGTGTGGATTCTGAATTGCACAGTGAAATCTGCTGGAAGATCTACATTCACTGCCCACATTCTCATAGCTATGAAAGATCACATTGTGTTTCAGTGAGTCTTCCCTTCATAAGTCTGGCATGCAAAGCATTATAGCTGAGAGAGTCTTTCCTTGCAGGTATGGATATCACATTTCAAAGACCTCCTATTTCTTGTGCTATGACCCTCCTACTATCAAGAGGATATTTGAAAAGCTTCGGAATTTTGATGCTCCAAAATCCTATCCAAAGGCTTGTGGTCCTTTTAATATATTGCACATAAGGGATGTGACCACTGGCTATGATAGCAGCCAGCTTAATAACAAATCGGTGAGTTTACATGGTACTTGCATGTGGGGGGGGGGATTAGCCTAATGGCTCAAAATCGTGGTCATTAGCCTGTGAATTAATTGGGTAAAAAAAGTATTTTTCACAATGCAGAAAGATACATAATGCTTCAGGCATAAACTTCATTGTTCACATGCAAAATGAGTTGAGTTATAGATACTGGGGAACCTCCTTAAAACAACTGGACTATCTTCCACTGATTTTTATTTATTTTTTTTATATGTAATAAAACAGAGCATCAGTAGGTAAAACCTTTAACATTCAGGTTCTTCATATTATCTTGAAGCTACTGCAGCTTTTCTTTTAACTTTGAATTAAAATAAGTTTCCTAATCATCAAAAAGCCCCCCTTGCTTTCCCTAATCAGCTTTTTGAATAGGACTTCATGGCAAGCTTTGATATCACCTTTGCATACTAGTTATAGGCATTGCTTTATGAAGCTTCAGGTTGTGAACATAAGTGGAAAAAAGCCATGAGTTAGTTTAGCTTTAGTTCAGGAACACGATAGTACTTGTGGTTAGTGGACTGATGGTAAAGCTAAAGGATATTAGCCTTATTGGTAAATTTGCTCTGGGTTTTTTTAAATTAGTAAGCATCTTATCTACACCCTTTTAACATGGAATATACCATGTTATATGTGATTAATACATTCACCCTATAACAGCTTTTATAGGCCACTTGTATGCGGGGTTGCAGATAACATGTATTGCATACAACTGAATGTTGTTAGGTGGCAAGCGTGTGTTTGAATGTTTGGATTAAACTGTTCTTGCTGTTGTTGCTACCACCTAGGTTCTGCCCACGAGTAAGAACAGTCAGATGATCACCTTCACGTTTCAGAACGGCTGCGTTGCCACTCTCCGCACAAGTGGAACTGAACCAAAGATAAAGTATTATGCGGAGATGTGTGCACCACCCGGACAAAGGTGAGGTTTTCCCTCCCTGTGTTGTATTAGATGTGCTGAGTTGGACATCTTTGGACTTTATTCCTCTCTGCTTGAATGCACCATATTTCCAAATGTAGGGTAGTGGGTGTACATCCCTACTTCTCAAAGCATGTCCTACATGCCCTGCATGTTACTCAGGCCCTCTCTACACATTACATTTATACTGTGATTAATGTGCTCGTTGTGACATAAATGGGCAAAGTGCTACACGTGCACCCATAAAATGGGGAGCGATTCTTAAAAACTTTCCATATACGATGCGGAAAGTTTTTAATTGCTGGTTTGTGTGGCACCTTAAATTGAATCTATGGCTGGGGTTGACAGTCAGCTGATGGTTGGCACTGCGACTGCACTGGGGCTTGCTGGAGACCTGGGCCAGAGCCAGCAATCAGCTAATTGTTGGCCAGAACCCAGCTGGCCAGTGTAAGGGGAGGCTGGGGTTATGATCCCTGGCTCCTCCTGCAGCATCAAATAGTGATGGCGTGATTGAGATCTGATTGTCCAGTCCCAAAATCGCACCTCCCACCATGCACGGGTGGCATGGCAGGATACATGATTGTTGGGATTTGGGATCAGATCTCACTGCGCCATTAAGTGGACATCTGTCAGGGGCCCTCATTCTTCAAAGGGAAGGGGGAAGAGTTCTCCCCATGGGAAATGGGGTTCTGGATGGGGATTGAGTACTCTGAACTGCCAGTGGCATGCACACATCTGACCACAAAGTGCAATTGCCTCAGCAGTAGAGCAACTGGAGAGATGAGATTCAGGCAACTGTTATTGCAATAACTTTTTATCCATTTTTTTTTGGAGTGAAGGGCTTTTCTTTTCAGTCAAACTGTGTATCTACTGACAAGAACATCAACCAGCAGCTGGGGCGCATCCCCCCCATGCAGGGGCATGCATTTGCTGCAGCAAAAATAGCAGCGGCACAAATTTGTACTACTGCTTTTTGCTGCTGCAGACATCCCTGCATGTGGGGTTTGATGCAGGGGAATGTGCCACACTTCAGGGGAACAGCCATTTTCCCCACTCCTCTCGGCTCCTAGTACGCTGGAGCAGCTGGCGGACAGAAAGAGGTGGGGAGATGCTCTGAGTGGCAGCCAGTGTCTTCCTGGAGGACCAAACCTCCATGTCTGCCAGCACACACTCCTGTGGCTTGTGCAGCTTGGTTGGTTTTTTTTGGGGGGGGGGGGGGGCGGGGTTGTGGCTTTTTTTTTTTTTTGCTACCGGGATTTTCTCATAGAAAATGTTGCCCCCTTGCTGCAAATTTGCAGTGCGGGGCACATTTTAATGTGCTGGGTGTGCGGTTTGTGGCACTGCAAAGAGGTTTGCAGTGCCACAAACCGTATGTGCCTGCACGTCTGGATCCAGCCTAGGACACAATCCACCGTTTCAGGAGTTCCTACCCTTTACATTGGCAGATAATGAAATCAAAGCTTTGAATTGCCCTGCGTGGCACTCTTCCCATTTCAGCAGGCATCCTGGTTTGTCTCTTCCCCCTTTCTCAAAAAGCTAATTTAGTCAGTGGCTTTGTTCGTGGAACCTCATGTGATTGGGGGGAGGGAAGGGGGTCATCACAAACCCTTATAGAGTCTACATTTCTGGCAAAAATAATAAATTCAGCGTGATCTCATTACTCACTGTTAACACCTGTTTTTTCCAAGTTGAACAGGCCTTCACAAGCCACTTTGGTTTGGTTTTTTTTCACTTTTTCCCCCCAGGGTGTTAAGCGCCCATATGCCCACATGTGCCCCACAGGGGCAAGAGGAACTATGGCTGCGTTGTATGTGCAAAATATGACTACTTAAGGCACCTAAATTCAGATTTGAGCATCTGCTGTGAGGTCTCCAAATCTGGAGATATGTTTTAATTTCCAGTTAACAGATTTTCATTAACATATAGAGGGGTACTGCAATGAACTGTCTTTTAATAGATTTCTGTTGTAACAAGGTTAAGTAACAAGTCAGCGTTTTAAGCAGCAGTGTTTATTGTCGCAATCAGAAGCAGAATAGCAACTGGAATGCATTACTTGTTTCTATGTTTAAATATTGTATTCAAGGGGGTGACGTAAAGAACAAGCAGTGCCTCTCTAGCTCTAGTACAAGGTGACCAGAGCAGTTTGAAATGAGTACCACCCATTGCCACATAAAAACAGACAGGGTGCATTGACATGTGTGCTTTACTGCAGAACAGACTAATTTGCTCTACAGTAAGGCCTCACTGTCCACGTGTGCCCATATTAGGGTGCAGTCAATTAATTAACTGCTGTAGGATAGTACTGCCTGGGACAAGTACTATCCTACAGCAGAGTAGTTGCATATGTGAAACACTCGTGGATGGTGACCGGAGCTGGCTGGGGCATGAGGGTGTGACAATGCTGGGACTGCTTGCTAGCTAGCCCCACGCTGTAGCACCCTTGTGCCCCAGCCAGCCTCTCTGCAGCACGTTGAGCCAGCGTGGAGCAGCCCTGGCCAGGCAGGCTGACCCTCCCAGCCCAGGGCTTCTCCTCCCAGGCTCAACCTGCTGCAGTCCCAGGCATACATGTAAACACTGCCCCCAGGAGAAATAAACTCCAGTGCCAACTACACCGGATTTTTTTGCTACGTGCTAATTGCACGTGTGGATGCACTCACTGCATCTAGCCCCAATTCCAGTAACAGTGTAAAGTTCAGTGGGAATCACAGGTGAGAGCGATGTGCATCTCAAGAAGCAGTCCGTCCTGCTGGATGTAGTCCAGATTTGGCTCCCTGGCTGCTTTCTTTAAACTAGATTTCTTCGTATCAGCTAGAAGAGACCATTCGATCATTTGGTCTGGCACGTGTATTAGAGACCACATATTTTCCCACATATACCTATTTTACTCCCAATAACTTGCTTTTGTGTTTTGAAAACATGCCTTGGGGAAGCATCCAGTCTGGATTTGAAGCTACCATGAGATGGAGAAGCCACCTCTTCCCTGGTTAGCTTATTCTAATGATTATATTCACCTTCACTGTTTAAAACAAAAGCCTAGACCTAACTTGAGTTTGTATGGCTTTGAGTCTAGCCACTGGTTCTTAGGCTTTTGTCTGCTCTGCTTAAAGCTCTTTAGCAGATGGTAATAGATCTACATGACAGTAATTATATACTGTAATCAAGTCACCCCTTAAGCTTCTTTTTGAGAAGCTAAACAGACCAAACTTCTCAAGTGTTGCAATCCAGGAAGAAGAAGTATGAAAACTGAAATAATAGCAAGAAGCTTCTGCAGAAAATGCTGGGGCTTTTAAAATGCAGTGTTAGTGTAGAGCTGCCATTCTGGCTAAGTCGGTATTAATCTAACGTGTCCTCTCGTATGTCCTCCCTCTAGTGACAAAACCTTTCTGGAAGAGCAACTACAGAAACTCATTGAAGCTTTGGTTGAGAATTTCCTTGAGCCCAGTAAGAATGGACTGATCTGGCGCTCTGTTTAGTTTGCTTCTGGTTGGTTAAAGAAGTGACTCCTTGCACTGCATCCCGTGGAACAAAGAAACCAAGAACAGAAGACCTTCATTTAGCATTCATTTAATATATGTGCGTGTTACTTAACTGGCTAAATTCTTAAGACCTATAAAGAAGTAGCATCTTTTTGTCAGTTTTCTTACAAAAAGGCAAGCCTGCCAGACTGATTTGAAAGGAGCTGATGTTGTTTTCCTGTTCTTTTGACCAAAAACACATTTGCATTAGTGGAAAGCAAACTTTAAAACGAAGGACTTCAGAAGGGTTACGACAGCTAAACTCTATGGTTGCTTGAGCTGTTGGGTTTCATGTTCACCTAACTTCAAATTCCTTAGCAATTTTTGGTTTGAAAGACTACATCAGAAAGCTCTGTTAGTCGGAAGGGAATAAGCGATCGCATCAGACTGACAAAAGAAGCCTGCTTCTTCATAGCTGTTGTTTGAGTGTAGGTATCATCTACTATTACAGGTCTTAATTTACCAAGTATGATAAAATAGAGTTCCTAAGTAGGATTTCTAGTTTAGGCAAGTGGTTACAGTATAATTTGTAGCTATTTAAATATCCTTCTGTTATCAAAGGTGCTCTTGGTGCATTGTATCTCTTCCTGTGTGTATCTTAAGGAAATGTTTACTTGACAGTGAAACAACAGTGGCAATCCATGCAATGCTATTTGCAGCTTGGTTTTGATTGGTCTAACAGTGCCTTTCCTACGGCTTCCACGTGAGAGAGAAATTGGAATATATTTCGGGATTCAATTAGTCATTCTAGCCCCCAAAGGTCTATTGAGCATGATGTTAATCCATTTAGGTTTCATCCACTTCATAAACATCTTCAGGTTTTCTGAATCTCAGTCCTCCTTATCTGAGATGAGAAGCATGTGGGGTTTTTTGGGGTTTTTTAAAAGGCAGACTTAAAAAGAAGTCTTGGGAATACAGAGACTTAAACCCTGGGGGAATTTCCATGTAACTGCTTTAAATTGTGCTGTCCCTGTACTGTTCTTATTTGTGAGAAAGGGAACTAAGGGAAATGAGACTGGGGCTGTGAATAATGACCCCCTTACTCATTCTCCTCTTCGTGGTTTACAGTTTTACTTGCTGGCCAACCCCTTGTGGTGTCTGCATCCCTATCCTCCCTATACAACCACTTTATTGTAAGGTTTTTAGCTACTACTTATAATTAACAACTGGTCCCTTCTGCTCTGCCTGGAACCTGATACTGCTAATCTCAGTTGAGACCAGTTAAAAACGCTAAAGTAGCCTTTAAGAAAAACATGCCTTTCATGTTCTGAATGTAGGATGGCTTTGGAAAGCTCCTTTAACACCTGAAAAAGGGTTTACCGCTTAGCCTGTTCCTTTGGTGCCACATCATGATGGTCACTAAATCGACCGCTAAATCACTGATTATAAACCTTTCACAATAAGGATAGTCATGCTCTGGACTCCTAGCTAATATGGCCCTAAAATAAGTAACTAGATCAGATAGACACGGGAAACACCCGTGTACTTCGTCTGCCTAAATATGGCTATAAGACTCCGGGTTTTTTTGGTGAAGCTACTTTTAAATGGGTATATAGCCATGTTTATGTAGCCCAAGAGGCACTTCAGTTTAAACCAATGTTTTGCCACTGTTGTTAAATCTTTGATTGTGTCCTCCACCTTTATTATACCCTTATAGCTGGACTTCAGAGGGCTGTGCAGAATGGCACCACATGTTTCTTAGCTAGGCGGATGTAAAGAGTACCGTGTATCTGTGCGGGTATTGGATATTTCATGCTGACCGAAGCTTTGCACTATGACCGTAAATAAGTATTTTAGTTGTATATGAATGTACGCATACTGCAGGAAGTTTTGTCTGTGTTGCACAAGTTCTTATTTACAAGCAATATTTATTTATTTTTATTTCAAGAGAAAAGTGATTTCCAAGCTGTCTGCACCGTTGAGTGAAATGTCTGTAATGCCAAAAAGGGTAATTTGTTGTTGTTTTTTTGTATATTTGATTGCTGTAGTGGGGGCAAATGGGTGAAAGCAATTGATCTTGAGCGCTCATGATATATTGCACGACATGGCGGGAGGTACCCGTGAGATGGGAGAAAATCCTCTGTAGCTTGCTGCTTGGTGTTGAATTTCCCTAGAAGAAAAGATTCGGGCCCTGCTGAAGTGAGTGGAATTCTTGCCATTCATTTCGCAGGCAGTAGGTTCAAACCGCTCTGGGGTTTTAATCTATTTAGTAATTCGGAAGAGAACAACTCATTTTGGTGTGGCGTGAACAAAGCTAAACATTGCAGAAGAAGCAAATAGTGTTGTGTTATGTGGCTGGCCAGCTCTGCATACAGCGTAGCCGATGCTTGATGAAAACTGAGTGCCTCTGGCAAAGAGCTGAGCACTTCTCCCAGTTTAAATCAGGCCCCAGGGCTGCACTTTCAGTTAGCTGGATGTCCTAAACACAACAGAAAGCTGTTTTGTGATAGACATTCAAATCTACTTCCCTAGGAGCCGATTAGCCAAGTGTGGTCTGGATCTCATCTGCTTAATAGAGGATGGAAACATCTTAGTGCATATAGTCTTAAATGCTTAAAAGATTAAAAATTGGGGCAGTAGGGGCATGGAGGGGGCTGAGCCTTAACAAATCTGAGAAGTTGAGTATCTGGTTCTCTTAATTCACAGGCTCACCCCCCTCCCTTCGTCCTTGAGCAGTACGGCGTGGAAGTAGTATTGCTTTGGGAGTGTCGGCGACTGACTCCAGGATGAATGTGTTCTAAGGGTATAATAATTATTGCTGTTCAAATTGCTGCTACCAGTATTTTCCACTGATGTCTCTGTAATGCTTGACGTATCCATACTATTCCATTGGAGGAAGACTTTTCCTTTGTCTTGCCTTTGCATCACCACCTCCCTACTTTTGTTACTGTGAAATGATGTCATTCTGTTACCTCGCTGCCGAGTAACTTTTGCTGTGCCACTGTGCTTCCAAGTGCTTTGGACTTGTGGACTATTCTTACTAGCTTTTGTTTTCGCTGTGTGAGAAGGGGCGCGATCCTTGAGCTGATCAACCCCTTCTGGTTTCGTCGTGATGTTTGACTCCGCTTTTTCCTGTTTTTATAATGGGTTTGTGTAGAGGAAATCCTCATGTTGCAGCTGTATGACAGCCAGTGATTTGTGTTTGGCATTTGATAAGTTGGGGGGGGGAGGGGTTTGTTTTGCACTGCTACATACGGAGGGGTTGATCCTGTCTCATTCTAGTTCTCTGGCAAAATCCCCCTGGCTCCCGTGGGACTAGGAGATGGCCCCAGTAGCGCAGGAATTGCCAGCCAATTTCAAATATTTATAATACACCTTTTGTACTTACGTCTAGGCCCCTATCTCATTCAGGACAGGATGTTCTGTTCACTCAGTAGAAACAAAATCAAGACCTGTTGATCACTTCAGGCGGGGTTCACACTGCTGCTCTCCGTAACTGGGCAGTACTTCTAGCTGCGGCAGGAGCAGATAGAGAAAGCTCCTGAATGCAGGTCCTCCTGCCTGGAAACAACACAGTGATGCAACACGGACGGCCTGCCAGGCAGTTGTAGAGCAGAATTTACTCCCCTGCTCTATGTGCACCGGGTGTGTTGTTTTGCCATCAAATTGGGAGTGAATAAATAGAATACAGTTAATTTTAAGCTCTCCTCAACCTCCTTGAACCCACCAGAATTCACTCTTAGACCCAGTAATGTGTGAATGGGAATCACCTACTGGGGTCTGGCTGACAAGATCAGGCCAATGCTGAATGTCCCGTTAAATGTAAGGCTGTTTGTGGCACCTCAGGCCTTTGTGCATGAGCATGTAGGAGCTTAATAAATGGAAACCAGCCCAGGGCAGGAGCCAGAATAGAGTAGTTCTACGCTCGATCGATCTTCCAAGCCATTAACAGCAACTCGGTTGCTTTGCACTGAGTTTAGCAAGCTGCCCAGTTTTCCTTTGTGGGCTCAGAAGAGAGCCTTTTCTCCCTTAGCACAGAGGATGCAGGATACAGCTAACTTTGTTTCAGCCTGGGACAGCAGTAATGTGTGAGGGTCCCTGTACCCGCAAAGGGCTGATCGAGACTGTTTTTTTTTCAACTGTCCCTGCATCTCTGCGGGCAGGATGCCATTATAACACTGCTAGCCCTGGTTCTGCAGTACTTGAGTAGGACCAGTCCCTTTTCATACCGCTCCACACGTGCCAGACTGCTACCCTCCGGTGGTGTTCATCAGAGCATTCAGATTGGCACCCCTGATCCCAAAGGGGTGTTTCAGAAAAACACCCTCACTGTGTGCAGATGTGGCCTCGAAGCTCCAGCACCGACAGCAAAAGCTTTGGCGTAGTCACTGCTGCTTTCAGGCACAGCCAAGCTGCTGCTGTTACAGTAGCAAAGTAACTCCCGAGCGCCTAAAGCTGTGAGCCCCAGTCCTAAAACTGGCCGGGCAGAGGCCCATTACAGCACAGGGTGCCTGCGTGCCCTCACCAGGGAAAACCTGCTCGCTGAGACGCCATGTAGGAAATGCCTGTGGCTGTGGTGGTAGGATCATTTGCCAAGATGCTTCTCTCTCGATACAGAGGCGATCGGTCGATGTAATACATGGGGGGCCCAAGACACAGCCAGCGTAGTTTCATTGCAGGGTGGTGTGTGGCGCTTGTGTAGCAGAGCTGCGCTCCCCACGCCACTGTGCAGCACAGCAGTCGTAACCCCAGCTGCATGGCGAGGGTCACAGGTTGAGATCAGCAGTCCCCCCCAGCAAGGGGGATTCCTCCTGCCCCCTTTCCAAGCCTAGCTCCTGGTTCTTGCCACTTGGGGAATCCTTTTGCCATTAAAAGGGAAATTATTAGTCCTAAAATTTAAGTTCCTCCCTTTATCAGTGCTCCTGGTGCCTGTAGGTCCGAATGACTTCAAGAAGCACCTGCTACAAGCAGGCGGGCTTTTCCTGCTCCAATGAAGGGAAGGAGACATGGTGAAGCCTGGATACTGAAAGCCTAATCCTGATTCCAGGTCCATATTCAGCTATTTCCCTTGCATGCTCAGTAGCTGATTCTTCTAATAGTACCCATAATATCTGAAGTAGCATTGTGCTCCTGATGTAGACCCTTAGAGTTTCAGATCTGTACCTGTCTTTGTTACCTATCCTATATCTTTTTTTTCCGTTTAAGATATTAGGGTGTATTATAAATACAGACTGAGAATTTGCACTTTTCTGTATGTATTATTACGTGGACTTAGCTGAATGAAGTGTTGTAATAAAACGTTCTCTTCGTAGTAGCTAGTCTCCACGTGTGTGGCGTGTGGTTTTTCTTCCCCTCCCTCGAGCTGACTGGAGTAGTTTTGATGCTACTTGTGGTCGTGCTGTTTAGAAATTTTTGATCAGTAGACGAAGGAAGCAAGCATGGACTAAACTATTTCACCATCCGAGTTGCAATATGCTAGCTATATAGAAGAACGCTTACAACAAGTGTCGCATTGCTTCAATATACACATAATCAAATTCTCCAATCTCTCAGGATGGGTATAACGTACAGCCTGATGTTACAGCGAGAAGACGGGCCAAGCATGTATCACGGACTTTTTAAGTAGGCTGAAATTGAGCATAAAAATTGAGCCGACATTTTCTGGTAAGATCTAAGACTGCAAACATGTCTTTGCATTGATTTCTAAGTGTGCAGCCCTCCGTCTGAACAGGCCTCAGGCACCCTGTTGCAATGGTGCGGGGGCTGTGAGAGAGCTTAGCTTCGTGATATGACAAATGTCAGGCACAGTCAGAAATCAATGATTTTTCAGATGAATGGGCAACATGAGGGCTGAGGCTCAGGCCCAGTGCTGCTCGGTTCCCAAAAAGCAGATGTAGAGAGCGCTCCAGGCCCTGAGCTGCTAACATGGGGGGGGTTAGGGTAGAACAGCCAGGAATTCAGGACAAATTGAAACCTATTATTTACATCAATACAGTGCCCACAACCTGCAGCCTTCATGTGTATTGCTCCCTCCTGTGGAGATGGGTCTGAAACAATCCAACCTGAACTGCGAGGAGGCTCAGGATCTGCACTTGGACACGCACAACACAGTAAAGCAAGGTTAGCCTGCAAACATGCTTGTATCCGGTATCTAAACCCCCCATGGGATAAGAGCACCCCCATTCACCGGGAGTCCTTCCTCCCAACAAAGACCCTGGGAGCTCCTTTCTCCTAGGGCAGTGGATTGAGGGACCAGAACAGCTCAGGGACACAGCAAGAGGGGATGTCATCCACCACATGGCTAGGTTGGGTGTCCAGGCAGAGCCCCAGCTCCGTGGCAAGATGGGCACAAATCAGAAAGATGCAACTGGTCAGAAGCTTGCACAAGCTCCACTGACCCTTTCCCTCCTTGCAGCCACAAAGCGTCCAGCCTGGTCATTTGTCGCATACTGGAAAAAGGGTTGGCAATGCTTTCAGGGGCAGGATGTGATTGTGTGTCCCCCTTTGGTGAAGGGACAGAAGGAGGGACTGGAGAATGCAGCTTGGGTTTGGTGTGCCCTGTCTTTCTCCCATGCATGTCTCCTCACCTGCAGGTGGTTGAATATTGTCAGCCTTGCTTCTCTCTCATGTGCCTAGAAACTGGTGATGAGCATGCTCTGAATACTATGCACAAATGCATGGAGATCTGAGTTCCTCGGGCAGGAACCTCATAAGATCCTGAATAGGGGCAGATGTGCTCGTGTCCAGAAAGCTCCCAGGTGCTCATGCCCAGCACACAAGCCCCTGCACGGGCTGGAAGGTGCAGATTGCTGAGCCACTGACATCTCTCCCTGCAGCCATCGGCTTGGAAAGCAGCCCTGAGGAATTCAGGTTAAGGAGGAAGCTTTTTGGAGGGCAGGCTGGGAGGTGGGGCAGGGGTTGTGGACCCTGCCAGCATCCAGACCTTTCTCCTGCCATCCCATCTGTTGTAAGGGCCTAGTGAGAACATCAAGGTATGGTTCTCAGGGAACAGCAAACATAGTAATACCTATTTCTCCTTGCACTCGAGGACAACTTGCAGTGCGTGAAACTGTCCCAAGTTTCCTACGAGGGCACAGAAAGCAGTCCCTTGTGATACTGCAGAGAGGAACGCGGTGGTCATCTCCCACCAGCAGGTACAGTTAATCCAGGCGGTTGTCCCAGCTGATCCTTGCCCCGGCCTTACACCTGTCTAAAATCGTGGTGTCCCCCTGACATCACCTCCCCTCTGACACTGCCTACTACGTCCTGTCTGTCAGTGGCTATGCAGGTGCTGCCCTCTAACATGACTCCTGCCCGAGCCTCCTGAACACCCATGGGATCTCCCCTTCCACACCAGCGCACACACCAGTTTGAGCTGCAGATCTGGCTTTCCTAGGAAATATGACAGCCTGCCAAAGTGCCCCTACCTGCTCTGTGCCCCTTCCCTGCCCTTGGGGTCCTGCCTTCCCAATGACAGGTCTTAATCTGCTCCTTTCTTTTGTCCTGTGGTGCTGGTGCCCCTCAGGCCCAAGGAGCGTACAGGAAGGGGGCAGAAATTGTTTAGCCCTGAGTCCCTGCAAGCCAGTCCTGTGAAATGGTGGTGCACAAACCACGGCCCCTCCACGGCTGTACCAGGATTTGTCACCTCTTCACAGGCTCACCAGCATCCAGCCCTTTTTCCTGGGAGGGGGGACACTCCTGACCATTTGTTTAGAAGTCACCTGAGACCCAGCCAGGGGGTACACATTCCCCCAGACACTGTGTCCAGCCAGATCCCCAGAGCTGTGGGGACTTGCTGGGTTGGGCTCTGGTCCCCTCATCTGGCTTCTCTGCATTGCCACTACGAGGCCGAATTCATTGAGATCCGCAAGTGGTTGGAAGTGCAGCTAACAAAGTCTCTGCAGTTGTCATCGCTGGGGACCTGTTGTGCTGTCCCTTGCAAAGAAACCCCACCAGCCAGTATTCTCATTCGCCCAGGGCAGTGCTTGCAAACTGCTAAAGTGTCGGACTCTGGGATACCGTGTGAATCCCTACATGGGGCAGAAGAGGGGGGGAAAAAGGTTAAAACACAGGCCTATTTGTTACACAGAGGAAACCTTGGGCTTAGGCCCTCCCAGAAACTATAAGTTTCCCTCTGTTGTTAGAAGGAGGCCACTGACCACAGAACAACTTGGTTCCTGGGGACCAAAAATAGAAGGAAGAACCAGGGACAGGAGTGGAAATCAGCTGTGAGGTTAGATGTGTGGCAGCAGGATGCATCACCCATCCTTCAAAGACGGCAGTTTTGTCATGCCTTGCACCCTGAGCTCCAGCTCTGGAGCAGCAGCAACCCCCGGAGCTCATTTAGGGCAGCGCAGGCTAAGACGCAAACAGAAGGAAGTCATATAGCCAAGGGGCCAGAAATTTGGAGAAGGAGCCAAAGAGGAAGCTTTGCTCACCTTTCTTCCTGCATTTGAAAGGTGAGAATGATCTTTTCCCTTCCAGTAGGCTTTGTCTCCCGCTAATCAGCTTTTCTTCTGCTAATTGCTTGTCTTCTACCCCTAGGGATTTCTCTCTCCTCCCTCTTCCTACTGGTTTTTACTATGCTATGTTGTGCTGGCTTTTACTGCTCAGACCTGATGATGAAAGCTTCCCATTCAAAAGCTTGTTTAACTCCATCTCCACTGTGCAGCTGGTTCCATCAAGGAGATCACCCTAAGAGATCCTTGCCTCTCTCAGTTCCTGGACCATCATAGCTGCTCCATCACTCTCTCACTACCAAAGGAAGGAGAAAAGGTGTGATCCATAAGCCGCTGTGAAAGCCAGGTGAATAGCCTTAAGGTGAGAGACTCCGAGCATATCCACATATGTATTTACACATGCTTAAACTTAACACACCTTTGCTTAAGGTGCATTAAAGCGATTTAGGCATGTGTCTACACACGAACATACTAATGCGCATTAAGGTGCATTAAAAATAGCTGTGAATAGCTAAGTTGCATTAGTTCATTAACATTGTGTGTATCCGTTGACACACACCACGTTAATGCGCATTAACATGTTCACACATGTGCTAATGCGACTTAGCTATTCACATCTAAATTTACTACCTGCTGGTATCAAATGTAGGCTCACCTAGCCTTAAATTGCCATTTTTAAGGTGCATTAAGGGCGTACACGTGTAGAAACGTGCCCTTAATGCGCCTTTAAAATGGCAATTTAGGCTAATCCTGCTTAAAAGAGACACATAGGTGCACCCTCCATGCTGGATGATTCGCCAGTACTGCAAATACGGCCAGCAGGGCCTGCCACGTTCAGGCCCAGCTAGATTTGGGGGTGTCTTTGGGGAAGATGGTCAGGCAACGGTGCTTCCCCTGTGTTTCAGTGTCAAGGAGCATGAGGACACATTGCCCATGGAGATGGCCCCTAGGAGCACATCTGCATGAAGAGAGTTGCCAGGAGCAAGCTAGAACCATGGGCTTGAAAAGGACTTTGAGAGTTGCTCAGTCCATCTCCCTTAGTCCAGATGCAGATGTTGCTGCATCTCACCCATCCCAGGCAGATGTTTCTGCAGAGGTTTATCTTCAATAAAGGAGCTTCCACAGTTGGCAGTACATGAAGATTTCTGGAAAAAGCCAGAATGGCAGAGCTCTGTAATCCTTGCAGTTAAGCTGTGGGATAGTTTGTTGAGCGTATCGGCAATCCAAGCAAAGCTGAGACCAGCTGCAGATAAGAGACAAGCCCAAAGTCACAAAGTTGATTCTCCACTTCCTCCAAACAGCCTTTCCTCCTTAGTATACCCCTCTAGTCCTGCCAAGTCCTTCACCCCCATTTGCACTCCTTTCTTTTCCCAGCCCTGTGTACGGATGATCTGCAGCCTGAGTCCAGCAGTTAAGGCAGGTTGAAGATGGTTCCTACTCAATTTTTTATTGTCGTAGGTACAAAAAAAGCTGAAGAGTACTCCACCAGCTCGGAGGCACTTCCCAGTGCCCCAGCAGGCCGGACAACAGAGCACACTGCGAAGAGCTGTGGGCTGGCAAAGTCTGGAGGCAGCAGTTGTTACAGCAGACGGCCATCCATGCACAGCCTCCCAGGACAGGGACACTGATGCCCCGTCTGACCATGCAAGCATCGGCACTGCCTCTGCCAGGAAGAGAAAGGAGGGCAGATGTGGGGGGAAGAAAGACGGGTCGTGTTTTTTCTGGGGCAAGTTGAGGCCTTGAGACCTAGAGACTGGATCAGAGGATGAGTGCCTGGTGCTGTGCTATCCTGGGGAAGCAGGTAGGCAGATGCTCCCCTGCTTCATGCTGTGGTTGGAGCTAAGCAGGGTCTCAGATGAAGTCTGGGATACATCACAACATAGCCAAACAACCAGCTCCCACCTTTACTCAGCTCTGGGAAGCTGCTTGAAACCTGCTTCCAAAATATCTTTATGAGCTACAAGAAGATGACCTGTTGCTTGCGATGAGGCCTGCAGATGATACCTGGGGACAGTCCATAACCATGACGTGTCCCGGGAGGTGTTAGGAAGTGTAAGTGGTGTGTTCCCATGTACCTTGCCTAGACTCAGCAGCTTTGTGACCAGTATGGCCTCCCACGCAGCTAGGCTGAAGGACAATCTGCTGGCTGTTCAGGTTGGGCTGAGCATCCTGTAGCACATGCAACAAGGCACCCTCAACTAAGCTTTGGGAAAATTGAAGACTCGTCTACACCAGGGTCACGAAGCGGCTTTATCATATACGCATCACAGCCTTGCAAAAATATAGAAACCTAGAGAAGTAGGGCTGGAGGGGACCTGAAGAGCTAGGGCTGAGGCAGGATGAGCCCTATCCAAACCATCTCTGGCACACCCATCATATAAACTCTCTGTAAAACTATTGTCAACCCTCACACAACACAAGGCATCACACCTGAACTTGCCACAGGTAAAGCAGAGGGGTCACGGCAGCCAGCATCCTGCTTCGATAAAATATTAATACACACTCAGGAGTTTCCAGGTCAGAGGCCACATGTCTCTGGGACACGTCTCACTGCACAGTCCATGCTGCTCAAGGCCGTAGATACTGAGTGGGAGACCTTCCTGCAGATGTTAGAGAGAGCTGCTCAGCCTAGCTGCAAAGGAAGCTGATTTCTTCGTGTCTTTTCCCCAGATGGCACGGAGAGCAATCACTCACCTGCCCCTTTGCTGTAGCTTTTTGCCTACTGGAATCAGAATCACAGACAACGAGGGCTGGAAGGGAGCTCAGGAGGTCACGTCTAGTCCAACCCTGCTCCAAGCAGGACCAGCCCCAACTAGATCATCCCAGCCAAAGCTTGGTCTACCTAGGTCTTAAAATCTTCCAAGGATGCAGACTTCACCACCTCTCTAGGTAACTTGTTCCAGTGCTTCACCACCCTCCTAGTGAGGAAGTTTTTCCTAATATCCAACCACAACTTGCCTTGCTGCAGCTTGAGCCCATTGCTCCTTGTTCTGCCTCCACTGAGAACAGCCCAGCTCCATCCTCTTTGCGGCCCCCCCTCAGGGAGGTGAAGGCTGATATTCAGTCCCCCTCGGTCTTCTCTTCTGCAGACTCAATCAGTCCAGTTCCCTCAGCCTGACCTCACCAGTCATGTCCCCCAGCTCCCAACCATTTTTGTTGCCCTCCCCTGGACTCTCTCCAATGTGTCCACATCCTTTCTGTAGTGGGGGCCACAACTGGACTCAGGACTCCAGATGTGGCCTCCCCAGTGCTGAATAGAGGCGAGGAATCACTTCCCTCCATCTGCCGGCACCGCTCCTCCCAATGCAGCCCAGGATGCCAGTAGCCTTCTTGGCACCAAGGGCACACTGCTGGCTCCTGTTCAGTTTTTTGCCCCCTGTTATCTCCAGGTCCTTTTCTGCAGAGCTGCTGCCCAGCCCGTCACCCCCAGCCTGTCCCAGGGCATGGGACTGCTCTGTCCTAAGTGCAACTTTGCACTTGCCCTGATTGAACCTCATGAGAAGACTATGAGAAACCAGGGGCAGGCAGCTGCAGCCTCCCCTCATGCATGTCTTTCCAGAGGCCTTGCCTCTACTTCTCCAACAGACCGTGGAAGAGCAAACCTGCACCCTCCTGCGGTGTGAGCTGCTCCTCACCTGGCTGGGTGCTGTGGCCACAAGTGCTGACTGGAGCTGGCCTATGGGGCACTATTGAAATGGAGGCCAGGAGAGAGTAAACTCCATCTGTCAACCCCAGGGATGGGTGGGGAGCAGGGCAGTCATGCTCTTGCTAAATCCAGCAGAGCATGAAGGGCTAGGGGTGTGAGATTTGGGCTCAGCACTCTCTGGCTGCCCTCCCTGCTCTGAGCTCTGAGCCTGTCCTCAATTGAGACGGTCCTGCTGCCCTCAGGACCCCGTGAAGTGGTGTCATGGGTCCTGTGTCCACACAGCAAACGGAGGCAGCTCAGCGTGCAGAGCCCACGCTTCCTGCAGCAAGAGGGGCTGAGTCCTGCCCTTGCAGTGCCCGGGGGTCCTGACTTATTCCCAGGGCTCTGCTGCCTGCCCACACCCAGCCAGACACAGCTGGATGCTTCTGGATCCCGGCTGCTGTGATGAACACAGCCATGGACTCGGATCCCTGTTCCACATGGCCCGCGTGGCAAGGGCTCCCGTTGCTCCCCTGGGGCGACTGCTCCATCTACTGCGATCCCAGGCGAGGGTTCGGCTAAGGGCAGTGTGGCGCAGAGGCAGCCAGGGGGCTAGTTGCAGTGACTTTTTGCAAAGGAAGGACATGCCGGAAGGGGAACGGGCATTGCATACCACCCCTCCATGTGCCTGGATCCCAGCTCTGGAAGCACTTTGCGGGAATATCATCTATTGAGGAAAAGGAGCTGAAGGGGTTAGGAGGGGTCACACAGCAGGACCAGCTGTGCACCCCTGGCTAAGGCAGGAGGAGCAGGGGCTGATTTGCAATAACCCTTGTGGGCACACTTACCCGCGATTACCCAGGCTGGGCACTGGGAGGCTCCAAACCCCATAGAAATGCTCTAGCTGGGTTTAAACCTCTGATGGGGGAAAGAGAGAGCCCATCCCAGACCTGATATTGCAACCTGGTTCTTTATTGCTCCTGCCCTCTCAGTTTTCTGGATCATCACCTCCACCCTGATTTGTGGATCGGTGTCACGCAGCGCCAGGCCGCTGGAAACCCGGAGAAGGGGGCACGGCTGTGTGTTCTTGGGTAGCCCTGGGACCATCTCCCCGTCAGGTTTCGCAGGTCACCGGTGGCAGGGCTGAAGAGGCAGTCCAGCCTCTCGGCAGCAAGGTTTGGGCTGCACTTAGGGGCAAGGAGACCACAACACTCAGGTGCTGCATTCAGTGTTTCGGGAGTGTAACACGGGGCCTGATTTTGACCCCCGTCCCACCCTCCTATTAGCTCCTGATCCCGTGCATGGGGGCAGGCAGCTCTGTGGCAAAACAGGACCTGCTTCTACCAGGTTTTTTGGGACACGCATTTAAAATGCTAGATCCCACTTGGGTGTTGGAGGAGGACTCTAGCAGCATATAACACATGGGGGGACTTAGGCGGGTATATAACACACAGAGGCCATCCCTGCAGCTGGGGTATGCAGGTTGCCTGTACCCAGAAGTGCCCCACTGGGCCTGGGTTTGGAGATGTAGCAGGGCCTGAGCACCGTGGTGGTCCTGGCCCCTTCGTTTCCTGTTGCTCTTTGTTCCCCGTGCTCATGTCAGGGACTGATCAGGCCGGCTGGCCCGGGTCTAGCACCACAGCAGCCACATGGACAACAAGCCTGAGCTGTTGAGCTCTGCCCGTTTCTTAGCAGTGTGCATCTTGGTTTGGGAGTGCTACTCATCCCTCAGCACCACCTGGGGCCCTGGGTTTGCTGCGGCAAGCCTCATGGTTTCTGACCCCTGCTTTCACCTGTTTCTGGACTTCAGCTTTGGATTTCCCCGTGGATCTATTCCTGGCTCCTGCCCCGCTCTTGGACTTCACCCTGTGGGTTGTCCTTGAGATTGGTGCTCCGCATCTGATCCCTGGATCCAGACCCTGGACTGTGCTGTGGACTCTGCCCTGGGTTTTCCCTCTGGTTTTGGTAACGTGGGCCTGACCCTGTGACCCGGGGCTAGGTCCTTGCTTTTCCTCGCTGGTCACACCATTAGGCCAGACCGCCTATGCTCTGGTCCTTTACAGCCTGTGATTTCCCTCTATTGCCCCTACGCCAGGAGCGGGCAGTTATTTTGGGCGAAGGGCTGCTTACCGAGTTTTGGCAAACTGTTGAGGGCTACATTTCCCTTTCCAGTGTAGGGAAGCAGGAACAGCTCCATGGTCCCCAGGCTAGAAGCCTCTGCTAGGCAGGGGTTTCTGGTTGGGGGGAGCCAGGGCTGGGCAGACCTTGCTGCTGGGTCCTGCCACTAGCTTCCTCTGGGTCCTACTGGCCCTGGCTCCTGTCATCTTTGACAGGCAGCTAGGAGCAAATAAATATTAATTTTCTAATTTTTTGGGGAGCCCCGCAAGCCGGATAGAATGGCTTGGCGGGCCAGATCTGGCCCCTGAGCCATATTTTGCTCTACGCAGTGAAAAGAATTGGTAACCATATTAACCACTAATGAATGTTAATTGGGGAATTTCCTCAGCCCTTCTGACGAGTTGCACCGTACTCCTCACTTTTCTAATTGGGCTCCCTTGGGTTTTTCTCTCAATGGCCCAGATCTGACTGAGATCTGATGTCGTAACCTGGAGCCTCCGGGTGCTGGGTTTGCTTTGCTCTGTGCCTGCTGCCCTGTTCAGAAGTGCTCCAGCGCAGCAAGCACTCCAATACAGCATGTACATGCATGCACATGTGCACCCCATCACATACATGTGCATACACACACGTGCAAGTGCGCACACGTATATTTTTCTGTGCATGCTGCCCACATGTTGATCATATCATAGGGGTGAAAGGGACCTCCAAAGGTCACATCTAGTCCAACCCCCCACCCCAGGCAGTCCTGGCCAAAACCAGCCCAGACAAACCCATTGTCCAGCTTCTTGGCAAAACCATGGTCAACCCTGACACAGCACCAGGCATCACAACTGACTCTGCCACAGGGAAAGGAGGGGGACCAATGTCCTGCTGCTGCAAAGGTTGTTAATAGACACTCGGGAGATCCCATGTAGAGGCTGTGCCCCTGCTACAGAGAAGGCAACCCCTTCCAAGCCCATGCCATTACATATAGGAGGAATGGCAGATCTGGCAGGTGTGTGCAAGCAGAGATATTGGCTTAAGGCAGGGATCCTCAACCTTTCTAGACTTGAGACCCCCGTGTTAGGCTCCAGACTCCCCTCCTTGGAAAATGTCTGCTCTTTGCTTTTACTCCTTGCTCGACTACAGAAAAATACTAGAACGGTGTTTCTGTTGCAGGGAGCTCAGCCAACCCACAGCAGGAGAGAATGATTTTAACAGGCTGGATTCCTGTTTGAAATCTCCGGGTTTGTCTTGTGGATCACGTTTGCACACCGAACAGTGCTGATGATGCGCGGCACCCCATGGCGCCCCGGCCGAGAATCGCCTAGCACTTCTGAAGCGGGTGGGTTTGAAATGGAGGGTGCCCAGCTCTGCCCCTGCTGCTGCGTGTGTGCACAAGAGCCGGCGCCCTGAGCTAGCAGTCGACGTTCCTTCTGGGTTGTCTCATTCCCCTGCTCGTCGGGTATTTCTCGTCGTGCCAGGTCATTTGTCATGTGGGTAGGGACTGCGTTTTGCTCTGCGTTTGGCCAGCGTGCAGCACACTGGGCTGGGTTGCGGGCAGGAGCTCCCGGGCATGGCTGTGACCCTAGCACCAAGCGTGCTTGGCGTAGCTCTCTTGGCGCGCCAGGCAGTGACCAGCGGGTGCTGCGACCTATGCCTCTTCTGCATCTAATTCAGTCCCAGCTGGGTCATCCTCTTCCATGGGAAATGGCCAGGCCTGGGGGTGCACAGGCAGGGTCCCAGCTCCCTGGCCCTGCTGTTTTGCCCCTTTGCTTGATGCCTCCCAGCTCGGTTACCCGGATTCAGATCCATTGGGCCGCTGGAGTGCAGGGAGGCTCAAACCTGGCCTAGGCAGTGTGAGCTCCTGGGGCCCTCCCTGCCCAGCTCCCTTCATCTCAGTTCCCTGCAGTGCCCCAGACACCCTGGACGGGTTGATTTGATGTCTGTAGCCCGCGGCCGCGGCGTGGGGCATGCTACATTTCAGGCTCACGACCGCTCGCTGATGCAGCCTCCGGCTTGCACCTTCCCATGGCCCTTTGGAGGTGACCTGCCCCCGGGAAGCCAGAACAGCTCCCCTGGTCGATCTCCATTTCTCTCTCTTTTCCCTGTGGGATTTCATCCATTCCTTTCCCCGCTTCTCCTCCTCCTCTTAATGTCTTTCCCTCTCTCTCTTTTTCCTGGTGCCTGCTCTTCCCCCACGTCGGCCCTGTGCTGGGTCAGTCTGCCGAGACCGTAGCCATTCGGAGGTAGAGCCGAGACCCAGAAGGCCCGAAGACCGCACAGGGACTCCCGCCACTGGGCACCGGCCCTGCTTTGCTCTGCCGCATCGCCCCTGTTGCTGCAACCCTCTCTCCACATCAGCACGCAGGTGAGCAGAGCTTGTGGATCGGGCTGTTAAAATGGAAACATCTCAGGGCAGGGACCTGTGGCTGTAGGTCTGCCAAGTGCTGGTCCAGCCTAAGGGGGCTGCTGTGTGATGCCAGACCGCAGGGGAATAAAGCCCGAGCCTCGTGCCGATGGGGGCAGCAAACAGCTCCGCACGCTCCCCTCCCTGCTGAGCTCTTGGCTTGTAGCTGGAGCGGCTGGGATGAGCTCAGGGCAGCTCCCACGTCAGAAATGTGCCCCCGCCTTTCTCCTCCACCTCTACCAGGCTGCAGCTGCAAGCCGCTGGGACTTTCTTATTTATGGTTCTCACTATGCAAGGAAATAGCAAATAGCCTGGTCCTGCTACATGCAATCAGGGGGCCATAAATCTCCCTCTCCGAACCGGTCTGGAGAACCCACGCGACCCCAAGGAGCCATGAGTTGCGGTGACGGCGTTCCCTCCTGTGCTAGCGAGCAAGCTAGCAAGCAAATCCATCAGTGGGCACCACAGCAGCAAGCAAAGCTCTGGCACTCAGAGCCAGGGCCTGATCCTGAGCTCCACTAGAGCCCATGGGAGTAGGGGGTGCTCAGTACCACTCTCCCTGTGCCAGCAGGGTGTAGGAAGGGCAGCGTCTCAGCTGTCACGTCCAGCCCCCTGCCATCCATCTGGGTGCATTGAAAGCCTGGTTTAGTTAAGGAAATCATCCTTCTGCATGTCTTTTTTCCAGTTGCTCTGGCATTACCGAGGGAATCTGCTTCAGCTGGCAAGCAGTTATATCAGCACAGCGCGGCTCTCATCTCTGCCTCACCTCTGCATCGCGGTCCCTACCCTCTGCCGAGGTGCCAGCGAGACTGCCCGTCGAGCCTCGAGGAGGTCAGGGGAAACGACTGCTTTGTTAACAGCCAAGTTCGACTCCAGAAGCTGCCAGGAACAGGAACATGCTGGTTTTTTCCCAGGCTCGGTGGGGTACTGAGTCACAATACATCCACCCAGGGAGACACCCAGAGAGAGACGCGTGGCCTGATCAGAGCAGTGTGATAGCAGTCCTCACATACCTCTGATAACAGCCTTCAAATACTGGAAGGGCGATTACAAAGAGGCTGGAGATGGGCTTTTCTGTGGCTGCAGAGGACAGGACAAGGAGCAATGGCCTCAAGCTGCAGCCGGGGAGATTTAGGTTGGAAATTAAGAGGAACTTCCTGACTCTGAGGGTGGTCAAGCACTGGCACAAGCTGCCCAGAAATGTGGATTTTTCCATGCTTGGAAAATTAAGAGACTTGCCTGGGGTGGTTTGGCAGGGATGATCCTGCCTGGAGCAGGGGGCTGAACAAGATGACCTTGCGAGGTCCCTTGCAGCCCAACTCTCCTGAGATCCTGCAGTATTGCCCAGCTCTTCCACAGCACTCATCATCCATAGATCCCAAAGCAGGCCAGGATCATGATCTCCATCTTACAGATGGGGAAACAGAGCCACCGAGGGGGAGAAGGGACTTATTCTATGTCATCCAGGAGATGCACGCCAGAGCCAGCCATAGCGCTGTGTCTCCCGAGTCCCAGCCCAGTGCCCCATCCCTTAGCTCGTGGGCTGGCGGGTGACACTGTCCCTTACCAATGTCCGAGGGCAGCTGCACTGCAGGAGAGGCCGCGCAAAGTGCAGGACATCGCTAGGAGACCTGTCCTTCAAAATCACTCATTCAGTGAGCCTCCCATTTTCCCCGTGCTCACCAGCCTGGCATTTTCTCACCTCCTATTTTTTTGGAAAGGCTTGGCCACTATGAATCATTCGGACTCCTTAGCTCAGTGGAAACGACTCTGATCTTAGCTGGGGGTCCAGTCCCGAGCCGTTTCACCGTGGTCAGTAGCATTCGTCCAGATTTCTGGGGCAACTGAGAGCAAAGCCTGGAGTTTCTGCCACCTTCACGTTCATGCCGGGGTTGTAAGCCCTGCTCCCTCACTACCAGTGGGAATGGAGATTTGCCGGGGCAAAGCCCAGCCAGGCCGAGCTCCCGGTGGGTGGGATTGACATTCAGTCAACATAGAGAGAGACATGTGCCCTGGTCCCTCTGCCCTCACAGACATGTTAGCTGGCAGTACGACAGCCATGCAGCAGGAGTCATGAGGAATGGGCCCACGGTGGCAGTCTCACCTCGGTCACCCTGTTCTTCTCCCTACTTTCCCTGCTGCTCTTTGGGTCTCAAAAATGACCCCCTGGGAAGCTTTCCAAATAAGTTCCCCTTCCCCAAGCCATTCTGCACATGCAGTTTCGTGGAGAGAAGGCAGATGTCCCGCGTCTGCCTCCCTTGGAAAACACCAGCTCTTAGCTTTTTCTCACTTTTTTTGATGACCGAAAACCAACAGAGCAATTCTTCCATTGCAAAGACCGTAGAAAGCCTGCAACAGGTCAGCATGGTTTTGACTCCATTTGAAGTCTCTGGGTTTATCTTGTGAATCGTGCATCGGCACCACCACCGGTGTGAATATTATATATCACCCTTGAAAGGATCTTGTGGCATCTCAGGGTCTTGTGGTTGAGAAGCGCTGCTTTAAGGCGAAGGCAGTAAAACCAAGTCTGGTCGAGTCTCCATCAGTGAGTTGGCACAAGCCTACTTGGGAGCCATAAGCATAACTGTTGACAAGATTATTTCTCTCTTCTCTTTGCCTCTCCAGGATCCATCCTCACCATCTCCCAGAATTGCACCTGCCCGAGATGCGCCGAGCTCTTACTTAGAGTGGCCAGGAAGGTAGCTTTTAAAAAATATATATAATCCAGATCAGGGAGGGATTAAAGACATGCCTTCCCCCCCCACACCTTGGCCCATCTGCCTGGATGGCACCACACCTGCTTTTACACTCAGCGGGCTGGATCCGTGCTTTCAAACACGTGCCAGGGAGCGATGGGATTAGACACGCAGCATTCACTTGCTGTCTTGTCGGCACTCAACACCTCTTTGCCTTCGTTTGCACCTGTTGATTGCTTAAAAGTTGCTCCAGAAAGATGCCCTTTATCACTACATGTGACTTTCTAGAAAGACAGGTTGTGCAGGAAATCTGTGAAACCTGGTGGAAGAAGTACCGTAGATGGCTCATGGGGACAGTGCAGGAAGACAGACGCATGGGCTGAGCCAGGAAGGTGGGTGAGCATGGAGCTGGAAAGCCGCAATGGGGAATAAGAGGTTGGGTCGTGCAGCGCTGTGTAGTGTTGGGGGAAATGAATGCTTGCTCGTAGATCTGCACACCACGAGCCCTCAGAGCAGCGCCAAGCAGCACAGCCCAGGTTAGAGCCATCGTTTCATGCTTGGCAATAGCAGGTGGAGATCGAACGGGCAACACAAACCCTTGAAAGGAGTCTGACTGCAAGCGTGGATGGCAATCTGCCCTCTGCCCCTCTATGCTGTATGGAGGCACATCTTCCAAGCCGGCCCAGCTATAACACAAGGTCCGCTCATCAGCTGGTGGGAATAACTACAACTGATCTCGGTAGTGCTACACTAATGAACCCCCCCGCCTCCACAGTGACACTGGATAGGATCCAAATTGCAGGGGGATGGATGGAGGGAGGGGGACACCCTCATGCAGTGAGGTACAAAGACTCTCAAACTGGATCAAGTAGAAATATCCCCACTTCCCGCATTTACAGTGGACCGGGAGCTTCCCAAAGGCTTTATACCTTTCTCCGAAGTGCAACCGCAGGCCAGCAATAGAGATGAGATTCCAGCGCAGGCGAGGTGCCCTGGCCTGGGCTGCCAGAGCTGTTCCCCGCTGCTCCGAGAGTCGTGAGCAAACGAGTCCATCCCGGGCCTGAGCTGCTGAAAGGCTTTGACGTCTAATTCAGTGGCTTGACACCAGCTGAGCTTTGGTGCCTGCATGGGGATTTCTGGACTCAGGGCTTGCATTCATATCCACAGATAAGGCCAAATCGGTCCCTGCTGTAACTTGACTGGAGCCAGGGGAGACATAGCAGCATCCATTCGATCTGATGTAGCAGAGACGGGATTTTTCCAGAAGAGCCTTTGCCCCCATATTGGTACACGATGGCTATGAGAACAGCAGCCCCTTGCACGGATCACCCGGTTTCCAAACGCCTGATCCTTCTCACTGATGCAGCTACAGGACAAAGCAGGCAGAGGAAGATGTAAATCAGGTCAGATTAGTCAGACGGCAAAGAAGAGTGGTTTGCATACCCATTAGACTCATCCTCGTTAGACCCTTTGGAAATACCCCTACTTGGGGTTTTTTGACTACAGGAAAACACCAGAGCAACTCTAGTGTTGCAAAGCACCCAGACAGACCACAAGAGGCCAGCACGGTTTTGACACGCTGGATGCCTTTTGGAAATCTCTGGGTTGATCTGAGTCACGTGTAGGTGTCTGCACACCTAAGAGTGCTAATATTGTGTCCAGAGGTGATACCTTTTCTTATACCAACTAACAAATAGCAAAAGGCATCACCTCTGAACCAAGATTTTGAGGGTTTTGTATTTCTCTTGGTCTCACACCAACGCGGCTACCAAATAGACCCCTAATATTGTGCGAGTCAATGTGAGAAACAGGTTTGGATTCCACTTACTGAACCAACGGGTTCGGAGGTTGATGCTAAGAAACACACATCGATCGAGGTGTTGTTACATCTGCTGGTCCTAGCTTTCCCTGCGTCGTCAGGAATCTTTCCTGAAAGGCTCCCGACGTCCGTCTTGCCCTTTCATCCTTCAGCCCTCCCTGTTAGGAGCAGATACTCCTGAGATCAAATTAATCCTGTGAGATCCGGGTCTGGGATATCACCAGGGATTAAGATGCTGGCCAATTGCAGCTTTTCTAAGTGTTATCATAATTTGTTTCACCGTGGCACCTGGTGACATGAGGCTCCCCTTCCATCCGAGATCCCGGCTGGCATGGCTAGGCGCTTCCTGCAGCTGCCTGGGACAGCTCTGGGTCCGGAGGAGCTCCACTTCCAGGCTACATGGAGGCTTCTGCTCTCATGCTGCCTTTGCTGGCTCTGGCCAGCTCTGCATCCTCCTCGCCTCACTTCTGTGGCCCTGAGGGTGCTAGGAGGGGCACCCCCTTTGCTGCAAAGAGCACCCAGCTCCTTGGACCCTGCACGCTCGCCCAAGAGCGTCGCACGCTCCACATCATCCTTAGCTAGGAATTTGTCGTGACTTGTGGGTAAAACCCATGTGTTCATATAAACCATGGAGTGTGAATGCCACAGATTTTGCTTATTCATTCAGACCTGAGTATGCCCTTGCACATTGAACTTGGACTGGGTAGAGATACATGAATGACCGGACAAGCTCCATTCAATGATTTCAAAGGCAGCATTTTGTGCGGGTTTGAAAACTGGGCCTTCGGATGCATCTGATTCCAGCCTGCCCTAGCAACTTGGGCAACCCCTCCGAAGAGGTCCCTGATGGGCATGACCTGAACAGCCCTGGTCCCTGCTCCAAACAGAGGCACAATCAGATCCAAAGCCTGAGGGAGCAAGGTTTTGTGCCTCAGCCTGTCTCGCTCCGCGGCTCCGGCTGTCTCGGTGCGGATAAATCAGTGTGCATTGCCCTGCCCGGCTCTTTCCACCCACCCAATCTTTACAATGGATCTTGGGAACACAATGTTTTTCAACCAACCTCATGCCGCAGCCAACATTGCACCTCTGCAGAGCTGATGCTGTCTCAGTCAGCTATAAAATACGACCCACCGCGAAGCGTGGCATTTGATTTGGAAGTTCCCAGAAATGACCTTTCCCTTTGTGCTGCCCTCCTGCATTTCCATCTCCTGGATGACAGGCATTTTGCGGAGAGCCAGAAACACAGCTGCTCTGTCTCCAGAGGACACTGCTAGGGGAGGGAGATGCTATTCAGCACCATCTGCTACCCAGGTCTTCTCACAACATCCATCAATCATTTGGAGCCCAGGGTGAGGCTCAATCTCGTACTGCTGAGCTGTTATCTCGCCGCTTGCTTTATTGCCATTTGAAATAGCAAGCCTTGGCACCGCAGCGGAGGGAAACTCGGGAAAGGTTGAGGGAAAGCACCTGCCATCCCATCGAGTGTCCTTCTCCGCAGCTTAGTTGTGACCGCCCGCTCCACAAGCAAGAAGTCGGCATTGGATCCAGATTGATTTGCGAGCTCTGGGAGCCAGGCCGAGTGGATCGGCACTGAAACCAGTGGTGGACTTGGCCTGTGGCAGTCATTCTTGGGGGTCTTGGTTGAGTCCGCTCTGCTTTTAATATTCTCCGTGGGCTGGTTTCGTGCCACTGTCTCTGCCTGTCTTTCCTTCACCTGCAGCTGCTTTCTTGTCCCCCCCGTTCCAGAGCCCTGGGGGCAGCAACTGTGCATAGTTTTGGCTAGCCGTGGCTCCCCCCAAACCCTCCTACTTCTCCACGTCTTCTCAAGCCCCTTGTCTGTCCCTCCTGTGTGCTCCTGTCTTCTTTTCTGTGTGACTGGCCCATGACACCACTTCTATTCCTGCACCACATCATTACAGAATCACAGACAATGAGGGTTGAAGGGAGCTCAGGAGGTCACATCTGATCCAACCCCCTGCTCCAAGCAGGACCAGCCCCAACTGCATCATCCCAGCCAAGGCTTTGTCGATCTGGGTCTTCAAAACCTCCAAGGATGGAGAGTCCACCACCCCTCTGGGGAGCCTGTTCCAGTGCTTCACCACTATCCTAGTGAGAAAGTTTTTCCTAATATCCAACCTCAACTTGCCTTGCTGCAGCTTGAGCCCATTGCTCCTTGTCCTGTCATCTGCCACCACTGAGAACAGCCCAGCTCCAGCCTCTTTGCACCGACCTGCAGGGAGGTGAAGGCTGCTATCAAATCCCCTCGGTCTTCTCTTCTGCCCAGTTCCCTTGGCTTCTCCTCACCAGTCATGCGCCACAGCTCCCCAACCATTTTCGTTGCCCTCCACTGGACTCTCTCCAATGTGCCCACATCCTTTCTGTAGTGGGGGCCCACAGCTGGACACAGGACTCCAGATGTGGCCTCCCCAGTGCTGAATAGAGGGGAAGAATCACTGCCCTCCCTCTGCCGGCAACGCTCCTACCAATGCAGCCCAGGATGCCGGTAGCCTTCTTGGCACCAAGGGCACACTGCTGGCTTCTTTTCAGCTTCTTGTCCCTTGTCCCTCCAGGCCCTTTTCTGCAGAGCTGCTGCCCAGCCCGTCACCTCCAGCCTGTCCCAGTGCATGGGGTTGCTCCGTCCGAAGTGCAGGACTTTGTGCTTCTCCTTATTGAACCTCATGAGATTTCTTCTCATGCCGCATGTCCAGGTCCCTTTGAATCCTAGCCCTACCCTCCAGCATATCTACTACTCCCGCCAGCTTGGTGTCATCTGCAAACTTGCTGATGGTGCACCGCATCCCATCTTCCAGGTCATTGATAAAGACATTGAACAAAACCAGCCCTAGGACCGACCCCCGGGTCATCCACTTGAGACAGGCTGCCAACTAGACATAGATTGGACTGGCTGCCAACTAGTGCAATGCAGCCATTGATTACTACCCTCTGAGCCTGATGATCCAGCCAGTTTTCTATCCACCTTACAGTCCATACAATGCATATTTGCCTCCAATTAAAAAGAAACTGGAAGTGTTACTAATATGCTAGGGGTGGAAGACTAGGTTCCTCAGTTTGAGACAGAAGCAAAAATACATATAACCTTATTGAAACATGCATTCATTTACTGTATCAAAAATTACCTCTAGAAAACACAACAAATGAAGCAAATAATAGTTAAAAGTTGTTCCTTGTAGTCACTAGAATAAAAGGTAGTTGGGTTTTTTTGGGGTGGGAGGGTGGGATTGATTCATCAAAACAAAATCTAGCCTACTTGAGCATCTGGAGAGTGTATCCAGTGCTTTGCTGAAAGTTATTTCCGTACTGGAGTTAATATTTTTAGCTAGAGTTAAAAACCAGGCTGCAGGGCTGCGAAATAGGAGCTACGTGACCAGGAGCAGCAAACAGGATTGCAGAAGAAAAGAGAGCTTGATTGGGGAAACATCAAGGCCATTAAAAGAAGAGGGTCGTTAACACGTGTGGATCGAAGAGATTAGAAGGAATCCGGTAGATTCTAATGAGCCAGGAAATTGCACCCCCCCGCCCACCCCAGCACAGCCCCCCTCCTTCAGACCACAGCCCTTCACTCCCATGCATGCTTTCCGTTACTCTCTCTCACATCTGTGCCTGCCTGTTCTCCTCTCTTCCCCCCAGAAACCATGGCTCCCCCGTCCCTGGCTGCAGATCAGCTGGCACAATGCAGGTTTCAAACCGCTCGCTACCCCGCTGGTGTCTCGGTGACCTTCCTTCAGCCGAGGACAGGCAGACGGACGCCCCCGTGGAGGTTGTCAGGAGCTGCAAAAGCAATGCCCACCTCCCAGGAGCCACCTGCTCCGTCTCTTCGGCACTCCCAGGCCCTGCCAGCTTCTCCGCCGTGACGCAGGAGCAGGGTCCCGAGCATATGTGACGATGGAGGATCCTGTAGCCTGTTTCTCTGGAGCAGGAGTTCTTAGCCCCGGTGTCCTGGACTAAGTCCAATGCAGGAAGCTTATTTCTGGCAACCGAGAGACACCCCGCAGCACAGACTGCATCTGGGAGTCTTTGTTTGCTGCTCGAAACTGTTGTGTGGAGTTGTTTGCACCCGTGCCTTCTTGTCACTATACAGGCTAAAAGGGCTGGACCTACCTGTTGGCTAGATTTTGGATTTAGACCTCTGATTTACTCTTTAGTACACATATATGAAGTTAACATGTTGTATTTTAGTTATTAGAGTATATACGTATATAGTTAACACATATTACAACGGCTTGATGTAAGTATAGCTAAGTGCTTGCTTGTTATAGCAAGGCCCAGAACGATGAGATCACCAGCTGCTGGATCTGAAAACTGTGAAAGCTTTGATGGTCTGTATTGCACAAAAATGCAAGAAAATGTCTGGGGCAAGACTGGGTTGTGGTAACAAGACTGCCATGAGAAAATCAAACTCTGCTAATGGCTTGCAACCCATTAGGCATCGAGCCAGTGGAGCTTGAGGTACCCAATACCAGACCCATGCCATAAAATAATAGAAGTGATGCTTAAACTTGTTGGCAGAGACCTGGGACAGTCATCACATGTGTATCTCCAAGTGAAGAAAGCCAAAGAAAAAGGCTGAGGCAGTGAAGGCAAGGAAAGTACACATGCATTTCAATTGAACTAGCAACTAAAGAAGACCAAAGACTAAATATGCACTTCAAGAGAAACCTGTAAAAGATACAGGAAAGATGCCCCGAACCTGACGTTCTCACCTTTCTCCAAATAGGCATCCAATATCTACGGGGTTACAAATGTCTCAATCATTCAGTGTATGTCTGGAGTTTTGTAAATTGACCATCACCAGTAAAAGCTATTGCAAATTTGTGCCATTGATAAAAAAAGTACCCAAAGACAGGTCCGGTAACCAATGCCTCTAGGTGTCCTGTTTGACCACTCCAGGCCCATCTCATTTAATTGCCAGGGCTACGAGAAACACAAGTCTTCACACCTAGACAAATCCAAAAGCAGGAGCCAGGCAATGTCACAGTTGTAATATGATGGTCACCCTTTTCCTCCCTGTTTTGTTCAGACTTTAATCGGCCAGCCATCAAGGAAAAATGCTTTGAAGCCATACAGTTCAACAGGAGAAAAACGAAGCAGATTTGCCAGCAAGGTGTGCAGTCCTGGAAAGATCAAAAAGCCATGCTGCACCCCGCTTGCCCAGCAAAGGATCCTGCTCGGGGAATGCTGCAAGACTGGACCAGCTTCCCTGCCTGCATTGGTGAGAAAACATGGTTGCAGCTAAGATAATACAAGGACTAATAGCGCATTTTATGTTGGGAAAGAGTCTTTTTCTGTCGTTTAGTTGTGTAGCATGTTGGTAGCTATTCAAGCAAGCCTTTCTGCTATTCATCAGCCGAGTATTATGTCAATTCTTAAGAGCACTGGATTTAAAAACCCGTTTTTAAGTGCAACGCAGCAGTAGAAAGGTTTTGAGCTGTGTATTGGCTGGGTGAGGTGCAATGGACTTCGCTCACCGAGGACTGAACACCAGCGCAAGGCAGACGGCGTGAGCTAAAGGTATAAACTCAGGGTGGAAAACGAAGGGCGCGTGCTTTCTTCTTCCGGCGTCAGCCTGAAGTTGAAACAAAGAGCACATCAAATGAAATGATTCATCTTTAGGCCAGAAAACAATGGAAATATATTTAGGGTTTTCCCCCTTTTTCGAAGGAGGAGTGCATATCTGATCTTGGGTAGATGTAATGTCTTCCTGGTTGCAGAGAAAACCCAGTAATAAATATTAATAAGCAATGCCAGAGGATCTAAAAACAATATATAAACTATTTTTTCTCCAAGAATCTTAAAAGACTTTACTGCACACGTATCAAATAATTCTCCAAATGGGATGGATGGTTGTTATTCCTCTTTACAGCTGTGATGGGAGAGGTTAGAAAAGCCAAACAGCAAACTAGTAGGGATTACAATCCTGATTCCTGGTCCTCAGTCCTTTATTTATAACCACTAGTTTTCTATACTAGGTGTTAAAAAAGTAGGTTTTACAATATATATTTTCCCATTTTCATTGGTTTTAATGAACGGAGTCCCTTAGAAAACAATAGCATTCAGGTCAGTTCAAGAATCCTATTAGAGCTAACAAGGCACTCGAGAGCAGAATTAGGCGGTTTATTTATCTTCTCTAGCAGACGTAGAAATGCCTCAAAACGTACGTTCAACTGAACCACGAAGCAAACGTGCCCCTTGGGCAGGGGGGCTGGACCTAATGAACTCTTCCAGCCCTAATGTCTATGAAATCATATGAAATCTATGTCCCCAAAGCAGCAGACCTGTACTGGCTGGATGTCTGCCTTCCTGCAAGCATCCCTGCAAGCCCAGTGTGTTGTGAGTGCCTTGCTTGCTGGCTAATCATCATATGCTGCTACTACATAGCAATAAAAGTCTTTTGGTATCAAATGGACGTGTTGTGTTTGGTCTTGGGTGGTTGCACCAGGAAAGCAAGTCAACACTCCCCTTCCCACTCAGGCAAAGCTTCCAATGAAGCCCGGAGATATTTTTGTCTAGGGCTCGGAGAACCGGATCCAAGGTCAAACCACTGAAAATGGATTCTGTCCTGGGTGGCAATATGCTCCCGGTGCTAATAAGAAGCTGGTTTCAGCTCCTCAGATGCTTACCAGGCACTGCTACGACGTCGGTGAGAGCCACTGTGGGATGCAGTGACCGTCTCCTACTGGAGCTGGTCCCCAGGAGACCGTCCGACGGCTGAGGACCGGTGGAGTCCAGCATGCTCTTCCTACCTGCTTTGTGCAGGGTTGGTGCAAGCTGGGAGCATCTCCCCCAGCCGGTCCCATTGAGCCAGTATCAGAGAGAGAAATCTGGGCCCCCTGCTATAGCTAAACCATTCAAATAACTGCGCGCCCTTCCCTCCGTCCTTCATCCTCATGCTTTCCGGCACAGGGTAGGAGCTTGCAAGCCGTGACAAATTCTTTTGCAGAAATCAGCGCTCTGTTTGCTCTGTTAAATTACTTCCTAAGTTAAATAACTTCCTCGGGTCATTATTTCTGCCTGTGAGCCTACCACAATCGCAATAAACAGATCCAAAAGCAACAAGCAATTAGAGATTTACAATCGACGTCGCCTTGACTCAGAGGAAGGGATCTATGCAAGTGAGAAATATAAAGCACTTCATTAACCCGGCTGGGCTAATTAGAAATGTCAGCTACCAGGAACAGTACTATTTATGACTGTCCTGGAGTCAGATCCAAGCCAAAAAACCCTCCCAAAGCAGCTAGATTAACAGCAGCTTTTCTCAATTTGCTGGTGCTCCTAGCTTCCACTTACAACAATATTATTTTTTGACATGATGGAGTCAGTCCAGGGTTGCTTTTTCACGAAACGAGTCAGAATCTGACATCGGCACCACTGCAGTTTACCCTTAGTACTCATAGGAGCAATTCGCTATCACATTTGGTCCCCGTTTCCTTTGTTTCTTAGTGTTTGATTGATTTATGTCCTCGGGAACGTATAATGCACTTTTCCTGGTCGACCTAACTCACTCTGACAGCTTTTGCACTGATGTACCATGGTGGAAGTCTTGTTTGCTGCAATTCAGATGATACGACGAGAGTGAACTTTCTATCTGAGGCTGGTGAGACCCGGTCCTAGCTGCTGCCTTCTCGTGTCCCTGGAAGATGCCTCCTCACAGTAGGGAATTGGAAAAAGAGCAACAAAATCATAGCCGGTCTAAAGCAGAGATTCGCAAAGAAAGATGCAAAGATCAGTAAAGAAGACCAGGCTGGCTAAGCCATGTCTAATAAGGAGGACTAGCAGAATCGCCATTGGATTTGCATTGCCACAATGCTTTATTGCAAGGGTCCTAAGGCACTTGCTAGTGTTAATGAACTTCCATGGTCACTCTTTTAAAAATGCAAGCTTCCTATTCACAAGTGGAGGCCCTGCGCCAGAGAGTGGCGATGGGGTTGGTCCCTGGGTGACAGCATGGTCTTGATCTCCCATCAGTAAAGCGTAGTGGGCTGGCACCTTGGGGAGGGCACAAAGCAGTTTTGCCCAGCGCTCAGCAGCGCTGTGCAATGGTTTAGGACCACCAGTGATGAATGCTTTATATGTTTGACACCAGAGGGAGAATTTGATGCCTGTCTTGCTGGGATCATTTGATCCCAGCGGTCATTTCTGCCCATGTCTGGGGGGCCGGACCCGATGATCTGTAAGGTCCCTTCCAGCCCCTAACAACTATGAAACTATGAAGGAGGCAGGATGCCATGAGCCACGTTGCAATTTGACTAATGCCCTTGTTGATAAAAAAGGACCGGTATGTCTTAAACCCCCCCACCATGCGCTCAGGACCTTGGTTTGGTGTCTCACCGGTGGGAAGAAGCACAGCAGCCTTGAACACAGAAAGCAGCTTTTGCCCCGATGTGCTGGGAACAAAATACAAGAGGAGCCTATTTGATCTTTGCTGCTGGGCCTTGATTCATGGAAGTGAGTTGCATTTCCAGTGACGTACATTGGCAGCTTGCAGTATTCGTGCAGTAGGTCGGCAGTCCGTATTGCAGAGAGCGATACCGGCCCCTTCCAGTGATGGCATTTGAGGGTCTTTTGGTAGCACTGCTCATGGCGCTTCTTAACACTGCAGAGGGGAATGCAACTGATTATTTCTGCTTCGCTGCCTTGTGCTCTTCCTACCTCATGGCTATAATGATGCTATCTGATCTTTAAAGACACCTGAAACAACTGAATACTTGAAAAATTTGGCTTTTAACAACCTTAGAACCATAGAAAGTGAGGGTTGGAGGGACCTCAGGAGGTCACATCTAGTCCGACCTCCTGCTCCAAGCAGGAGCAGCCCCAGCTACATCATCCCAGCCAGGGCTTTGTCTAGCCAGGTCTTAAAAACCTCCAAGGATGGAGAGTCCACCACCTTGCAGAACCACATTTACTTCATCAGAGTTGCATCAGCGCAGAGCCTTTGGGCCAAGGGCTGGCTGAAAGAGGGCTGGAGCTGTAAGCAACACCACCACCTCCTGCCTTTCAGATCTCCCTGTTAAGAGAAATAGTATGTCGGGAAACACAGAGGTGCCTCGGACATACCTAACTCCACCATCAATTTTTCCTCCCGGTGGAAAAAAAACCCACAGGGTTTTTGGGTAAAAAAGTGCAATGGCACCATCATGCTCTCACTGCCATCCTTCCTTGCAGCACACTTGGAGATCAAGAGCATTTTACAGGACGACAAGCTTGATCAGTCATTGCGGGGCATCTGTTGGCATCCCCATGCTTCATAGCCATGTTATTTCCAGGGACAGCGATTTACCAGCGTGCCTTGGGTTGCTGTTGGTTGGCTTTTAAGGGGTAATAAACTGGTTTGCCGAAGCGTTCCCATCTTTCGGCATTTCCCTCTGGCAGAAAGCAACCCGTTCTCCCAGACGGATGATGCTCTTCTAACCTGTGGATTTAAGAGTTTCCATTTGATAGTGCAATTATTTCATTTTAAAGCACTGCTAAAGATTCCCAGCCAGCCATCCGTCTTGTGCATTGCTTAACTGGAAATAAAACTGTCAAGCCTTGAAAGATCAAGCGTCTCGGTTATTATGTTAATCAGTTATACCTTGAGATTGGGCGGAGAGGCGGCAGCGATGTGGACCCAAAGTCAGCACTGGTCCGAGCCTTGTCTCTGCCGTCTGCTCCAGACGCCCTAGAGAGGAGCTGACTTTCTGAAGGGCTGATCACCCCCACCCCACTTGGCCTGCTTTGCACCTGTGGATGCGCAGACCCTATGTAGGCACCCCAAATCAGTGGCCATTTCCAAAAAGTTTGGCCTTAGTCTTACCATGCCTTAAAGTTTCCCCTTCCAGAAAGGCGGGGGACACTTCCTTAGTTCCCAAGGCCGGCGGGAAGCATCATTCATCAACTGTGGTTTAAGATCTGCAGGGGAGCGGCCAGAGAAGAGCACCGTGTTGTTATTAGCAACACCGCTCAAGGGCCAGCCAAGCGTCCGGTCATTCTTGGTGAGACCTTCTCCTCGGAGAAGAGGAACACACGTGAGAAAGTTCAGCTTCTTTCAGAGGTGGCTGTAACGGGGTCTGGGCCCAAAAAAGTGTGCGCTGCATCCTGGTCTGTGGCTGCGTGGCAGCACTGGGCAGGACCCGTGTGTTAGTACAAGTTGAGCAAACGTGGAAAAGTCTCCCTGACAAGGCATGGGCTGCGTGTCCTGTTTCCAAGCCATAGCGAGCGCCCGTCTGCTCTCCGTTGGGGTCCCAGCGGACAGGGTTTCTCCTCCCCCCCTAACTAGCAGAGTGGGAGTTGTTGGCTCATCAGACAAGCCAAGGGTGTTATGGCCTTTAAGCAAGTCTGATCCCCATGGCACGGCAAGTTGCCAGGGCTGTGATAGGAATGACTCCTCCTTGCAGGCTGTGTTGTGACCCGGTCTCAAGGGGTCAGACGATGGTGAGGTACGGCAGCAGATGCATTAATGGATGTTCAGGACCTGAGCAAGGTAGAGCAGGATCCCATTTACTCACCTCTGTCCATTTAGATGCCCCAAAGGTGGACTAGACTCCGGGGACCGGGGCATCCAGCAGCCAACGGATGGATGGTCCATAGGGAGAGGTCTGCCACTGTTGGGGGAGACCGCCTGAATGCACCAAGCCTCAGCTGGATTTTGTCTCTTGGACAGCATAGAGCACAATGGTTAAAATAAGATGAGCAGTACTACAATACTACGATACTGTCTATAAAGAGTAAGCATTGCGTTTGCAGGTGCTAAGAGGGGAGCAGCAGCTGGGCCCTGGCGAGGCGTCACCCCGGCCAGGTATACCGCGCTGCAAGGTCGGGTAACGGAGCCTGGGAAAACGTGAGGAAAGAGGGACATTTACCTATCGCACTGGGAGCCTCTGCACTTCAGGAATGCAGTTAAGATCCTTATTGCCCACTGGCAAGGGGAAGGCTGGGCATTTGACCGGTAATTAAAGTTCAGTCAATTGTCCGGTCAAATACAATTGTCAAAAAAATGCCAAGAGGTTCAAGTCATACACAGGAAAAGCACAAATCTGCGATTCAGGAATTTGTCAAAAAACAAAAAAAATCACATCGCTGTCAAAAAAAAGCCTACAAAAAAAATGTAGTTTTGTCAAAGTGTTTGACCGGTCAAAACACATGCAGTCAATTGACTGGTCAACTAGCAAAATGTGACCTGCCAATTGACCAGCTTGCCAAGCCTAGTCTAGAGTCTGTACGAGTCGAGCAGCGTCCGGGGCTGGATGGAGCTGAGAGCATGCAGAGGCGGCTTTGAAATGCGGTGGGATGAAGCCCCGAAGACCAGCAGCAGCCTCAGTGCAGGACACGGGAAGGCCCGAGCACTGGAGCTGCAACCACAGCCGTTGGGAGCGGGGGAGAAGACTCTGGAGCTGCCCCAGTAGCTGGACTGGCCAAGCTTAATCCCTCTCCCTACTGATGCACTCCGAAGCCTCTGAGTTGGGGGATTTTGCTTCTCAAGAGCATCCAGGAAGATGATTCAATCTTCCTCGGTTTCTCGGTGGGGGTCTCAGTTTGTAGGAGGAGCCCCAGCCCTATTTCTGCCCCCCACCTCTGGCAGGAGGCTTGCATGTGGAGGGACAGAGCTGCTGCTTCGGCCGCTGGAAGAAGCATAGATAGCATTCGTGGTGGGGGGAAAAGTAGCCGGGAGAGAGAAATCAGTTAATGGAGAATGCACCAGGGGGTACTAAACACAGCAGCAATGTGCCCCCGGAGCAGGCACGGGGCCCAGCACCTGCTGTCCTCGTCCAAGCAAAGTTGGGAGCCTGGTGCAAACCGCAAGGGCACGCGGAGGCTCCAGCACCTTCCCTGATGCCCGGCTTCGCTTACCCTGATCTTCCTGGCTTTGTGTCAGCAGACTTTATCCTTCCAAGCCCAGGAGGAGATATTTACTGCTGTGAGACGGCTGGGTCAGAAAGCACATGGTTTCCTCTCCTGCGGGGACCCTCCAGTCGGGGGCTCCCTGGGTTGGAGGACGGGAGTGTTGCACCCAACCCTGCCCACCTTGCAGGGCAGTTGGCATTTGACACCGGGCCCTTTTTGCAGGACGTGCTCCATAGCCCATAAGCAGCTTGCGGCTGCACCGCCGGCTTCGTGATGGGCCGCATCCGCCTCTCTGCCAATGCACAGCTGTTCCACGCAGCATCTTCGAAGCTCATTGTACAGGTCATTTTTCTTCCACCTTGCAGAGGGGACCTGCTGGGGAATTGTAATCTGTAAGTGTAACATCCAACTGCTTGGGGAGTGCTTGGGCTGGAGGTTATGGCCCAGCTCTTTGCAAGGAGAGAGGAGTTTGTGACACTTGAAATCAATCCTGATGCAATCCCTCCATCCTATCCCCAGGGATGACAGCGCCACAGTTTAAGGTAGCCCATTACAGAGACAGACCATTGCGGGGAAATTTCTCCTTGAAGCATTTGCTTAATTTTTCCATTAGCATCCCAGAGCGGCTTCTGCGTGTCGAAATGCGGAAATGTCGCTTCCTGCCTCCCAGCAAATTTAGCACTGATAAAAGCAGCTGCAAGGACTGCTCTGGAGCCTGAAATCCACTTTCTCAATGTTACTTTATCAACATAAGAGGCACCAGGCAGGCAGGTACAGCGCAAGAGCCACGCCGATGCCAATCTCGCCGCTTTCTGGGCTGCACATGGTAGCCCCGGCAGAGGAGATTAAAACATCCTGTGCTGATTGAGAGCATAAAACCCATATTGAAACTCGGGTCTCTGGCAACATTGCCTAAAACGCTCCAGCGAGTTTGTTAATGCTCGGTCTGTGATATGCAATGGAGTCGTTCTGATCCCGAGGAAGAGAGGGGCAGCTCCACCCCTATACACCATCACGTTCAGAGGTGCAGCCGGGCCCCCGGGGCAGTGGCAACATCTGGCTGCTGCTGTGCTGGCGGTGTGACCGTGCGGCTGCAGTGGAAGCAGTTATTGTGTTACATCTTGCTTGCGTGGGGAGGAGTGGAGGCCTAAATCCACTCATTTCATCCTCACAAACCTCCTGAGATAAGAACATGTCAGCGGGGGGATGCTGAGTGACTTGCCTGGAGTGATGTAGTGAGTCAGTGGCAGAGCAGGGAGTTAAAACCAGGCCTTTCCAACCTTTGGGGCATGGATCCATGAGAGTTTCTCTGCACCAGGAAATCACATTTTTAAAGCCCTGGCTCAACAGCCTGATTTTAAATATAATCTAGCACCTGGAGCAGACAAGGGACATCATGGTTAACTCTGGGACCTGCTGTTAGAGGAGCCGTCATCAGCCAGATTACCCTTAACCAGTCAGCACGCTGCCAGTTCCTTGGCTATGCTGAGAGCATTGCCCCAGGATGGGGTGTCGCTTCTGGACAGGACTTCCCACGCACACAAGCCAGCACAGCCAGTCTTGCCTCGGTGCTCCCGTGTGCGTGCGTGGGCAGATAGACTCACTGGACGGGCAGGCTGGCACTGGGAGCTGCTGGCCTCAGTGTGCAATATGATGGGCAAAGCAGAGACGGTTTTCAAAGGTCCCCTGAAGGCTCTGAGCTGGTCCCTTCCCCTCCTTGCAGGTGCATTACTCATTGTGGGTGTGGGCAGGGCTAAGACCGTGCATATCCTATGGCCTAAGCCCCCTCTGTGGTGTCGGAGCTGTGTAGGAAGTGACTGCATTGCTGCATGGACCAAGCTTGTCCGTGCACAGCTCAGCATCTCTTCCCCACGTGCTGACTGGAACGCGTGAGCGGCCCTCGTATGTGAAACAACACGTTTTTCTCTAGTGAAAAGGAAACTAGAAGCTTTACTAACCCACTCGGGGCCTCCGGCTGTATTATTCCATTTCAGATTCAAACAAATACAGCTTCACTGGAAAGAGTTCAAAAGTCCACCGGGCTGTGAAATAGGAGCTCCGAGACCAGGAGCAGCACATAAACAGTGGCACGGCAGAACAGAGGTGAGCTGGATTGGTGGAACAGCAAGTCTGTTCAAAAGAAGAGAGGGTCGTGAACATCTGAAGACTTCAGAAGGAATCAAGTAGATGACAATGAGCCATGAAGTCGAGTGACTCCCTCAGCACTGCCTGAGTAGAAATGCCACTGCCACTGCCAGGCAGCTGGTTTTAATCTCTGGGTGGAACGTAAGGGGGTGCAAGTGAACCAATGCACCCCCGCCCCCAGATTTGCCCCTGCTTGCGTGCCCTGCTGCTCTCTATATGATGGGATCAGGCTGTCTAGCTGTGTGTCGTTGACCCCATTTGGCCAACAGCTAAAGGAGGAGCCTTCCTTAGCCTGAATAGTTGGAGCTGGACTTGGTATCGATTAGATGTGCAGACCAGTGGCATCCCGACTACCATGAAGTTCTCTGTGGCAGCAAACTGGTGGCCACAATAATGGCACCAGCTGCATCTGGGAGGCTGTGGGACTGGAGGAACTTCTCAGCCTGCATCTGAAAGAGAGAAGCAGCTGTAAGTGGGAAAGGTGGTGGCTGCAGTTCAGCACAACCCGCCTGTTCTGGGTCCAGTTCGGCCCATCAGACTTGTCCTTTCTTCCAGTAGAGCCATGGGAAGGTCTTACCTCAGGCTGCCACGCAGGTGGGGCTCCCATCTGTCCCCATACCTGATTGCATGGGTGAGGGGAGCCTCCTTGTATAGGACATCCTATACCATGACAAAGCTGTTGTGGGTATTATTTGACCCATTGGTCTAGTCTGGCCTCACTCTGTTGGGGTAAATCCGCTGGGACATGGCAACTGTGGGTTTTGCAGAGCTGAGCTGAGATGGTCTTGGGGGTGAAGCATCGCAGTAGGACCCGGGCAGCCTGGGCTCAAGCCCTGGCTTTGCCAGGCTCCCTGGGCAAGTGTCCGTGCTTTAGATAGAAAGGCAGATTCAAGAGGGTTTGCATGTGTCCAGCAAAAAAAGGCTCTTGTTTCAGCTGATCATTCTGTATTGAATGCTTGGGCCCAAGTAATTCCCCGTTGATAAACTTCTCATCTCCTACTGCTGCTCTGGGCAATTCAGTAGCCTCAAGCGCTGCATTATTTCCTCTGCTCAGTCTTCCCCTGTCAAGGCTGGAAGGGATGGGATCTTTGCTATCTCTTCTGGCAGCCTGAGCAAGTCATTTGACTTCACGGCCTGTTATAATATACCGGGTTCCTGCTAATCTCTCTTCACTCCATAGATGTTAACAACCCTCTGTCCTTGTTAACAGTCTTCATGTCCCACTATTCAGACTCTTTTCTTCTGCAATGCTGCTGTCTGTTTGCTATTCCTGGCAAAGTCTCTCTTTTGTTTCACAGCCCGGCAGACTGTTTTCAGTTTAAGCTAAAAAAAAACGTTAAAAAAGGGTAGTACTATGAACTCAGTTGTAGAAATAACTGAAAATGAACCATTGGAAGCACTGTCAGGACACTCAAGACGACGAGATTTTCTTTTGTGAATTTGAATAAGAGCCACACATTTAACTATAATGACTACAGGACTAATGACACAATATCACGTGACTGTGTTGATCAGTTTTTGCCTAGCTTAATGCGTCATTTTAAATGTAATATATCGTCTGGCAAATTAGCGAACATTCCCATGAAGTCCTACGTGCTTTTTTGCTTTGATCTTAAACTGAATAATATACCACCAGCCACCAGTCAAGCTTCTGGTGTCTCTTTAACTGGAGACAAATGGGTTGCATTGCATGTGATGATGCTCCTCATCATCTGCACCCCACTTTCCAACATCCTAGAGCTGCCCATGGGCTCGGGAAGTATGTGCGCAAGAAGCCCGTGTGAACAGCAAGCCCAGAAATGGAGCTGAACGGTGCTTGTCTGCCAGTGCCAGCTGCAAGCCTCATCAGTACCCTAGCAGGGAGCTCCGCACAGGGGTTCATTTGTCACAGCACCTGCTCCCCATGGTCCCTAGCAGTGCAAACCTGGATCTGAAGGCTGTTAGCTGCTCCAAGTACAAAGCCTTTCCCATGCAGCTCAGTAGCTCCAGTGCAGCGGTGGCCAGTCGCAGTGGAAACCTGCTACCTCCTGTGACCACTTGTGGCAGAGGGGATATCTTTTATGAGACCAACTAGACAGTTGCATTCCCACAGAGCGCAGAGATACCTCTCCACAAATGAGACTCCTGCCCAGAAGAGCCTGACATCTTTCCACTCTTCTGTGAAATACTAAATACAGCATAACCAGAAAGAACTATGACTCTACATCCTGCTTACCACCAGACAACGCGGAGGTAAAAAGACCTTTTCTCTGAGCCTAATCTGCACGCAGCGAACTGTTCCAAACAGGGGACTTTACCACACCCGCAGCTCTCCCGTGCAAGACAAATTTTCATTTCTACCTAGGAGAACTTTTACAGTCTTTGCAATCTCCTCCCCCCGATGAAGGGTGCCTGTGCCCAAACGCTTTTTGCAAGGATCTAGTTGGTCTATAAAAGATACCACCTCTGCCATGAGTTTTGATTCCCTAGATGTCCTACTTTGATTCCCAAGTAGGACAGCTCGGGTGCGTCTACACATTCATGGGTGTGCCTTAGATACTGCACATTTAATTTAGCACTTGTTTAATAAAGTACTAACTGAATGCGCAGTAACTAGAGTGCCGGCGCACGGTAATTTTGTGACATTTACTGTGCATTAGCCTCATAGCACTGCGCAGTAGGCGATTAGCACGGTTTTTAACCGCCACGCTACTGTGCAGTGTGATTAGCCTAATGCACAGTAAGTGTCTTGTGTAGACGTGCCCCTTGATGGCAGCCTGGGCCTGGTAGTAGGCTGCAGAGACGGCTGCCTGACTGGGTCCCCATGACTTATGTTTCATTAAATGGGGTGAGTGTGTCCTTGGGTTAATAGTACAGCTCTGTCATTTTGGCCGGGGAGAGACAAGGTGGGAGGCACAATGAAGACCGTCTGTTTGGAGCAGAGCTGCCTGCTGTCCTGTCTGGGACGTCAGACAGGAAGGCTCAGAGAAGTCCATCGGGATTTCCAAACCCGGTGGTTTTGCTGGATGTTGCTGCATGGCATCTGCACCCCTGACAGGGTGAAAGGGGCTCTGGTGCTTGTGTCTCGCCAAAGGGTCAAAATGATTGCTCCACATAAGGAGCGATTCCCTCCCGACAACACAGCAAAATGCATTCATTTGGGGCTTGGGGACTTTGGCAGCCTCTCTCAAAAGCTTCTGTAAAGATGTCCTGAGCATTCAGAAGGGATTTGTTCAATAGACGACAAATGCCCAGCTCTGTTGTGATGAAATGCTTTTCACAGGCATTAAGGTCCTGGCTGAATAGCTGTGCTTTCTCACGCTGCTGTGCTCGGTAATCTCTTCTTCAGCTGGTTTCCATTCCCGTGCTTTGTAATGATATAAAGTGAAATGGCTTCACGGAGAAGTGGCATTGACTTCAAGAGTTGATTTGTGAATGCAAACCTAAAGGTGTTGCATTAGGTTGTGTTATTTATATGTTAACTTAAGGTCCAAAAGCTAGGGGGAAGAAATAGCTAGGAGGAATTATCCTTGAGGGAACACTGCGGGGTTAGATCCAGGTTGGCTAGAAATATAGACCGTATAGATAGGATCTGCCGGAGGGTTTTTTCAGCGCTTCACTTTTGCCGCTTGAGCAGAAGGAATAATTGAGCATATCTTGCAGCTGGGGGTATGACGGCTGTTGCAGTCGGCAGCAGCAGGCACGAGAGGGAGACATAAATCCAGCATAAAGCCGGCAGGTGCTATGAACGCAGATGTTACGACAGGAAGCATCCTTTATAATATTCAAACATAGCAATGAATGCAGAGACGATACCAAACCCGCTCTCTTTAATGACACGTTTCAGCCTAACTGTGTAACCCTTGCACAACTAAACTGTGTTTCTTTTCAGGCGGGGAGGAGTGCTGGGTGCAGAAGGATTATACATATAGCACTGCAGGAATACAGGTCCCAGGCTGCAAGATGCTGGTTTCAATTGGAAAGAAACTTCTGAAACCAATATAAAGCGTGATTGGCTATGTACCAGATCAGAGAGTCATCGAGCAGTGGGCCCTCCAGAGATCACATCCCGTCCAATCCTGCCAGAGGCAGGATCAGCCCTGTCCAAACCAGCCCGGACAAATCCAGTGTCCAACCTCTTAGTAAAACCACACAGTCACCCCCGAGACAGCACCAGGCATCACACCTGACCCTACCACAGGGAAAGCAGGAGGACCGCTGCCTTAATGGTTAATAGAGAGAGAGATCCCAGAAGAAAGCAAAACCCTCCTGTCTGCACCAATCTGACCGGGGGGGAAAATCCTTTCCTGCCCCCAAATGTGGCATCAGTCTGACGCTGAGCACAGGGACAAGACCCCCCAGCCAGGACCCTCCGGGGCTGGTCCCAGCAGGAGCATCGGCACAGCCCAGTCCCCAGCCCCAGCCCCAGCCTGGCCTGTTATTTCACAAGGGTGCATTTAGGCTGGGCGTCTCAGACTTTGCACTGAGCTAATTCTGCTTATGTCCAAGTCAGCGGGCATGCTCGTGTTGGCTTTGAGAGCAACGGTAAGCCCGCATTGACCTTATCAGCGTCAATGGGAGCAGAATTAGTCTGACTCCAAACTCCTTCAGAGGTCTCAGCCTTAAGTCCCCTGCAAAATCGGAGTGATGTGGAGAAGAGAAACTCTGCAAGAAACCCACTCAATTTTAAAGGGGCACCAATGGGTTAGAAATATTGTTGTTACCTAAATTAAATGTTCCTTTTTTTTTGTTATTAAAGCCATGGCAGGAAGCTACCCCTCCCTCCCCCCTTAAAAGATTAAAAAAAATCTAACTTGACTTCCTCATTTATTCTGTTTGCAGTGTGCATGTCCATTTTATATATTTATTTCTGTAGCTTTATTTGCCTCTGATTATACATGACTGATCAGTATAACCTTGTGCTTCTCGGGCGCTCGCACACTGTGCAGCTGTTTGGGTTGCAGACGCTGCAGCGGGCAGCTTGAGTCTCTTCTCCAAACCTCTTCAAAATAATCATGAACACATTTTCAGTGGTTTTTCCCACCCTTTGAAATGAGTGTGTAGATTTATGTTTGTTAAAATTAAAAAGTGCATTTGGGGCCTGAGCTCCCTAATCGCGTTTCACTAATGAGCGCCAGGAATGGTTTAATTTGATTAAAAAAAAAAAAAAAAAAAAAGCAGATTTGTCATACTTTGGGTTTGCCTTTTACAGCAGCGTATTAATAAACGGCAAGGATTACACACTATGCATCTGCTTAATTAACCAAGCCGGTCCCCACCCGATGGTGAGCATATTTTAATCGCTGACTTACGAGCTATTAAGACGACTTCTGTTTCTGCGCTGCAATGGCCAGCCATCGATCTCCAAGCACTTTACTAACGTGGGTAAGCAATAATGCTATCCCCAGCTGGCCGAGGGGGAAGCTAAGGAATTGGCTTGCTCACAGCGTGTCGTCGGCAGTTGTGACTCAGCCTTGCTCTCAATTCACCCGGCAGCCCTGCTGCCTGCGGGGGTATGCTGGATGGCGCAGGCAGACGCTGCACGCCAAGCTCAGAGTGACCCTGAAGGGTCGAAGTGGAGGTCTAGTGTCTGTGCAAGGTGCCAGAGCTGATGACCGTGGAGATCAGCGTGGCTTTCCCCCCCGGCAGGGAGACGTGACACAATGTGGCCCGTCTGCACCGCTCAGCCCTCCTGCCGAAAGCAACCCTAAGATAGGAGCGGCATTGCATTTTTGCACCAAGCCACTCTGGGGGGACGGTGGGTGGTGCAGACACTGAATGCTTGGCCAGAAACCCTAAGGCCTTTTGCTGCTGTTTTAGCAAGTGGGGGAAGCTGGGGTACCACTTTCTCAAACTATCTCTGGGGAACAGGCCAGGGATTTTTCTCCATCTAGAGAATCTGTGTCCTTCAATGTCTGACGGCAAGCACCCAGGGGCTGGGCTCCAGCCTTGAACCGCTGCACCGCATGGGCGTACCTGCTGCTGCCAAGTGCATCCTTTAAGAAACCATCATCCATGCTTATGCTGAGCTTTCCCTCCGAAGCTCTCAGAGCACTGCCTCATCCTGCACCTCGAGGTACGGCGTGGATATCGTCTATCACTAACAATTCGCAATTGCATCCAGCCCGTCCTTCGTGGACCGGGAAGTACTTTTCAAGCATTATTTCTCCCCCGTGAGGGCATTAAAGATAAAAACCCCTGATGGAGATGGGGCAACCGGGTCACTACGAGGCAGAGCAACTTGGCCATAAATGCAACTCTGGAAGTAGGGACACAGTGAAGGAAGGCTGCTGCGTCAGTGGGGGAAGGATCAGCTCACACCTTTGATTTTATATCTAGGGTGACCATACGTCCCCGTTTGGCCAGGACAGTCCTGGATGTCATAGGCCATCCTGGCTGGTTGGCAAAAATAGATGCCAAAGTCCCGGACTGGTGGCACTGCCTGGACCACACGTGTCTGACCTGGCTCCTCCTGGCGGATGGGGGAGAGCTGGGGTGAGGGGGCCGGGACTTGGGCGCCTGTGTGGGGCAAATTGGGATGGCACCCACCACCAGCAGCCTTGTGCCCTGCCCTTGCAGCCACTGCTGAGGCCTGGGCTGCACGCGGTGGCCCCAGGATAGCCCCAGATTTTCTTCAAAATAACATGGCCCCCCTATTTATAGCCATCTATCTCAATGCTCCCGGTCACTCTAAGCCAGTGATTCTCAACCCATGGCACCCGTGGGTGCACTGAGGGCCTTGAAAGGGTGCCACAGAGGGCCACGCAATGGCAGCACCGATACATGATTCACAAGGCAAATCCCGAGATTTCAAACAGGAGTCCATAGTGGCGAAGCTGGTCCACCTCCGGTGTGAAAAAATTGCTCTGCTAGTTTTCCGTCATCAAAACCTGAGCGGAAGCGAAGAGCTGGCGGTGTCCTGAGTCTAAAAAAGTTGCTCCAAACTAAGACAATCGTTGAAAGCAGCTGACCTCCTTCCTCCCAAGGATGCGCGTGGGCTGACTCAGCGTGTCCTGCCATACGCACAGGCAAGAGGTAAACAGTCTGGGCTGGATTAGTACAGGCAATTAGGCAGCTAATTGCCGTGGGATTTAAGTGCCTAAATGCCTTTAACATCTGGTTCACCAGCACAAACTAAGCCAATTTTAAGTGTCTTGGGCTTTGCCCTGAAGGAGGCTCTTGACTAACTCCACTGCCTGGCGCTGTCCAGAGCTTCTCAGAGCGCTTCACAGAGGAGGGGACATGTCCCTGGTTGGCAGGTCGTGGGGCAGAGCTAGGAGGAGAGCCCTACCCCCGGGCTGATGTGCCCGCAGTGAAAAGCAGGGGCTGGCTTCAAATCTCAACCCACAACACAGCCATCCAACTTCCAGCTCCAGGCTGTGGGCATGTGGCAGGGCTGGTCCCCAAACCAGAACCGGCAGCCTGGGTCCTTGGATGGCCACAGCTGGCTCTTAAAATCCCAGGCCATGGGCCTGGCAAGACATGATTCCTTACCAGGGTCAATGCTTATTTGGTAAACCGCGTTCCTGCTTTGAGTATTCGGGACAGACCGGTTGGTCTCAGGTTGGCTTCTCTGCACTTCTTCCTCCTGCACAGGCGCAAGGCTGCAGTGTCCCCGTCACAGGCCCCGCAAGGGAAGCATTTCCATCCAAGCGTGCCAGCGCTCTTTGCACGCGTGTGCCCCTGGAAGCACGCTCCCAGGCTTCTTCACCCCGGCAGGCGCAACCCCCGGTGCCCCCAGGGAGCCCTGCACAGGGCAAGAGGAGGGGGGATCTGCAAGGTCTGGCTCTCCCATTGCTGCTTCTGCCCTGAGTGAAGGGGAGAGGCTAACCCCTGAGGAAGCAGCAGTAGTGTAGACCCCAATGATCCCAGTTCACATGGACTATTTTGGGGGGGTGGGCTTCAGGACATGTTTTGGCTCCCTGGCACAGTAGCTGAAAAAGGCAGAACCATCCCTGCAACCTAGGCCCATGCAGAGGCAGTGCCACGCAGAGGTCAAGGCAACCTTCATCTCTGCTAATCCTTCTGCCAGGTTTGCCTGGGGTACGGTGCTCTTCCCGCTCCCGACTGCCCCTCCGTGCATGGGCTAGCTGCGCCTGCTTGCACATGAATACAAGTCCTAAATTCAGGACCTAAACTGAGAGCAACGAAGCCTCTCATGCTTCAGGCTGCAGCTGTATGCCCTGGAGGCATCATCCCATTCTGGTGTCAGGAACCGTAACAGCCAGGCATGACGTACCCTCGCGCCGCAGGACTGCTCCCTGCCGGCGAGGTGCAAACAGACGTTAATGACTGCTGCACATGGTGTCAGCTGCAGCCCAGCGTTTGCTCCATCCAAGCCCTGCGCATCGTTTCTCGCGTGCGGCAGAGCCAGACCGGCTGCAGGGCCCAGCAGCGGGATGCACCGGGAGGGGGGAACGCTGCATATATGTCAGAGCAGCCCATCGGCTGCTCTTCTTTGCTCCGGGGTTGATGCCGTCTCCCTGCCAGCCCCATTTCTCCCTCGCCAGACTGCGCCCAGTGGTTAGCGACCGCAGGGGTGACTAATGGCCAGAAGGCCCTGGATATACCGAATGGCAGAGGGGGAAAAACTGGTAGGATAATGAGTGGAAGCAAAAGAAAAGCAGCTGAAAAGCAAGGGAAGACTGGAGAAGGGCTGGAGTCCCAGGAACCCAGTGAGAGGGTGAGTGGGGTCAGGGCAATAGGGGAGGAAAGGTGAAATCCAAGGCCCAAGCCAGAGAGATGCACTGTGCTCGTGTCGGACAGATGGGCCACCTGGCTTCAGGGAAAGGTGCTGGGTGGGTGGACGGGCTGGACCAATGGGGAGAAAGGGAGTCAGGAGATGAGGACTCCTCCTTTGAAAAGAGTGAGCCCCCGCACAACCCCTTGGTGACTCACTCGGGGTAGGGCTATGCTGTGGTTGGCTTGTGCAAGGGACCCCTCGCCCGGCTGGAAGTAATGCGGACCAGCTCTTATCAGCAGGATGTCTGCTCTGGAGGGACCCAAAGGGGTACGGGTGACAGGTCACACACTGGCCTCGTTGCGGGGAGGGCTGACAGGTGCCTCGTCCTTGCTGGCTGCCTCTCCAAGGTGTCCTGCAGGCCACAGGAGCTGCACTGACTCCTCCCGTGGGTTGGCTTGGTATCGCAGAGAGCCCGAGGCATCCCACCGCAGCCCCTTGGAGACCAGGGTTCAACTTGGATGGGCACTAGCCACTTACACATCATTCAAGAAGGGAAGGGTTTTCTAGATGGGCTCGTTGTTGGCCTACACCAAACGGCATGCTCAGCGGGATCCCCAATTGCCCCAGAGCACCAAGGTTGCATGTGCTTTACTGCAAAATGCAAACACGGGGAGAGGGGAGGAAGCACAAGGCTTGCAAATGGGATGTCCTGCACGTGAAAGCCCTTGTGGAAAATTCCTCCCAAGTGTTCAGCAGAGGTTATGGCTAGCAGGCGGCGTTCGCCCCTGAGCCACCCTGCCTTTACGGCCCAGCCGAGTCGCGCGGGCTGTGTCACCGTGGGGCAGTCAGAAGGGAAGGAGAAAGGGGATGCAGTAGAAAAAGGGGGTCTCTTTCCTAAATGAGTCAGTGCCGCTCTGCAGGCTGCTGCAGAAGGGCTCTGAGTCTGTACAGCATGGCCCAAAAGAGTGGGAGGCAACCGGTCGTTTCCATCGCAAAAGACTTTTCCATAAAGGGAAGGACGTGCCAAATGCAAGCAACTCGCCAGCACATTATGGCCGAAGTTTCTTGGTCCAGATCCTCAATAGCATCCTCAGAGACCCTGGGGAGCAGGGTCCGGATCTGGGATCTGTGTCCTGGAGCCGCCACATGGCCTGGGCAAGCTGCTGTCTGGCCTGTCCCAGTCTTATCAGTTTACACTGCAGGCTCCACAGGTGAGGGAACAGCTTTCAGTCTGTGATCTGGACCGGTCTAGTCTGCGTTAAATGAAAAGCAGGGGTGTTAAACATTGCTCCAGGTGCATTGATTTGGAGGGTGCTATGCTGACTGTCACCAGCCAAGGGGTCACCATACACGCAACGGTGCATGGTGCATGTGCACGGTTCCTCCCAAAGCTGTTTGCAGCTGCAAACTCCCTCGGTGGCTTCTTTAGGGCACATGAAAACCTCGGCCGAAAGAGCACACCCTGCCGTTCACAGAACAGCTGCTTTTGTTCCCTGCCACCCCTCTTTTGCAAGCAGAGCACGGGGCTCAGCAGGATTCCCTTTCAGGGACTTTTTGAAAGCCATAGCTGTGCCCAGAAAGCTGCAGGCCCAAGTCTGCCCTTTCGCAGGGTACCACTGGGGTCAGAACAAGGGTTTGAATTCCACCCAGGCCTGAAAAACGCCCAGGCCATTTGAGCTCTGTTTTTTAAAAGCGAACTCAGCCTGCTCCACACAACTACAGTGGAAGGAGTGCGGGAACCCGGTCCCACCACCCATGAGAGCAGAGCTGCTTTCAGGGAGAGAGGAATCGAGTCCCGAGCAGGAGAGGAATAGCAGCAACGTCCCAGAAAAGATGCTCCTGTCCATCCCTGCACGAGGGACTGCAGCCCAGGGCATGCCGACCCACCTTTCTAATCCGAGGGGACGAACCCGGAAAGGAAACCACACGAGGACCAAAAAGGAGGGGCATGCCCAGCTGACCTTTACAGGGCCATGGCCCTTCCTCACAAAAGGATGGTCACTGGAGCAGTAAGGCTTCCCAACCCACAGGACAAACCCATTGCTAACCAGGGCTATCTCCGAGTCTCCAGTTCACCTCAACCCCCATGGCAGGATGAGTCCAAGGCCTTTCTGCACAGCGGCTGCCCCTTGGAAATCCCAGTCTGTGGGGACAGGGATGCCCTGTACGTAGCAATGAGAGAGACCATTTGACCCAGCAGAACCAGTCACGGGCAGAAGGGTTTGCAAGATCAGGTCCTTACGCTGCATTAACCCGACCCCTTGGTTGCAAACGTGGTGAAGTACCAGGCACCTGTAATGTGCCTTTGGGAGTGTGCTGCAGTCTTCACCTGCTCACACCTCACCTTAGGAGCCCCAGTGCAGGGGCTCTCGCTGGTGCAGTAGGCGCTGGCTTCTTACTGGGATCCAGTTCCCAATTCAGAGCTCTGATGTAAAAGCCCGTCTGCTGCCTCTTTTTACTCCCCACCCTGCATTACACCAGAATCCTGGTCCTGAAGAAGCCAAGGGGAGCTGCACTGGTGTTCGGGACTGCAGAGCCTGGCCAGCCAGCCGGGCAAGCAGTCCTGGCTTTGCTCAGCCTAGGAGCAGCAGGGAGGCTGTGGGGCAGGAGGGAAGGAAATCAGAGGATTGCTGCCAGGCCTCTTAAACCTTTTACTTGTGCGAGCAGGAAAAAGTTTGCTCCAATGTTATTTTGGGGGAAAAGAGGACGTTTTTATTCAGAGACTTGGTATCTTGTACTTCTAACTTGCTCCAGCAAGCCAGCCCACCTTGGTTTTTGCTTTTAATTTCTTCATCATGTTTGTAAAGCTAATGACAAAAAGGCCAGGCACTATGTGATGAAGCTGCTCCATGGTAATGCCCTATGCGACTAAAAAGGCTACACAAACTCTTAAACCTTTCTTTGTCAAGGCATAAATCTTCGGCGTCTGAGCTGGAGAGGCCCATGGCTTTGAAAATAGGAGCCTTGAGCTGTGGTCTGCAAGTTCAGAGGGTGGAAATTTGGAAGTGCCTGTGTGATGGGGGAGCGCAAAGCCCTCCGAGGGGGATGGGGAGTTTGCAGCGTGCTGGGCCGGCGCTCCTAACTCCAGCAGACTTCAAGTCGGGGGAGATCTGCTTGAGTCAGGGCTCCAGGACTCGTTAGCCAGCTCCTGATCCAGGTTGCTGCTCAACACAAACTTTTATGGCTTCCTGGAGCCGGTCCGATTCCAGGGGAAACCTGAACAGGTGTGGGGGGTCCAGCACTGCACAGGATCAGGTCCTCAGTACTAACATTTTGCAGGTCAGCGGCACCTTATACCAAAGGAGCTCAGTATCAAGGGCCCGACCTCGTTCCCGGTGAATGAATCAGGGCATTGCCATTAGCTTCAGTAGAAGCAGGCTCCAATCTATCGGTACTCGCATGGCTTTTGCAAAGTTTTGTAGGTGTTATTGTGCAATTGTGGCAGAGGTTAAGGTCAACATTTTCAGCCGCGCTTATTCATTTCAGAAGCCGAAGTTTTAAGGTGCTAACGTGGGTAAAACCACGTTTCGTCTTCCAAAGAAGCGAGCCCCATCAACCCCCCCACCGCTCAGCCCAGGTCAAAGCCAGGCACTGGGGACAAGAAGGGACCCAAACTTGCCGTCTGTTTTAGAAAATCAAGTCTAAATGATCTGTCCCAAATCACACAGCAAATAAGGGTCCCCCAATTAGCCTGGATTAACCATGAAACCCCCTCACCCCCAAACCAGAAGAGCAGAAGTGTCTCTAGGGGGGCTGAGCTATCCGTTTATAGAGATTGCTCGACACCCAACCGCCTTGCTCTGCCAAACATCGCTCGTGGTAACACCGCTTCGACCCGAGGAGCGCTCGGAGATTATTGCAAGAAGCCGTATAGAAAATATACAATGCAGCAGATGCAGCTTTCAATTTATCTGCCCTAGGCTATAGGAACAGGCACAGGTCTAAAGCAAACGTGTGCAAGAGAGCTAGATCGATAGGCTTGGGGTTTTGTCGGTTTTTTGAATTACGAAGATTTCGGAGGCAGCCTCGGCTAGGTTACACTTCACAGTCAGAAAGGATCTGCCTCCGTGTGCTTTAGCGGCATGCATACAGCCTGCAGAGAAGTGACTTTCCTGGTACAGGTGCATTATCTTGTGCCTGGGAAAAGACAGTTTGGTGGAGCCCGACACCATAAAGAGGGGCTCCAAAAATAAATAAATTAAAAGATATAATTTCTTCTGGGTTTCTGTTGTCTTTTTCCTCCGTGTTTTGGAGCGTAAAAAAAGAAAGGGAAAACCAAGTTAGCTTTCGGAGCTGTTAAATAGAAAGAGAATACGAAAGAGAACTGTACATGGCAAAAGTCAAGTCTAGGCTCCAATGCAATCCTGGAGGAAAGTTTAGCAACGCTGAGCCCGCTGCTTTCAGCCGCTTGCCGAGCAGAAACTCACCCTCGCGGTGTCCGGGCGAGCACGCAGCTTTGGTCCGTGCACCGCAAGCAGTCAGGGCGAGTTGTTCCCTAGCAGTTTGCAGGAGAAAGCAGTCGTTACACAGGAGAAAGTAAAACAAACTCTTCTCTTCCTGTGCAGCGGAGTCCGTGGGGGGCTCTTCTGTGCATTTGGGGCTGCCCCGGTGCCCACAGGAGGCTTCACGTGTCGGGCTGACATCCCGGGGACCTTCCCTGCGCAGGGGAAAGGGAGCTACTGTTTGGCTGCGGGTCTAAGAGGGCATGGGGGAGAGGTTTCTTTTCTGGGGGAAGTAAATGCACCCCCTGCAAGAGCGGAGGGCTTTCTGGTGGGAGGCGAGGTGTTCTGTCGAGCCGGACCCTATACATTCATATCCCCCTGGCCACTGGGACCTCCCCGGGGTGAATCCTGCTTCAGGGGAGTGAGTGGTTGGGGGCATCTGGTAGGGTCAGAGCCCACCTGGGTCACTGGGGTAGGAGCAGAGAGGCCTGGGGGGGGTTCTGCGTGGAGGGTCTTGTACACTTGTGTGCCCCCAGAGCCCCGGGGTGCGTGTGTGCGTGTTGCTCAGTGGGGCGGCTGCCTAGATGGGAAGGGGGGCAGCCAAGTGCCCGCACGACCCCTCACATGAGTGCGGGTGTGCAGCAAACTTGGGGGAGCGGGGTTCTGCTTTATTCCTTGAGGGGGGGTGCAGACAGGACTGCCCCGGCCCCCATCAAGTCGTGTGCGTGCAGATGCTGGGGCTGGCGGAGGGGTCCTTCAAGGCGTGCCCTGGCCGTGTGGGCATTCCTGAACCGTGCCCAGGAGAGAGGGAGGGCAAGGGCAGACTAAAAGGTCCGTGGGCTCTCCTGTGGGGGCTGAGAGGGGCAGCTTCCAGGACATGCCCTGCCTTGGCATAAGGGGGTCCCTCAGGGATGGGCACAGAAGGCGGCTTCCCCCACAGAGCAGCGGGCAGCAATCCCCTGAGGGGGGCACAGCCGTGGCTTGCTCCTCGGCTGCCTGGAGGGGGCAGAGAATCCCTCGGGGGTAGCAGGGCGGGCAGTGGGGGAAACCCTGAGGGGCGGCGAGGGGGAGCCGGGCAGGCAGCGTGGGCTCAGGGGCAGCGCGGGGAAGTCTGAGGGTAGAAGGGGGAGCCTGGCGGGCTTTGGGGCAGTGAGGGGGAGCCAGGCAGGCAGTGCAGGGTCGGGGTGGCGATGGGGGAGCCGGGCGGGCAGTGCAAGCTTAGGAGCCGTGAAGGGAAGCTTGAGGGGCAGCACGGGGGAGCTGGGTGGACTCAGGGGCAGGGAGGGGAAGCCCGAGGACAGTGAGGGAGAGCTGGGCAGGCAGTGGGGGCTCAGGGGCAGGGAAGGGACCCAGGGGCTGGGAGGGGAAGCCAGGTGGGTAGCGGGGGCTCAGGAGGGGGAGCTGGGTGGGTAGCGGGGGCTCAGGAGGGGGAGCTGGGTGGGTAGCGGGGGCTCAGGAGGGGGAGCTGGGTGGGTAGCGGGGGCTCAGGAGGGGGAGCTGGGTGGGTAGCGGGGGCTCAGGAGGGGGAGCTGGGTGGGTAGCGGGGGCTCAGGAGGGGGAGCTGGGTGGGTAGCGGGGGCTCAGGAGGGGGAGCTGGGTGGGTAGCAGGGGCTCAGGAAGGGAAGCCGGGTGGGTAGCGGGGGCTCAGGAGGGGAAGCCAGGTGGGTAGGAGGGGCTCAGGAGGGGGAGCCAGGTGGGTAGCAGGGGCTCAGGAGGGGGAGCCGGGTGGGTAGCAGGGGCTCAGGAGGGGGAGCCGGGTGGGTAGCAGGGGCTCAGGAGGGGGAGCCAGGTGGGTAGCAGGGGCTCAGGAGGGGGAGCCAGGTGGGTAGCAGGGGCTCAGGAGGGGGAGCCAGGTGGGTAGCAGGGGCTCAGGAGGGGGAGCCAGGTGGGTAGCAGGGGCTCAGGAGGGGGAGCCAGGTGGGTAGCGGGGGCTCAGGAGGGGGAGCTGGGTGGGTAGCAGGGGCTCAGGAGGGGGAGCCGGGTGGGTAGCAGGGGCCGGGAGGGAAGCCCGGCAGGCAGGCAGCAGGGGCTCAGAGGCCGGGCAGGGAAGCCCGGGGGGCGGCTCAGGGGCCAGAAGGGGAGGTCTAGCAGGGGGCAGCAGGGCTCCGGGGCGGGGGGCGGCTCAGGACCCGGCGGCGGTGGCGGGCGAGGCGCGGCGGGGCTCGGCGTCCTGCTCGTAGCGGTAGTGGTAGCCCTCCATCTGGTCGCGGCACGCCTCGCGCAGGTTGCGCAGCCAGCGCTTGATGCCGCGGCGGTTGAGGTAGAGCACCATGAGGAAGACGAGGCCGATGAGCGCCAGCACGATGCCGAAGAAGACGTAGGAGGCGGTCTCGAGCTCGGGCGGCTCGGCGGGGCCGGCGCAGCCGAGCTGCGGGGCGCGGAGGCGCAGCGCGGGGGCCCCGGCGAGCGCGGGCGGCTCCGCGCAGCGCCAGGAGCCGGCGTCGGGCAGGCGGGCGCTGGCGTTGCGCGCCCAGGCCAGCAGCGGCCGGAGCGCGCAGTCGCAGCGCAGCGGGTTGCGGGCGAGCAGCAGGCGCAGGCGGGCCAGGCCGGGCTCCCGCAGGCGGGCCAGCTCCTCCTCGCCCAGCGCCGCCAGCGAGTTGTTGCGCGCGTCCAGCTCCTCGAGGCCGGCGGGCAGGGCGGCGGCGGGCAGGGCGCGCAGCGCGTTGCCCGCGATTTCCAGCCGGCGCAGGCCGCTGAGGTTGCGCAGCGCGGCGCCCAGCTGCTCGGCGGGCAGGAGGGGCAGCGCCTGGTTGAGGCGCAGCGCCCGCAGGCGCGGCAGCCCCGCGAAGGCGCCGGGCGCCAGGGCGCGCAGCGGGTTGCGGCTGAGGTCGAGGGCGCGCAGCGCGGGCAGCCCGGCGAAGGCGCCGTCCTCGATGCGCTCGATGCCGTCGGCGCGCAGCTGCAGGTCGCGCAGCGCGGCGCTGGCGTTGCCGGCGAAGGCGCCGGGGCGCAGGGCGGGCAGGCGGGCGCCCAGCACGGTCAGGTTGTGCACGGCGCGGGGCAGCCCGGCGGGCGGCTGCTGCAGCCGCGTGTAGTGGCACTGCGCCAGCTCCGGCGTGGCGAAGCAGTAGCAGGGCGGCGGGCAGCCCCGCGCCGGCCCCGGCCCCGGCCCCAGCGCCAGCGCCAGCGCTAGCACCAGCACCCGCGGGCCGGCCATGCTCCGGCACTGGGCAGCGCCGCCCCGCCTGCCTGCCTGCCGCGAGCAGGGGCGGAGCGGGAGGGCCGGGGCAAGGAGCGGGGGGAGCCCCTCCTGCCGCTGGGGCTCCCCCCTCCTCTGTGCTGTCAAACAGCCCTGCCTCCCCCACCCCCCCGCAGTGCCTCCCCGGCCAGCTTCCCCGCTCCCGGCGCTCCTGCAGGGCGCTGCTCGGATCGCTGATTAGACCGAGATGGAAAACAGCGTTTTGCGCAAGAGGAGAGCTGCCCTTGGGTCGGATCCGGGCCCCTCCCTGCTCCTCTCTGGCTTGCTGTCTCGGAGAGCGCGGGCCTGGACTGCGCCCGAAAGCTCGCCACCACCTCGTGCTCATAGATTCATAGATGTTAGGGTCGGAAGGGACCTCAATAGATCATCGAGTCCGACCCCCTGCATAGGCAGGAAAGAGTGCTGGGTCTAGATGACCCCAGCTAGATGCCTATCCAACCTCCCCTTGAAGACCCCCATGGCAGGGGAGAGCACCACCTCCCTTGGGAGCCCGTTCCAGACCTTGGCCACTCGAACTGTGAAGAAGTTCTTCCTAATGTCCAGTCTAAATCTGCTCTCTGCTAGCTTGTGGCCATTGTTTCTTGTAACCCCCGGGGGCGCCTTGGTGAGTAAATACTCACCAATTCCCTTCTGTGCCCCCGTGATGAACTTAAAGGCAGCCAAAAAAACTGCTCGGCGGGGTAATAAAAGGTGTCGCGTGGGCTCAAGGACCCCGTGGCCTGCGACCGACACAGCGGCAACCAGGAGCCCACCTGGAGCTCCGAGGCAGAGGCTGTGCCCAGAGCCATGGATGTCCCTTTTCCTTCAAGGCTGTAGCCGGTCCCTCACTCCCAGAGGGACGGATGCCCCTTTCCTCCAAGGCTGTGCACGGTCCCTTGGTCCCAGAGACACGGATGTCCCTTTACTCCAAGGCCATGCCTGGTCCCTAGGTCCCAGAGACACGGATACCACTTTCCTCCGAGGCCATGCCCGGTCCCTAGGTCCCAGAGACACGGATGTCCCTTTACTCCAAGGCCGTGCCGGGTCCCTGGGTGAACCGGGCACGTGGTGGCCGCAAGTCGCACCTTCCGTGTCAGGCTGGGCAAGATGCATCTTCTGCTGTTGGCTTTAAACCGACAGCCTGCTGCTTTCATGTGACCCCCTTCTTGCATGGTGAGCGGCTGTCTGTCAGAAATCCCTACGGACTTTCTCTTTGCTGTTTAGGGTTGTGTAAACCCATCTCCTGACGTCCCTCCACCTCTCTTTTTCCAAACTGCCAGGGCCTCTTCATCCTCCTCCACCTGTGCAAGTCCCCTTTTCATCCTCCTCCTGTGCAAGCCCATCACCCTTGCACCTCCTTTGGATCTTAGCACAGTTCCCCCCGCCTCTACTCTTCTCCCGCCCATGGGTGCCACGACTGAGCCCCCTCCTCTCATCTTTGAGCTGGGTTTACTTGCACCCCCCGTTACTACCCCCCAGTTTCAGCAGGGTCTTTGGGGGTTATTTTAGGGGGGGACCCTGGATTCTTGGGGGCTTCTCTTCAGAGGGGACCCCCATTTCTTGCCATGGGGGCATTGAGTTTGTTGAGGGGGAATGGGGCTGCAGGAGTCACTGAAGGGGTCTGGGGGGACCTTGTGTGTGTGGGGGGCATCTCCCCATCTCTGCAGGGGGTCAGCTGGCCCTGGGGATCCCCAGGGGGGAGTGGGGGTTCAGGGAGGTATGAGGGTCATAGGGTCTCCTGGGTGGGGGCTAGACGTGAGGGCCTGAGGATGTATTGGGGTCCCCAGAGGGCCTGTGGGGGGGTCTGTATTGGGGTGCATACAAGTCTATTGGGGTCCTGGGGGGGGTGGGGGCATGTCTTTATTGGGGGGGTCCCTGTGAGGGTGCTCTGTCGCTGGGGGCAGGTCTTGGGGACAGATGCCAGGGGTGCCAGAGCAGGAGCCACCTGGACTTTTGAGGCTTGCGAGACGCATCACTCGCGTTTAACTCTGAGCCGGGCAGTTCAGTCTGTCCCCAGCTCGGCCTTGGGGGTCCTGCGGCAGAGACATCCCTGTCCCACCCCAAGTCCCGGGCTAATTCAGGCGGGCGTCTGGTCCTCCTCAAGGCTGGTCTGTTCAGCCTTGGCGGTGCCAGCTGGACTGGCCCGAGCTCAGGCGGCTGGGGAAACGGGAGGACGTGGATGCTGACACGATAATCCAGGGAGTGCACGTGAGATGAGTTAGGTTTTCGGTTCTGCCTCTTGCCTGGCATCGGGGCATCCAGGACTGGCACCGGGCAGGGGTGGAGCAGGAAGCCCCCTCTCCTCCAGGTGTCTAGTACCGAAATGGCCCCGTGGCCCCGATCCCTGAAGGCACAAAGGTGCCTAACTCCCCCACATCCTCAACTCTAAATACCATGGAGGATCTGAGGGGTGGGTTTCCCTGCACTTGCCAGCCAGGCCTTACTCATCAGCTCCTCAATAATACCTAAGCTATGGGCTTGCCAGCCTGTCACTCCCGGCCCATCTCATTCTCCTCTAGCGCTGCCCTTTGCATTGCTCTCTCTCTTTGCCTGTCTCCCTCCTGTTTCTCCCCCCGTCCCCTTCTCCTGGGAGGCTTCCCCCACTCACTGCTCCCTTTTCCCCAATCTCTCCTCAATCCCCAATGATCTGGAGAGCCCCAGACCGCGCGGGCTGAGCAAAAGTCCACGCAGCCCTTGTCCCAGTCCCTACTTTTTAATGATCCTTCATCAGGGCCAGGCAAAAACTGTGTTTAAAGTGACAGTGTCTGATTTACCAGGCAGAGGACAGCATGGAGCTCTTTAAACAGCCAAGGGTTAGAAATCTGTCAGATCCTAGTGTTTCATGAATTATTTAAATGTGAGTCGGCATTCAATAGACTATCAAACGGGAAAGAGCCTGGGAGAGCTGGGCATATGCAGTATAGATAGTGTTGAGTCAGCATTGCAGTATTCAAGGCGATATCCAGCCTGCCAGGCTCGAGGAGGTTTTTCTTAGCTTTCCTTCCAGTTCCCTGACACACTTAAGCCCATTTGTCACTCCTAATAGCTATATTTAACAAATCAATATTGCTTTGGAAAACAAGGCAGGCAGCGAGCCAGAACCACCTATTTGCATCAAGTCTCTGGGATGCTTTTGTACACCAGACTGAAAGCCTCACGACAGCTTTGAGTCATTGTGAAGGAAAAGCCTCTGGCATCAAAGCCAAGGCAGGAGGAACAACGTTCCTCTTCATCTAACATTAAACAGAGGTGGGCCGGAGCCGAGTACAACTAAGCAGCAGAAAGCTTTAAAAGTCACGCAAAATGCAGCTCGTGGTCGAACTGATCTCAGTCCACAGGCTTTGATGGAAGGACTCAATGGCACGTGCGCGTCCCGGCGCACTGAGCTGGGAGAATACAACTTGCTTTGGGAGTCCTGAGTCAGACATCCAGATGATGAAGTTGGCCAACAAAGTTCATGTCAGGTGATCGTCGCCTCCATGCTCACGGTGTTTGCTGGCGAGAGGACGCTCACGCTGGTGTCTGTCTTCCCGCTGGATTCGCAGGCTCTTCTGCAGGCAACACTGATGGTATTGCTCCAGCAACGCAAGGTGCCTCTTGCACGCTGGCCACATCTCAGCTCCATACAGTAAGGTGCGGGATCACGACTGCCTGACAAGCCATGAGCTTGGTTTCGGATCTCAAGGCGCGCGCTCGAGAGGAGGGCAGAGAAAGCGCTTCAAGGCCAACTTAAAAAAAATGCCAGCAGCATTTGGGAGACTATTAGCCAGGACCCCTCCAAATGAAGAAAGAGTCTGTTGCAGGGATCTCAGTACTTTGAAACCTCATGATGGCAAGAGGAGATGGAAAAGCAGGAGCGGCAGAAACAGCGTGTTGGGACCGCATCAAGAAACCAGAGCCACCCGCCCTGCATGGAAACATGTCCCCGAGTTGCAAAAGGACCTGTCAATCCCAAATTGGCCTCATCAGCCATCTTCAGATCCCTCCAGATAACACAATTGTGGGAGACAATTGTCCTTGACTGTGCGGGATTGCTGATGATCCTAGCATGCAACTGCCTCCCATGGAGAGCGCTTCCCCGGGAGGGCTGGTTATCCCCTTGCTGTCTTCTGCAGGGTTTCCTGTCCCTTTCTCAGAAGCAGGTGCTGGGACAGGGCAGGACACGGAGGAAGATGGACAACTGATCCATCAGGACCGATTCCTGCCTAAACCCAGGCAGAGACGTGCACATTGCATCTGCCTCTGAGCCGATGGGAATGAGCAGAGAGGCTGAGTGTGCGACCGAGCCGAAGCAAAGCTAAATGGTCAGAGCTCAAGATATTGCAAAAGCACGTGGTTTTGTAACAGCAGAGCAAATCACTTCCCCTCATTAGGTAAAGGTACTTGGCCTTTTCTGTGAAGACCTTTAAATTCTGGGGAAGCAGAGCTCTTCTCGTGCTATGAAGGCCTTGTCATTCTTCATAGGGTCGTATGCAAGGGAGCACAGCTCCCTCCTCCCCTCCGACCTGCCCTTTCCAGATGGAGTTGAGACAATGCTGATCAATTAGGACAGCACCCACCCTTGGGGATTTTATGGTCAGGGCTTGAAGGTGATAAGTCTCAGACTCTGTCTGAATCCTGATGGGAACGTGTTCCACAGTCCCAAGCCCTTCGTCATGAGCGCTTGGCTCCTGACAAGGACACTCATGGACTTATAGATGATTAGGGCTAGAAGGGCCCTCGGGAGGTCACGTCTAGTCTAATCTCTTGCTCAGGACAGGATCGTCCCTGTCTGAAACATCCCAGACAAGGGTTCGTCCAGCCTGTTCTTAGCAAACGCTAACGACCCTCTTGCATGACGACCAGGGACACGGCTCCGCCAGCACCCAGAACACACAACCCAACACGGGCAGAGCAAGGGCAGGAGGGCGCTGCAATGTCCTGCTGCTACAAGGACAGGATGTGGCTGTTAAAATGCACTCAAGAAGTCCAAGGAAGAGGACCCTGCCTCTTGCTACAGAGGAAGGCAAAACCCCCACTGTCCAGGCCAATCTGACCGTGGGGTAAAATTTCTTCTTGGTCTCAAATGTGGCAATCTGACCCTGAGCGGAGAGGCAAGACCCTTTAACAAGGAACTGCAAGTTTTTTGTCCCAGCAGAAGCATCGGCACCGCCTAATCACAACCTCCAGCCTCGGCAGCAGCCAGCCCCCAGTGTTTCAAAGGAAGCTGAAAACCCACCTCCTGCATCTCTAGCCTTCAAATCATGCACCTCTCCCCTCTTCCTCCTCAATCCCTTAAAAATCACAGGATTTTAATAAATAGTAACTATTGTTTCTTTTCAATTTGCTCCCTGATTCTCTGGGTTGAGCCCAGCTTTTTCTCAGTGAAGGCCAGGGCTTACATTTTACAGGCAAGGCATGAAAGCAGAGGCCTTGCCATAAGCACGTGACTCCAAGAGCTGGGGATTTAAGGAAAACACCAGATACGGTGAGGCTTGTGTGATCACGAGGGCTGTTGATATTGCAAGAGGGAAAGAGCTCTTGTATCAACAGTGGCCAGGCTATGTCCAGGGTCAGCGAGTGGGGTAAGAAAATGGAAAGCCGATGTAAAACCCAAGGGAAGCACTGGGGGCAAATGCACTGGTCAGGCCCCGGGGGTCGACATTGCCTAAATCCTATACAATGTAATGGCTGTGATGCAGTCCTCGGTATGCAGTTTGTAGACCCAACTCCAGACCCTCCCCCGGACGAATCCTCCCACAGCGTAGTTGTGTAGGGTCTCAAAGCTGTGCAGGACCCTGTTTCTTTTGCAAAGGACAGTCCCCTTATGTTACAGTCCTGCTTTGGTCCAAGTTCTCGTCCCGCTCTTGGCGCCAAATGTGAAAACTGTTGAAGGGCCTGATGAAGAGCCATGCAAACTGGTGGGAGTCTTTCCGGTGATTTCATTGCATTGGGATCTGGGAGCTTAATGCAACGCTATTCATGGGATCTGACTGGGGTATTATGGCCCCAGCACTCATTCCTGCCCATGGCAGGAGGTTGGGCTTGATGATCTGTTCAGGTCCTTTCGACCCTAGAAACAATGAAATTATCAGCAGCAGCAAAGAGGAAGAATCAGCTGGGGCCTGCCATGGAAATAGTGGAGGAAGAAGGGCATCCCCTCGCAATTGTCCAGGCCATGCCCTGTCCTGGTAGAAATGACCGTGAGCTTCCAGTAAACGCAAGTGGAAGGGCAGAGGGCTGGGGGGAATCGAAAGACAGGGAGATCCTGGTGCTGTGGTGCATTTGCACCCCCTTTGATTCCTACTCCACCCCCAGTTTAACACCGACTGCCTGGCAGTGAGAGCGGCATTTCTACTCAGGCAGTCACTTGACTACATGGCTCATCATTATCATCTCCCTGACCCCTTCTAAACTCATCATTTCAGGGGTGTTAACGACCCTCTCTTCTTTTGAAGGGTCTTGATGCTCCACCAATCAAGCTAGCCTGTGTTCAGTCATTTTGCTCTCTTCACTGCTCCTGGTACTGAAACTCCTATTTCACAGCCCTGCAGATCGTGTTGAACTCATTCCAGTGAAGTTATATTTGCTTTTTCAGTCTTAAACTGAATAATCCAGCCCTAGCCCCCTAGCATATTAGTAACACTTCTAGTTTATTTTTACCTGGAGAAAAATCCGTGTTGTTTTATATGTGACAACGCACCTCGCCATCTGCACCTCCCTTTTCAACGTCCTAGACCCAGGAAGACAGCCCTTTTTTTAAATTTTAGTGAAGAATAAGAATTCATTAATGCTTAAATCCTTTGATGCGAATATCTGATAACACGTTCATGTTTGACCTTGGACATGTTTAAACCCAATATTCTGACCCTCGAATCCAAAATTACCTTTTGCTGAGTAATTGACCCTCGAATCCAAAATTACCTTTTGCTGAGTAATTGCTTCTAGTTGTATTGAACTGGGACACGTCAAGGTGCTTGAAATGAAAAAGAAACAACTTATTTTGTCAGATGCCTTGTAAGGTCCTGCTCAGGTGCAGGGGGGCTGGACCCGATGATCTGTAAGGTCTCTTCCAGCCCCTAACAATTATGAAACTAGGAAAGGTCAGGTTCCCAGTTTAACCCAGAACGATTGTGATTGTTTCCTGGAGTGACCAGCAAACCAAGAGCTCCAGTATTCACTCAGTGCTAGAAGGAGCGATGAGTTTTGTCTTCCCCAAGAAGTAGTAGTTCCAGTGGCCTTGTGCCCCATCATACCCCGATGGGGTATTGGCTCAGGACAGACCCAGAAGAAGGATCAGCATACCCTTGAATGAAGGTCTTCCAGTTGCAGGGCACAGAATAAGCCATCCAGGGCCAGATAAATAGCATCTCCTGCTGAGTCAACTACATTGCTACCTTGAAGTTTCCTTGACAGTCTCCCAGTCAGCTATTGTCCAGGACTGGCCCTGCTTGGCTTGTGATAGCTAGCGAGAGCCCAGACAGAAAGGGAATGACTGCAGGCGATAAATAAAACAGTCTCTAGGGGATTGCACAGCAGAGACACAACATCGCACTTTAAACAGCATGTTCCCACTTCAGCACTGCGAGGAGCGTGTCCGGGCTGCCGCGTGGTTTCCAACACGGGGCCAAAAGGGACTTCCAGACAGGTAAACATGCATGATCTGAGCACGGCTCCACTCACCCTTGTGGGATTTTCCACCTCTTTGCAGTTTCTAAATCTCATAATGGACCAGGCTTTCTCCAGCCCAGCTCTCCTTTTGAGCTAACGGTGATTTTCTGGCTATACCCGCTAGGCAGGAACGACTGCCAGAAGGCTTCCCTAGTGCCCTCACCCCATGCTCCTCTCTTCTTCCCTCTTGCTGTACTTAGTTGTGCTGGACGGCTGCTCCCCACCCCAGAGCTGGGTGCATTTCAGTCGTGAGCTATTGCCTCTGTGTCTAGTGGGGCAGCGTCCCCCGCGCAGCTCCACCAAGGTCATTTGGCCTGCGTGTGGTCCTAAACCAGCACTGACGTTGGCCCGCAATTGGAGACCACTTCTGGCGGCTGTTTCTGTTAGACCCTGACTCCACGTGGCACCCAGCGACTAGGGAGATGATGGTCCAATGACCCGTGCGTCCTGTTGCTCATTAGCCAGAGCAGAGCAGGGAGCAAACACTGGCACACGTTGCTTGCAACAACTTTTTATTAGAAAAGAGACAGCTTCGGGCGAGCCCTTAGCAACAGTTCCTTCCAACATTTATACACCTTGGTTCATTAATATTGAAAATATTAAACAGTAACTCTGCCCTTGTTCCACCTCCAGCTCCACCCATTTCTCCTCCCATCTCAAGCCCTGCCTCGGTTTCCTGTTTGCTTCATTAGCGTGGCATTGCCCATGCATCCCCTTCATTTACATGTCTCTCTGCTAAAAGCGCATGCGTAAGTCCACGACCTCCACTTTCTTTCAGTCACTCGCAGTTTCTCGCTGGTTCTTGCTGGTTTTCTCTGCTGACTCCCCTATTTCCAAGGTTTCTGCTTCTACTTTATCTCTTAAAATAACTAGTGGGCTACGCTTTGCAATAATTCATCTTGCACACTACTCTTTTGTTAGGAAGCTGTTTGCTTAAGCATTTGCAAAGTTAGCTACTTTTAACATTTATCTAGCCTTGTGACAAGCAGCTCCTGCTGAGACGCAGGAAAAAAGCCTTCGTTCAGCTGCACACTCAGCACCCCCAGATTCCACGTTGTTATCCCAACGTCCAAATCCATATCGTTACCCTAACAGTTTCCATGAGAGAGCCCCTTTGATACCATCCCTGCAGAAATGCCTGCGGTGTCACTGGCAGACAAGTGCACAATGATCACGCAGTGACCCTGTCCCCACGCTGCGCTCGCAGCTTTCTATCACCCTGCCCCTGTCTCAGGATGCACAGACAGACATCCCAGATCCTTCTCCTGATTATACCGGGGTAAATCAGGAGTAACTCCACCGAGCTTGGTGGTATCCCACCTGCCTTGGTGGTGTAAGGAGAGCTGGGGGTTGCCTTCAGTCGGGATCCCCCAAACTCTGGACGAGCTAGGAGGGTTTTCAGTGTCTCGTTGGCCATCAATGAGCAATTGCTGGAGCAATACTGATGTAAAATATCAGGATCCAATCTCCATGTGCTGCAAATCAGTGCATCTCCACTGACAGCTATGGAGATGCTCTGAGCTGAGAGCAGGGAGTGTGGGCATCCGGACGGGAGTCCCCGGCTGCCAGGAAATCCTGCTGCTCCCCCCCAGAGCTGCCCCTCTCATGCACCGCCGGCTCCAGAAGCGGCAATGAGTGCAGCCTTTGCAGCAGGCTGTGGTCAGGCAGGCCCCAGCAGTTCCTGAGACGACTTCCCCCAGCGTCGTGGCACCCATCGAACGTCCTTGAGATGCTGCCTGAGAGTGCCAGGGGCTGCACGGCTGCTCTCTCCACTTTGCTGGGCGAAGGTCAGCAAGCAGGAGCCCCCGGGGGCTGGGAAACCCAGCAGTGCCTGATGCAGGGAGAGTAGACATGCACAAGTTATTTCCAGCCATGGGGCAGCCTGGCTAATGCAGAGCTGATACCAAGTGCAGCACTTTCCCAGGTTTGAAAGCCAAGCCTCACGTTGGCTTGCAAGGATAAAATACTAATGCAGGGGATGCAACTCTGATCGCAACCCTGCCTGTGCCTTGCCCCCCTTGTATGCTCTGCCCAGTTCATCCCGTGGTCCTCGCTGGCTATCTGAGTTGGGAAGTGCCTCTTCACTTCCTCTGTATTCACCAGTGAATTTTATCTTGTGTTTTAGGCGTGGGTGTGGGGTCACAACTTTGCAGCAGGCAGTCTCGAAGGATCGCAGTGGATTGACATAACAGCGCTGGACACACAGAGTTATAGGTCGAGTCCTCTAAGCTGCAGGGGTGGGCTGTTGTAGCCAATAGGAGTTTATTATGGGCTTTACCTGGAGCAGGAGCAGGGCCAATGCTCCTGTGTCAGCCTGATAGTGCAAGAATGGGCGGAGGGAAACCTTTGTGCTACAGACTTTCTACTTTGGAAAGATTTCCCTAGGGCGTTTAGTGTCCACACAGAGCAGACGGCCACCTCCCTTCAGGGCCTCCCTGCAAAGTCCCCTGCGGTCACTGCAGAGCATGGGGTCCATCTTCCAAGCAAGGAAGATGGGCTGGAACAATATCAGTGGTATTCGGATCTGCATTTCCACAGGGGAACGATACCCTGAGCCAGGCCTGATGGACTTTCAGAAGACCACAGAAAACCTGCCAGATCTGGACAATATTCTGTATGGTGGCCCACTGCCTCCTCTGAATTGCACTAGGTTCGGCTTGTGCCTTGGATGTCGAGACAGCGTCGATTGTCCCAAGAGCAGATGGGGTGGGTAACCTGGTCTGGATGGCTGCCTAGGATCAGGAATCCCTTAGGTTGTCACTACCAAAGTATAGCGTGTTCATAGGATCATAGGGAAGCAAGGCTGGAAGGGATCTCCCCGGGTCATCTAGCCCAGCCCCCTGCTCAAGGCGGGATCAGCCCGGACCACACCATCCCAGCCAAGGGTCTGCCCAACCTGCTTTGGAAAGTTTCCAGGGATGGAGATCCCACGACATCTCTGGGCAGCCTGTTTCAGTGCTTGGCCACCCTCCGAGTCAGAAAGTTGCTCCTCGTCTCCAGCCTCAATTTTCCCTGCTGCAGCTTGAGACCATTGCTCCTAGCCCTGTGCCTTGTGACTGCACAGAAAAAAACCCAACCCATCTCCATCCTCTATATAATTGCCCTTCAGGTACTTGAACCCCGCTACCAAATTCCCCCTGTGTTTTCTCCAGACTAAAGAACCCTCATTTTTTTCAGCCCTTCCTCATAATTTTTTGCTCCCCAGATCCCTGCTTATTTTTGTTGCTCTGTGTTGGACTCTTTCCAATCGGTCCACATCCTTCTTGAAGTGCAGGTCCAAAACTGGACTCGGGACTCCAGACGAAGCCTTGCCGGTGCTGAACAGGCTGGAAGAATCACTTCCCTTGATTTGCAAGGTACCCTCCTGTTAATAAAACGCAAGATGTGCTGGCCTTTTTTGCAATAAGAGTGCACTGTCAGCTCATATTCAGCTTACGGTCTACTGCAGGCTGGATGAATGGCATGGGGCTGGTTCACAGGCTGGATCAGGCCCATGGACCCCGCTCCTTTCTCTCCCTCCCAGCATACCTGATCCAGTGGCTGCTCCAGCTGGTGCAGGACCCGTTTTGTGTGCATTGATCCTTCTTCCTGGGGGAGGCTACCCTGCAAACTCTGTCAGGTATCCAGGCTGTAGCTGTACTGGCCTAGAGGCAAAAGGAATCAGGACTCAGGGAAGAGGTGATATCTTTTATTAAACCTGCTAGATTATTGCAGAAGAGGTTCAGCGGTGGGTATTAAATGTGATAGTTAAGGAGAGCCCTCCAAATTAAGCTGCAAGGGGAGAAGGGCAGGGGGCAATCAGTCTGGACAGGCCCTGCATAAATCCCCTCCTCCTTCATATCCACTGTGTGGGAGATGAGATACTGCACTGGGTGGACCTGGGGTCTAACCCAGGCGGGCCGCTTGTGTGTTTGCAACCTGGGAGGACTCCTTGATGGTCAAACCACCCTGGCTCTTAATGCCACCTCCATGCCTGCTGCGTGTCCCCAGCCTGACTCCCTGGGATCTCCCCCCCCGTCACCCACGTGTCTCCTCCCTGGTCCCCCCCAGCTCTCCACCCTGACCTGCTCTCCCTTTGGCAAAGGGCCTGATGGCCTCTGCTCCGATCCCAGCGTGTCCCTGAGCCGAATGCTACTGCTGAGCGTGATGCTGCCATATCCAGCAGGGTTGAACGGGCCCTGGAAATGAATTCACATCCTCCGGTGCCGGAGGGACAGGATGCCTTTGGCTCCAGGGCAATGCTCAGCAGACTTTGCTGCATCGGGATAGATCTCATACTTTATTTACCCACCTTATTTGCGCTGCTCTCTCCCAGGGGAGGGACCTTTTTCGCTGCTGTGTCTGTTCCAGGCAACACCGGCAGCTTTCTAAAAATACATCGATAATAAATAATAAATAACTCAAGTGGGCATTAAAGTAGCCATGGAGAGGTGAAAGGCTGTCTCCCATTGTCCGGCCCCGGCGTGCTTCTTTCCCCCTTAACAGCAAGCGCGGAGCCCTTAGTCACAGCAACGACAGCCTCAGAGATCAGCGGCTGCAGAGTTAAGACAAACAATCCCAAAATAGTCCCGAGGTCAGAGTCTTCTTCTCAACAGTGTGCTGCTGTCCTACGTCAGCACATTTCGCCGGCTTTTCTTTGCCGGAGTCTCCTTTGCAGTTTAAGCAGATCCTCTCTCCATCTGCAGAGCCCCGGGGAGACCCAGTAACCTCCGCAGCCACTCTGGGAGGTCGGACACGCAACCCCCATGCTACCCATAGGGGGAAAGCACCATGTTATGGCTCAACCATGGTAAGGTGGTCCAATAATAGCAGATGCTTCACCTGTTTTGCCAGTGACAAGCACTGAATGGGTCATAGACTCATCGAAAAGGTCATCTAGTCCAACCGTCTGCTCCAGGCATGCTCACCCCTGTCTAAACCACTCGAGACAAACATTTCTTTAGCTTGCTCTTAAAAGTTTCCAAAGCTGGAGGTGCTGCCATCTCTCTCTAGGTCCCCTTTCGCTGCTTGACAATCTTCAGAGTTAGGACGTTCTTCCTAGTATCCAACCTAAATTTCCTTTGTTGCAATTTAAGGCTGTTACTCACCCCCTGTGGCCCCAGAGAATAGCCTAGCCCCATCTTCTTTATAACCATCCTTCAGGTACTTGAAGACTGCTATCAAATTGCCCCTCAGTCTTCTCTTCTCCAGACTAAATCATCACAGTTTTCTCAAACTTTTTAATTGCAAAAGTCATGTTTCTCAACAAAATTTTATGTTGGGAAACATCTAATAATTTTTTTTTTGGATATCTTGGATGACCATGACTTGCTGGGGAGGAATCAGCATGGCTTTGTCAATGGGAAACCATACCTCACCAACCTACTAGAGTCCCTTGAGGGTGCCAATAAACAGGTGGTAATCCAGTTGACCTAGTATATTTGGACTTCCTAAGAGCCTTTGGCAATGTCCCCCATTAGAGGCGCTTAACTAAATTAGGTAGTCATGGGATCGCAGGATACTGTGATGAGGACTACATTAGGTGTTACCACGCGGGAGAGAGATCTTGGCGTCATTGCGGACAGTTTGCTAAACACATCAGCTTTGTGCTCAGCTGCCGTCAAGAAAGCAAACAACACGTTGGGGATGATTAAGAAGGGAATTGTGAACAACACCGATGCCCCTTTATAAATCCCTGATGCATCTCCATGTTGACTATTGTGCCCGGCTCTGCTCCCCACACCTCCACAAGGAGATAGAAGAACGGGAGAAGGTCCACACAAGGACAGCAAGGATGGCGGGGCTGCCATGTGAGGAGAGACTAAAGAGGCCAAGCCTATTCATTTTAGAAAAGAGATACTTGAGGGGGAACACAAAAAGGGTTTGCAAAATACTAAATGGTGAAGAGAAAGTCAATAGAGATTTATTATTGGCGCTCTCTCTTCCCAAACAAAAACTACAGGTCATGACATGAACCTAGGAGGGGGCGAGTTGAAAACTAACCAAAGAAAGTTGGGGTTTTTTTGCAAGGCGTGTCATTAAAGTATGGAGCTGGTTGTCTCTACATGTTGTGGAAGTTGACAGTGTTGGGATGGGACACATTTTTGTAGGAAAGGGGCATCAGGAGCTATTGCTGGAATCACAGAGTCATGGAGAAGTGGGGCTGGAAGGGACCTCCAGAGACCACATCTAGTCCACCACCCGTCCAAACCATCCCAGACACATCCGTCATCTGAACTCTACATAAGATACATAAGATACTCAACACAACACAGATATCACATCCAAACCTGCCACAGGGAAAGCCGGGGGACCACGGCAGCCAACATCCTGCTTCTATGAGATGCTGTCAATATACGCTCAAGAGACCCCATTACAGGGGAAAGCAACCCCCTCCAGTCCGTACCAAATGACCATGGGGGAAAAATTCTTCCTGACCCCAAATGTGGCATCGGTCTGACCCTGAGCAGTAAGGCAAGACCCTCTAGCTAGGGACCTTTGGGTTTAAGTCCAAGCAGGAGCACTGGTGCACCCCAATCAAAGTCCCCAGGCTGGGCTGCAGCTGATGCCCAGTGCCTCTGAGGAAGGCTTAAAAACACCCTGACACGTGTGGCAGAAAGAGGGGCGGAGGGAACCAGCAAAGCACAGAAACCTGGGGCATGCCCATAGTAAAGATAGGCATAAAACTATGATCACTGACCCAACCTCTTCTTGAACACCTTCGATGATGGAGAGTCCGCACCTTCCTTAAGCATCTATTCCACTGCCTCACTTCCCTAACAGGGAAGAAATATTTCCAGATATCCAATCTAAACTTACTTTGCTGCGACTTCCAGCCCTTGGGCAGTGTCCTCTCCACAGCAAGAGAAAAGAGGTGCTTTTTTGCTTCTTTATGGCAACCCTTCAAGTATTTGAAGACTGAGGGCACGGCCTCTGAATCAGAGCTTGCTAGCCCTGAAATGCTGGAGGCTGGAAGTGGGAGGGGAATGGCGGGGAAAACCCTGGTCGTCCTCTGTTCACTTTCCCTTCCAGCCTCCGCTCTCTGCCCCCACGTGACACAGGAGACCGGGCAAGATGGACCCATGACTTGACCCAGGACACGGCAGTTCTTATGTGCTTGTTTTCTGTCTTTGTGGGACGATACAAAGTCATAGGTAGTGATTCCTGTGCAATCTTGTGCAAAGTCTTAGGTAGTGAATACCAGTGCAATCACCTGTGGAGACAACCCAGGACTTTCAGAGCCAGAAGGTCTCCTGCTTCCTGAGCCGTAGAAGAAGTCCTTTAGTGGTGTGACAGTATAATGCCCTGTAGTTCCTGGGACAAGGCAGGAGAGGGAGACACGGTCTCTTTCTTTGGCAAGTGTATGTACTTACTTGTTTTTTTATTCCTTCTTCATTAGTCCTTCTGAGGTCCTATCCAAGCCACTCAAAGTGGGAGCCTCTGGCAGGACACCTGGCAATGGACCGTGGAGTCTCCACACCAGTACTTCAGCTCAATTAAAAACGAAAAAAAATAGCATCGTTATTATTATTTCACACACGTCACAACAATGCATCTCTCCTTTCACGCTAAGGGCCCGTGTGCTAGATCCATGTGTGTAACGGGATTGAGCCCCAAGGACAGCCGTGATGCACCCGCGTGGCTACGTGACTCCTGCCCCACTCTGGCTCCCTGAGTCCCCTTCCTTTCCCCTCCCTGCCATGCCTGCATGTAATGAGTTGATGGGGTCCCAGAAGGAGCCCTCATCTGTCCTTTGGCCTGCAGGTCCCTCCTGGATCCCACTGGTCCCAATCCTGCACCTTAAGTAGTAAGTGGGTCCTTTTGGCCCATCTGTACTGCCCAGGGCACCCATTGCCTTAAGGGGGATTCATGACCTGCTTCTGCTCCTGCAGGTGCTATTAGTTAATTGCTCTCATGTCAGGTGTCCTTTGGCCTAACCCTAATCCCACTGTCCCAGGCCTTGGCTTATGGACTCCAGCCCCTGTCTCACCCTGGGCCCCTGGCCCCGGATCTTGCCCCTCTCAGGCTTCAGGCCCCTGGTCCTGCTTGCTGCCCTTTGCAGGCTTTGGCTTTGGCCGTCTTGGGCCCAGGCTGTCTCTATCAGCTTTCCTAGTGCAGGCTTTAACCCTCTAGCTCCCACCTTTCTACCTCTTGAGCCTGGCCCTTGGCAGGGCTCAAAACCTCACGTGCCCCTCGGGCACCAAAGTGGCCTCATCACCCCTTTTAGCCACATCCGGTTCACCAATATAAAGCTTAAACAAAAATACAAGCCCACTGGCTGCAATTAAATCTCCCTCCGTACTGGGTCATACATCCCTGTAAGCTATAAACTCCTTGCTTGTGGCTTTCAGGGCAGCTCAGATAGCAGCTCCCTGCAGCCATCCTGCTCAGGATCTCCTCTCCCTGCCGCCTGCAGGGCCAGGCTGCCTGACTGCCCTCAGGCCTTGGCTTTCTGTGCCTCTAAAGCCCCATCCCTTCCCATCAGGGAGCTCCCCAGCCAGATGCAAGCGTTTCCAGTTAGGCTTGATAACTAGCCTGCCTTTCTCTACAGTGTCTTAGCTGAGCTGCTTTGCTCCTGAGCAGCCTAGTTCATAGGATCATAGACAATGAGGGTGGGAAGGGAGCTCAGGAGGTCACATCTAGTCCAACCCCCTGCTCCGAGCAGGACCAGCCCCAACTGCATCATCCCAGCCAAGGCTTGGTCAACCTGGGTCTTCAAACCTTCAAGGATGGAGACTCCACCACCTTTCCTGTCTGCCCGCTGTGCACTTACTGCGGGTAGCTAGCTGTCTAGAAGTTAGCTTGCTTCCTAGCTGCCAGCCCCGATGCAGCCAGCTCAGCCTGCTGCCGCATCCTTTCAAGCAGCAGGAGCCTCTGGCTCCCTGTCACAAAGTACGACACAAATAAATGAACGCTGAGCTCCAGCATTCAAACAGCCCACAACCTTCCTTTGGCTCATGATTATCAGCCGTCTCTCCCCTAGGAGAACAGGCCTTCAAACGTGACCTGAGTGGCACCTAAATCAGTCTGGAGCCAAGGGTCTCTCATCAGAAATGTCTTCTAGTGGCCCCTGCCAACACGTGTAAGCCAGTGCTCAAGTATCACCGGTGTCACTCTGACCTAAGTGTGCTATTTCAGAGGAAAACGTCCTTGATTTTGAGCTAGTCCAAAGGATTGCTTACTCAGGTCTTGCAGCATAACTCAGCTGGAGTGACAGCGCATGGTCAGAGCTCCCTGTGGCTTTTGGGAAGTCAGAGTCCAGGCCCCAGTGGGCAGGTGTCTATGTCACCTTGCAGCCATCTTAGCAGAGGCCAAGGACTGGAAAAGCCCTGGGGATGGAGCAACACCCTCCCTCCTAGCTATGCGTCCACTTCAGCTCAGGGGCTCAGCAGGGAGAGCGGGAGGAAATTTGAATAAACAGTGAAAATATATCAAACAAACCAGGAGCACGGTGTGACAATTATGGTGTGGCTCTGTAATAATCGAGGAATACTGGGTGTGTTTACACATGTGCTTTAATGCGGAGTAGCTTATTTTACTGTGCATTAAGGCATCAAGGAAAAAAAGGGTGATTATGCTAATGCACAGTCAAACAGTGCATTAAGCATCACTTAAAAACTGTGCACATTCAGTACTGCTCATTAAGGCATCCTAATGCACATTTCTTTAATCCCTCATATCGGAGGTACTAAATTTAATGTGCATTAGAAAAAGTGCCTTAATGCATGTGTAGATGCGCCCACTGAGATGTAAATAAATTTATGAGCATGGCACATGGCTCAGTTAGGGAGGGGAAGTTTTTCTTGGATGAGGGCATGATCTGGCTCAGCAGGCTGTAGGAAAGAGAGACACAAAGACAGTAATGGCTTTAGATGAGGTACCCCCAGCACATGCTTGAAAAACCATGGGTGAAGCTGTAGTCTCCCAGGACTTTAGAGCTTGCTAAGTAAGCAGCGTCTGAAGGTGCCTTTGAGACTGAGAGAGAAGTGGGATATGGGACCGCACTAAGTCACTCCAGGGGACTTAGAGGGCCTTTCAAAAGCTTAGCCCCAACAGGATCTCCCATGGAAGATAGCTAGATACCTGATGTGCTAGACCTGCATCTAGTCTCTTTATTATAAGTTTTTTTTGAAGTCTTGTTCTGAATAAATGATACATTGATTTAAGAAGGTGGATTGGTCACTGGCTAGCATTGCCATTGCTCTTTGAGAGGATACAGCTTCAGGGCTGAGCCTATGTCAGGGTTCCTGGGGTAACCCCAGGCCCCTTGCTCAGCACGCTGGTCTCTGTGCTTCCTGTTCGGAGGGACCCTTGCATGGCAGATGCCAAGGATGGGGCTCACAGGAGCCCATCAGAGTCCAGCTGTGCTTTTCCAGCAGGAAAATGTGAGCAGAAGGGTGACACCTATGCTTCCTCCATCACGAGCCCGGGCACCTGACTGCAAGCTGGGGGGAAGTGTGTCTCACCCCAGGGATGCACCACCATGGAGCCTGTCTTGACATTAAGACATGGATGGGTGGGACACCACCATAGTGCTTCTACCTCCCGAGGCTTCACAGACCCGACAAATGAAATACAACGGGTGACCCGGCAGCCAGCGATGGACGCGCACACTGTCACAGGGCACCTCAGTGCCCTGTTCCTAAAGAGGGGAAACTGCCAGGGAAAGAGCCCTAGCAGGGTATAAGGTGCCCAGCTGTGGGTTGCCGGGGCAACCAGGAGGTCAGCTGACTGAAAAGGGGCAGGGCCTGGCTCCTATATAAATCACAGGCAGGAGGCCAGAGGCAGTTCCCTGCCAGCAGCCAGAGAGAAAGGAGCTCCCTGAGCAAAGATTCGAGAACCATGGGTACAGCCCATGCCAGGTAAAGGATTCATAGATGCATAGATGTTAGGGTTGGAAGGGACCTCAATTGACCATCGAGTCCGACCCCCTGCATAGGCAGGAAAGAGTGCTGGGTCTAGATGACCCAAGTTAGATGCCTATCCAACCTCCCCTTGAAGACCCCCAGGGTAGGGGAGAGCACCACCTCCCTTGGGAGCCCGTTCCAGACCTTGGCCACTCGAACTGTGAAGAAGTTCTTCCTAATGTCCAATCTAAATCTGCTCTCTGCTAGCTTGTGGCCGTTATTGAGGATGGCAGCTCTGGGACGTGTGAGCACTGTGGTTTCAGCCGGGCGGCTTTAAGTTAAGTTGCAGCCTAGGGGCTTGTGTTTTGCATTGTTGTTGTTGTTACACCGGTGGTTTGGGTGAAGCTATTAGGGGTTGGAGGAGGCCTCATAGGGAACCCACAGCAGCGTGGGGACCCCAGCACCAGTAAGGGCATGGCATGCGGGGTGCATAGACCCCAGCCCCAGAGAGGGGCGGTTGAGAAGCCCTAGTGCAGGCGTGGCGAGCCCCAGAGAAGGGGACGGCTTGCTGGTGAGCCCCGAGAGAGGGCGGCATTATAGGAGAGCCCCGAGAGAGGGCGGTTTGATTGAGAAGGCCCCGTGCGGCCACGGAGAGTCCCAGTAGAGGGGCAGCATTACCGAGAAGGCCCAGGGTGGGCACGGAGAGTCCCAGGAGGGGGCAGCAGTATTGAGAAGGCCCCGGAGAAGGGGGCAGCAATGCGGTGAGCCCCGGAGAAGGGGGCAATATTACTAAGGAGCCCCTGAGAGAAAGGGGCGGCTTTACAGAGGAGCCCCCGAGAAAGGGCAGCGTGATAGGGAAGGCCCTGTGAGAGGGCAGCGCGATAGTGAAGGCCCCAGAGGAGGGCGGCAAAACTGAAGAGGGGCAGCATTGTGGAGAAGGCCCCAGAGAGTGGGCGCGGAAAGAGACGGGGCCATGGAGGGCCCAAGCGCCAAAAGAAATTGTAGACCTGGACAGAGCAACGTCCATTCCACCTGCAAGGCTTGGGGCGTGGTATTGGGGTGGTAGGAGCCAGGCATAGCCCATAAGGCTAGGGTGCCCGGGAAGCACTCATGGTAGAGCAGAACCCATAAGGGGTCTGGGAAACCACGGGGTCTGAATCAACACCGAGAAGTGACCAAGAGGGCGTAAGGCAGCCTCCCAAACTTATTTAAACATCAAAGACGTGGCGGGCGAGAATTAGAGGGTGCCCTTGGGCTGACTTGGCATGGAGAAAGGGGCCTTAAGGAGATCACGGCCCTCCTGTAGGACCCAGCTCATGACACACACAAATAAGGGCTAATACATCAAACCACTGCGCGAGGCAATGTGCCAGCCCTGGAAGCCGTGCCCTGCTGTCAGCAGGGATAACAGAGGTCTCTTGCCAGATGGCAGGATGGGGACGTTCATTCCCATCAACATGCAGTTTGTCATTGCGTTGCCTTTCATGAGAAGGGGGCTGGACCGGGTGCCCCGTGGGCAGAGGGGGCTGGATCCTGATGCTCAGCCCCAGCATATGCATGTAATGACCCAGGGTGCAGCAGTGTCCAGCCTGGGCTGGAGTGAGATCCCAGCGGAGGGCAACGAAAATGGTTGGGGAGCTGGGGGACATGACTGGTGAGGAGAGGCTGAGGGAACGGGGCTGATGGAGCCTGCAGAAGAGAAGACCGAGGGGGATTGAATAGCAGCCTTTACCTCCCTTCCTGGGGGTGCAGAGAGGATGGAGCTGGACTGTTCCCAGTTGGGGCAGATGACAGGACAAGGAGCAATGGGCTCAAGCTGCAGCAAGGGAAGTTGAGGTTGGATATCAGGAAAAACTTTCTCACTAGGAGGGTGGTGAAGCACTGGAACAGGTTACCCAGAGAGGTGGTGGCATCTCCATCCTTGGAGGGTTTGAAGACCCGGGTAGACAAAGCCTTGGCTGGGATGATGTAGTTGGGGCTGGGCCTGCTTTGAGCAGGGGGTTGGACTAGATGTGACTCCTGAGGTCCCTTCAACCTGAATTTTCTGTGATTCTGTGAAGTGCCTGGCCCACATCTGAGGTGGGACTCAAAGGGAGAGAATCATAGAAATCAAAGAGAAGCAGGGCTGGAAGTTACCTCCCGAGGTCACGTCTAGTCCATCCCCCTGCCTGAGGCAGGATCAGCCCTGTGCAAACCATCCATAAGCTAACTTTTTAGTAAAAACTACACAGCCACCCCCAGCACAGCACCAGACATCAAACCCAAACCAGATATGGGGAGAGCAGGGGGACTATGGCAGCCAACATCCTGGTTTGGTAAAAGGTTGTTAATATATACTCAAGAGATCCCAGGAAGAGGCTGTGCCCCCGCTACAGAGGAAGGCAACTACAGTCATACCAATCTGACCATGGGGCAAAATCCCTTCTTGACCCCAGATGCAGGAATCCATCTGACCCTGAGCAGAGGGGCAAGACCCCCATCCAGGACCCTCTGGGTTTAAGTCCCAGCAGGAGCACTGGCACAGCCCAGTCCCCATCCCCAGCCTGGCCTGCAGCAGCACCCAGCACCTCACACCTGACCCACGTAGCCGAAAAGGGAGGGCAAGCGGGATCCCCTCCCAGCCCCATGCTTCAACCAGCAAAGCCCAGAAGCCTAGGAAATCCTCCTAGTAGCACACGGGCATCGCTATGCCTGGATCATCCCCCGCCAGTGGCTGTGCAGCCTGTCCTTGAACCCCACCAGCGATGGAGAGTCCACCCCTTCCCTACGCCTCTGTTCTACTGCCTCCCTCATCTGATGGCAAAGAAGTTTTTCCTGATGTCTAACCTAAACCTACTGAAATCCTGGGAAGGGCTCAGTCCGTGGTGTCCAACCTGGGATGAGGAGCCCGGCAGCCTGCTGCATGGAGGGGTACTTAGCTAGAAACACCGCCTCGCCTGTGCCAGCATTAAACAGAAGCTACAGAGCGAGGGGTGCAAGTTAAGCCAGGGACCTAGCAACGCCCAGGAGGTGAGCGTCCTTGGTGGTATCTGGTTCTTTCCGAAGACCCCAAATGCACGTCTCTATGGTGGCATAGAGAGAAAAGAGATGCTTGAGCGGGGGCATGAGAAGGGTTGACAAAAGGGTGAAGAGAAAGTCCACAGGGATGTATGCCTTACTATCTCTCACTACACAAGAACTAGGGTCACAAATGAAATGAGTAGGTGGTAAGTTTAAAACTAACAGCTTCACCCAGCGTGCAATGAAAGTGTGCAACTCGTTGCCATCAGATATGGTGCAAGATGACAGTTCAGCCAGATCCAAAATGGGATCGGATGCTTTCTCGGAGGCAAGGGGTATGAGTAGCTATTGAGCTTGGGAGTGAAGGGCACGGCTTCTGAATCAGAGCCTCCTAGATCTGAAATGCTGGAGGCTGTGAGTGAGAGGTGAGCAGTGGGAAAAACCCCCTGGTCAGACGCAGTTCGCTCTCACTTCCAGCATCTCCTCTCTGCTGCTGAGTGACACAGGAGACTGGGCACGATGGACCTAACCCAGTACATGGCATTTATTATATACTTATGTCTTGCCCTGGACCACTTCGTCCATCTGGCCTCCTGCCTAGCAGCTCCCACTGGGTGCTGTGGTTGGGAAAGCTCATGGTTTGATTATGATTCAGTCTTGCCCAAAAAGCCCTTGGAAAGCAAAGTGGATCACCTAGACTTGCCCAGCTTCTTAGTGGAGGGGTGGTCAGGCCTCCATTGAATCTGGGGACTTCATTGCCAGCCTCCAAAGAGGTTATGGAGCTCAGATTATGCAGAGCTGATCATAGTTGATATTCATTCAACTATGTGGAAGCAACGCAGCAGGGCCAGGCGGGCAGCCTTGCCTAGGGGTCGTTCCTGCTGTATTGTCTGCTTGGGCAAACAGGGAACTTCAGTTTCTATCCCCACGGCTACATGAATGTACCTTTAAACCCCCCCAAGCTTCTGGGAGCAGATACAACCTGTGAGAGTGAGCTGGGAGGAGGGCTGTGCCATGGGAGTCCACTGGCAAAGGCACCAAGTTGATATGCCAGCCCAACAGACAGTGCCCTGTTGGGACCAGTCTTGTCTTCTCTGTGGGGGGATGGCCTAGAGGAGACCTCACCAATCCAGCCCATCTGTGGCAGAAAGAAGAAGCAGCCCACACTCGGACATCCAAGGGATTTCAGACAGAGATGCCCTGCCCAGTGCAGTCTGTGTTCCCAACACATCCCCGCAGAGCAAACCCCACTGGGATAATCCCATTCATTAAACCTGAAGTCTGGCCTTTTTGATGTCTTAAAAGCTTGTATGTGTGACTCGAATGCTCTGTGTTCAGCAGGCATCCTCAGCGGTGCTCAGACCCTGGCCCTCTATGCACATGTTTCTGGTTCGTTGGCTCCTGAATGACTGGCGGCAAAGGAGGGCTGTTGCTGACATACACTAGAGGAGGCCCCATCACACGCTCCCCAGCTCAGGGGTACTCAACCCTCAGCCCACGAGCCAGATCTGGGTTCCTCATAGGTCCAAAAATCAGCTAGTGGGGGAGTAGTGTCCGTACTAATTACTGCTTCCCTCCTGCTAAATCTCTGGATGGCCGAGAGCATTTCAGGCCAGATGGTGTAGCACATGGGGTTACCTCTGCATGACTAGCACCATCTCACAGCTAGCCTAGCCAAGGGCAAAGACATGGCCAACACTAGCGAGCCAGTGTGGAAGGGTGGGTGGGAGTTGAGGCCGCAGCGTTAGCTGGTCCTTGTGGAAGCACTGGTGTTTGAATCCCAGTCCTCCTAGCACACGGTGGAGGTTCTCCAGCTGGCAGAAGTTGACATAGCTCTGTTGATTTCCACCAGCTGAGGTCTGGGCCCAAGTTCAACCTAAATGCCAGGGATATTGCTTATCCTGAAAAAACCTTCAGGCCAATGGTGGATGAATTCTTTGCATTGTGTCTTTAGATTGTCTAGAGAGCAGCTTTCTATTTAATTGGTAGTGTTTTGCTGGAAGGTATTAATTGCTACCATCAGTCACTGGCCTTGTGAAAGCAGATGGATGCACTAAACGCCCTTCCTTCGGGCTAAATAAGGGAACAATTAAAAATCTTTTTGTTGAGTGATATTTGACACAACAGAACTCGCTGTCCAAAGTGAGGTCTAGCATGAAAATCCTGACAAGAAATTATGTCATGTATGTAGAGTGGTTTGCCTGGAAACAAAGTGCAAATGTAAGGCCCAGGGCATTGATTTGTGTGTGTGTGTGTGTGTGTGTGTGTGTGTGTGTGTGTGTGTGTGTGTGTGTGTAAGAAGGCAGAAAACAAGCAGATACTAAGAGAAGCAGAAGAAGCTGCATTCCTGGAAGGCTGACAGACAGAGCTGCTTTGGGACAATGCTAACTGGAAAGGCAGACATGGACTTATGAACAAAGAAGCCAAGTAACAGGCTTAAAAACTGTCTGCAAATTTACAGACACTCTAAAAAATCAAGCCTAAAAACACCTGCCTGTAAAAGCTGTAAAAAAAAAAATGTGCCATCCATAAAAATAGCAAGCTACCAGAGCTTCAGTCAAGCTCCATGGCCAGAAAGATGGAGGTACTGTTGGAGGCCAGACAGAATACAACAGTTCCTCTTGGTTTCCGAGTGGGAGTGCAGCACCCTGCAGGGAGCTTTTTTTCAGGAATTTGGGGCTCACAGGCCTTTCTATAACTCCCTGTCCCTTCCAAAACACATGCTCTTGCTGCTGCTCTTCCTTTGCATATAACATTGTTCCTCTCGCAGGTAGGCAGACAATAGTTCTTTGTTGGGGAGTCCGTCTAGAGGTGGGGGAGCAGAGCCTGCAGAAGCAAGGCTGGAGGGGTGGCTGGTGGGGGCTGCATAGTGCAGCGTATAGTCAGGGGGGTATCAAGGTCTGGTAGGGGGGCCTTGGGGAGTATGGGGGCATGGTATAACCCTGCGTCAAGCAGGGTTGCTAACTCATGAATCTTTTTTCTTTTACTGACCGTCTGCAAACTTTTTACCACCAACAACATATTTTTACTATGTTTGGTGTTAAACTCTTAAATTTTAACTTGGGCCTTGTCCTGGATCTGGCAGAAGGGTTCTGTTTATACAATGTAAAACATTTGTCAGTAAAGACAGGTCAGTAAAAAAGTTTGGTTGTCAGTAAAAAATTTGCAGATTAAAAAAAAAAATGTTTTTGGATTGGCAAGCCTGCCTCTTAAGACTGTCTATACCTTTCTTCTTAAGGGAAAGAGGACACTGAGTTCATTTTTCCTCTGCCCCAGAGAAATGCCTGACTCCATCATCAATATTTTTTTGCCTCCTAATGGAAACAACTCCCTGAATACTGGCCAACTGCTTGGCCTAGGAGGGACAACAAGAGTGATTCTTTTTAATTATGTATCCGATGCTTTTTAAATGCTGCTGGGGATTTGTAATTAGTTGACATCCAAGGAGTTGCTCATCTGTTACATTGCAGTTTTCCTGATTATCAAAACAAATCCAGGAGCCTTTGGGTCTGTTTATCTTTGTTCTAGTCTATGGTTTGTGAAAAAACAGAATCAACTCTTTCATGCTTCGGAGGACATCTGATCTATCCCTGTGCTGCACCAGTGGGCTGTAAAAGACAAGCTGGAAACCAGGATCTCGAAGAGGTGATGCTGACACTCCACCGCATTGTAGGGCTGTATCTGTGCAGCTGTGGCTCAGAGTTGGGCTCTGTGCAGAAGGGGAATCTTTCCAGGAGCCCGGTGTGAATTGTCAAACCAAGGGTGCATGGATGGAGCTGGGCAATCTGAAGAAAAACAACTGCTAGTAAGCTGTGCATCATGCCAATGTGTGCTTTCCTGGATATTTTTCATTGCTCATGATCCACGCACCAGCTGGTATGACCAAGCAAATAAAAAGCCATAAATTTTCTTACACCTGGGGCTGGGGGGGCGCTGAGATTACTCATATCAGAGCTGACAATTAATAAGGGAGACATGACAAATGACACTCTCTTGGGAAAAATGTACTGTGCGCCGAGAATATTTAATTAAACCCCAGATCTGCCATACCAGGACATGCTGAACCTGCAGCCAGGTAAAAAGCAGCATGCTGAGAACCTGCAGCTCTCAGTGCCTGTGGGGGCTAAGGAGCTCACCACACCCATGAGCTCAGTGGGGGATTTGAGGGGTGGAGGAGCAGAAGGCAGGAAATAGTGAAGCAGGAAGTCACAGACTCATCTTCCCATATGGCAATTGTGGCAGAAAGCCACCTTTGTTTCTCCACCAGAAACTCTGCTCAGTGACAGTTGTGATTAGGATGGGCCCAGCAGAGGATACATACCTTTACCCTATCTCTTTGAGTAACCTGAGCTGGATACATTCCTGAGGGACGGGGGAAACCTGCTCCCTTTGCCTACGTGACTGGCATCACATACCTGGGTGAGGGGCTTCCTTCCTGGTGGGCTAGAGTCTGCCCAGCAACTAGTGATGTATTTCGAATTGGTTGGCTGACAGCCAACAGGTGCTGGCCTCCATTGAACCAGGTAAATGAGGTCACAAGGGCTATATAAGTTAAGGACTGCCTGGGAGGAGAGGGGCAGCAGCCATGAGGGATACTCAGGAACAAAGAAGAGCTGTACCATCTGAAACTTGCTCTCTCTCTCAAAACTCATGATCAAGAAACTGCCTGCCTCCAGAGGGAATCTCCAACAGCCTCTGGAGGATCCTTGTGAGTAAGCTACCTGAGATCCAACTAGGTTTATAGCTTGCAGTAACTCAGATGCGAGACCAAAGGCTATCCAGCCGCAGGAGTTTGCTCTATGGGATTTCTCTGATATTGCTCTACCCTGTAACCTATTCTAACCCTACCCTCTGTAACCAGTACAGTTTTCCTTTGTACCTAGTGTGGGAGACTTATTGAGGGGTGGGTTAAATTATGCCTAGGAGGCCCCTTGAGTCTGTGGACTAAGGGAGACTATCCTTTTTGGCCCCCGACTTGGGGAAGTGCCCCAAGTTCTTGTATTGGGTCGATTACCCATAGGACTATTAGGCCTGTGTTTCCCTGAGGACACAGGCTCCAGACAGTCCCTTCTCAGGGTGGTGGCAGCACACGTTATCCCTGGACTCTGTGGTGGGGCTCAAAAAGGGGTCTGCCAGGGCTTAGGTGCCCCTGGAGGGACACATCTGGAAGGTGGACCAGCATGGTGAGGTGGGAGGCTCAATGCAGAAGCTCCCCCTACTGGCCCACCACAGCAATATAAAAAGTGAGCATGGGAGGGCAGTGGGCCTCAACTCTTAACTCATGTTCTTGTCCAGTGTTGAGATCCTGCATGGAAAGGCTGACTCAGTGTCTTTCATTCATTTGACCCTGGTCATGGCAGGGCCTGACTCTTTTGTCACCAAGAGTTCCAGCTGGGAATTCAGTGATTGTGCAAGGAAAACCCAATCTCTTATTGGCCTAGAGTAAGCTGTAGTGCACATGGGCACAAAGAGAGGGTTGTGTGGCTCTGGTGCATGGTGTTATGCTGGACCTAGTGGTGGGTGACCATCATCTGCCATCATCACGTTACATTCACTTAGTGTCACCCCTGGGCTCCTTCTGGGAAGGGTTTCATCAGCCTTGGGGGCTTGATGTGCCTCAGGGCTCGCTGTTGTCACCACCCTCACTGGGCCGTGGGGTGCAATCACAGCCAGTCAGTCCTGACATACTAACTGGGGGCTGAAACTAAGGGCCTCATCCTGAGTGGTGTTGAGCACCCACAATACTCACTGAACACTCCTCCTACCCACTTCCTGAGCCCTCAGTTACCTCTGCTGGAGGTGTCCAGGCCACTTCAGTCCCTCTGTCTTCAGTTCTGGTGCACATAGCCTCCAATGGCTGAACCCCAATGGGCTGGTGAGGTTGTCAGTGGAGGCCTGAGGCTGTAACCATTGCCAAACACATACCTGGGGGGCTGTGGGATGGCGGGGACAGCTGTTAAGTTCTTGACTGATACATCCCATTGCTCATGGTGAAAGAGTTTCTCCTGCTGGGGGGCAGGAGGCCTGAGGCAAGCTGCATCCACCCCATCATTGTTTCCTATAACTATAAAACAGGGTACAACAGCCTGTTGCTGTCCTGTCACCCTTCCTTCTCCTTTGGGAGCTCCTCTGTATTGGGAGGAAGGATCTGGAGCCATTGCACCTACCAGGGCAGCCCCCTTCAAGTGCCCCAAGAATGATGGCTTGGCCTGCTGCAGAGAATGCTCTTCTCTGGGACTACACGCAGCTGGGTGCAAATGAGAGCAACTTCTGGGCTGCTCAAACCTGCCTTGGGATCCAGGAGCATCTGAAAGACCCAGGATGGAGAGGTACAAAGGTGGCATAAAGCTACTTTTCCTGATATCCTCCCCTGCTTCCCTGTCTGCCAAGCTCAAGTCCATCCCAGGAACAGCTTGAACCTTCCAGCAAGCTCCCAAGACCCTGACTTGGAAACTGTGTCCTCTAGACATGTTTTGGTAGCTTTAGAGTGAGATTGCAGCTATAATTGTCCAGAAGTGAAGTGAGAAGCAAGGATTTTTGTAGGGCGATCTCTTTTATTGCACCATTTTAATGGCACCTCTATTGCTTTCTCTTTTAATGGCATGATTGGGATAAAGTCTGAGAAGCTGTTGAATGCAAGGCAGTCTTTGTCAGGTCTTCTGCAGAGTTGTGTTGCATACATGGAGTTGTATGTGTTACGTAGAGGGTTGTCAAGGATGAGTCCCTTTATGTTTCTTGTACAAGATTAGGAAAATGTTGCTGTGTAGTCCAGCTCCTTCTTTCTTTAGGTTGTGGGAAAACCTTGCACTTGAAAGCTTGGTTAAGGTGATCTTCACCATGCCATTGACCCAATGAAAGATGCTGCCCACAAAAATCCTCACCTCCTACAGACATGACATATGCCCTGCCTGGAAGATTTTCCAGCTCCAATAAGACAAGGCTGAGCACAGTGAGGTGGGGAAAAGATCAGGTGTTCAGGCATGGGAGAGCATGGGGCTGAGGATGGAGTGGGACTGATATAGCACCTGTAGGGAGAATCAGCTCCTTCCCAGATGGACCCCTCCACCTCAGCAGCTGCTAATGAGGCTGAGCGATGAATGCTGACCCTCCCTGACCTTCCCTCGGGGTGGTCCCAGCTGCATCGGAGGCAGCCTTTAGATTGCACTGCCTGTGTGATGGCTAAACCCAGCCAGTATTCCCCACCCCCAGCCTCATTTGCATATCGTTAATTGTGATGGAGCATGTGGGGCAGGGGGCCATGGAGCTGGGGATCACTGCTGTGAGCTGGATGCAGTGGCTCATTTGGCTTGTCCTACCTGGAATTAAAAAAAAAAAAGCTGGGCAAAGGAGAGAGAGAGAGAGAGAGAGAGAGGAGAGATTCCCATTGCTCCATGCCCCCTGCCCGGAGCATGCATCGACCCTACCAGCTACCTACAGGGTGCCCAGAGTCAGCCCTGCCATGCAGTCATCACAGAGGTTGTTGCTCAAGCAGTCCCCGATGCTGAAGGTCTCTCCAGGGTGCTGGAAAACACAGCAGTGTTGTTCCACAATGTGCCCCCCAAGCGTGGCTGGCAAGGATGTGATGGCCAGGCAGAGGAGAGACCAGGGTGGGGAAGGGGAAGAGCTGAGTATGCCCTGAGTTGTAACCTCAGCTCTGAGGCAGGTGGCCAGTGGGTTGGCTTGAGGAAGTCACAGGACCAGCTTGTCCCCATGCCCCTACTTTTCTAGGATGGGGATGATGCTGACACCCACCAATAGACATCTACAATGGCCTCTTCTGACTTGTGCCTCCTCCCTGCGTGCATTGGTCAGAGCTCTCCATGGACCAAAAGGAGGTCATCCATAGCTCTGTGGAGGCCAAACAGCTAGAGAAGACCCAGGAGACTCTTTTAGCTCCAGCAACATCACCAGAAGGGTGGACCGAGCTACAGCTCAGATACAGTGCACACCCAGCCCAAATTGGAGGCACAGAAACGTGTCATCACAAGGTAAGTTGGGGGGAACCTACAGACTGTCAGATCCTGTGCCAGGACTGCTCATGTGCACCCTATGAGCCTGAGCTGTAGGTGTCTCACCTTGTCCCTCAGTGAAAATGGGCCTGAGCAGTACCTGACATGCGGGATGTCTCGTTGGCAGTCCCTCAATTCAAGGATGATCTCTACTGCAGCTCATTGATGGGTGTGGAGGTGGCTTAAGAGTCCAATCCTTGAGCCACAGATCCGTCCACAGAAGTTGTAGGTCTTTCTGAAGGGGACTGTGGGCTTCGGACTGGGATTTCTCTTCTTGTCCTACCTCTGATCTCTCTTCTCTGCTTTACGGTCAAGAGACTTTACCTTGAAATGGGCTGCCGCTTGGTTGAGGTTGCAACGCCACCGACACTGGTTAGCAGCCGGTTCCTCCCAGCTTTTCATGTCAACATCTGTCCTAGAATCACAGAAAATTAGGGTCAGCAGGTCATCTAGAGGTCTACCTTCAATGTCTCCTTGTAGCGTTTCCTCTGGCCACTGCGAGATCTCAGGCCATTACTAAGAAGGATGTAGAGCACACAATGTCCAATCCAGTGCAGTTGGCGCTTGAAGATCACCAACTCACTGGGTTTTGCAAGGATGCTGCTGTTTGTGTGGTGATCTTCCCATTTGATGCAGAGGATTTTCTGGAGGCATCATTGGTGATACCTCTCCAGGCCCTTGAGATGACAACAGTAGGTCATCCACATTTCATATCCCCAGAGGAGCATGGGGATGATGACTGCATTGCAGACCTGGATCTTGGTTTCTTTCTGGGCATTGCAGTGAATACAGACAAGCCGAAGCAATTTCCCAAAGGAGGCCCTTGCTGGATGTCCGCACCACAGCTTGCCTCATGGTACCTTGTTTCTGTGCCCATCCCCTCAGATCTTGAGCTTTGGTGCTGTCAGAGCTGGTTGGACCTGGAGACTGAGCTGCCAGCCCATAGCCCTTCAGGGCCACTTGGGCAGTCTCTGCAGGGCAGTCACTTCCTAAGCAGTGCTCTTACTACAGCTGTCTACCCACAGCTGCAGTTCCCACCCTTGGGTAAAGTGCACACACAATAGCCGGCTCTTGGGGTCCATGTGGTTGTTCTTTTTTTTTTGAGACCCCTTCTTTTTTTGCCTCAAGGAGTCACGAAGGATAGAGTTCACTGAGTTTGGGCTCCCTTGGGTACTTGCACTGCTCAGAGATCATGCAAAGTCCAGGTTGGTCATGATACAGCCCATGCTTGATCCACCCAGGGGTGGATATAGGATTTTGAAAAAGTGGTGGAGATGGTGAGGTTCACCACCACATATAAAGCAACGCATGTTTTTCTCCAGGCAAAACTAAACTAGATGCTCTGCTAATACGCTTGGGGCCTCAGGCTGGATTATTCAGATTAAGTGTGGCGGGCTTTTGGGTAACATGCCGGGCTTGGAGAATCTTCATTGTGATTGGTGAAGTCTTTTCACCAATTGGGTAACAGCAGGGGAGGGGCTTGCCTCACCCGGGGAAGGGGTGAGGCAAAGAGCCCCAGACCTGGTTGAAGACTGTACACACTGCATCCTGATTGGTCCTTCTGAAATCCAGGGGCGGGGCCTCTGAAGGGTATAAAAGAAGCGGGGAGCTTAGCATGCAGCAGTCACCTGGAGGGATGGAGAAGAGGATGGGCAAGAGAAGAGCTGGTGAGAGCTGGCCAGTGGGACGGAGCCAGCACCCTGAAGAGCCCAAAGACTCCTTTTGTTGGGCAGGAGCGGCGAGCAGCTGCACCATACCCAGCCGGCAATAAGTGCAACTGTGGTGCACAGCTCGGTGCGTGGGGCAAGACCCTGGGAGCTGCTCCTGGTGGCTCAGGTCTCCAACCTCCCCCGTCCCCAGCACAGGGTTGGGAGCTCAGTGCATGCGGTGCTGCACAGTGGGTCCCTAGTGGGACCAAGGCCCTGGGACCTGCTCGAGGGCTCAAGGCCTCAGTACGGTGGGCCTTAGCTGGACCCAGGCACTGGGACCACACAAGGTGACCCAGCTCTGCAACCCTGAGCAGAAGGCAGAGCCCCGGAAGCACGCGACGGTGCTTGAGGCTCCTAGCAGGGCGACAGCCCAGACGGAGGCTCCAGCAGCAGGGAACAACTCGTCTGAGTGGATGCGGACCGTCCACTTGGCCCTGGAGTCGTGAGTTATTGGGGAAAGAGGTTCCCCACAGGGGAGGGAACACCCAGAGCAGGCTCAGTGGGAGGGTTTTTTTAGGGAGGACTCTCTATTATACAGCATTGCGGGAGCACCAGGGATCCTTTTCCTTTCTGGGATCAATTGTTGGGGCCCTGCGGGGCTGGGCAGGGGGCTCCAGGATGCCCCACCCTCAAGAGGAGGGTGTGTTTCATGTTCCTGCACCTTAAATTATGTAAACCGTGCCTCCTATTTTGTTCTGTTGAATCCCTTGGTTTGTGAGTTGAGGATAGCTAGGGGGTTTGCTGTTGTGTGACCCCACCAAGACTCTGGTTGGGACCCCTTGTTCTTATTTCCCTAATACTTACCTGTCCTTTCCTAGTGGTTCAAATGTAGCTCTTGCCTATAGTGTTACTAGTCATGCTACCTACCTGTGTATGTGTGTGTGTGTGTGTGTGTATGTATGTATATCTATGTGCATATATATCGTGTACATATGTTTGCAGTCATACTTACCTTTCTTTTGATTTCTGTACATTAATAAAGTTATATATAGTTAAGTTGCAGTTGTCCTGGCCTGGCTGTACGGGGACAGAGGGAGACTGTAAGTAGTCTGCAGTTCCACCCATGGCACACCTTCCCCTTCAATGGAAGAAGGGAGTACCTACCTGAGTACACCTGGGCTACGTAAGATTGAAGCAAAAACAAATAGAACCGCACTGGAGTGAGTTCGAAACTATTCTGAAGGGCTGTGAAATAAGGTGTGGAGACAGCACCCCATGCTGCAGGGCTGGAGGCACCCCACCACTTCCAGCCTCCTTCCCCCCCGCCACTAGTGCAGGCATCACAGGTTTCTCCAAGGGCTTTTTTAAGTCCTTAAAGCAGGTGAAGTCCCCCCCCCCCCATCTCCTCCGTACTTCTCCTGTCCCTTCCCTCCCCTCCCTCACCTGTCAGGGCTGTCCCAGGGGAAGGAGGAAGGTCCAGAACCACTTCTGCCTGCCCCGGCCATCTGGGGATGGGGACCAAGCAGTAGCAGCTGAGCAGCTGGGGTGGGCCGGCATTCCCTCTCCCCAGACCTGCGCCCAGGAGATCAGGCAGGAAGGAGGAGCCTCTTCTCCCACTGCATTGTTGCTCCTGTCCCCATCCCCAGTTGGGTCCAGTCCCATGCAGCCCAACTGGGGCAGCCAGGAATGGCTTTGGAGCTTCCTCTGCTCCCAAGACAGCAGGGAAAGCAGCAGCTGTAGACAGGGGAGGATGGGGAAGGGGATGGGTGCACATCTGCCTCTGAGCACCATCGGGAAGGGAAAGCACCTGCTTTAAGGGCTTAAAAAAGTCCCTGGAGGGTTCTGCAATGCACTGTAATCCAGAAGTGGGGTGCAGTGGTGCACCCCCCTCTGCATTCACCCTTGGTCAAGGCATGATTTAAACCTCCCTTTGGAGGACTCCCAGTTGCTGAGGCCTTGTGGGAATGAAGCAACTGCAGGACTGATCTGCCGCAAAAGCAATGCCAGTCCTGGATGGCCATTTGTGCCCTTACCCAGCTGGACACACTTGCCCATGCCAGCATTGTGGTGTTGCCATGTTGTCATGTTGCCATGCAATGCCACCATGTGATGATGCTGTGGGTCCACGAGCTATGAGCCTCCCACACAATGCTCCCAAGCCCATGCTTGGGTATCTTGGGCAAAACGAAGCTGAGTCCAGCCCTGACTGATGCAGTTTAGGCTCTGGATCTACTCTGCAGGCTGCCCGGACCAGGAGGGAGTTAAGGAGGTTTGAGCTTCATCCAGTTTAAAGGAGATCATTTCCATTTTGCAGTTGACAACTTACGTGGGAGGAATCTGGGCTGAAGAAGCACGATTCATGGCAAGGCTGTGCAAGGAGGATTTGATCATTTCAGAGCAAGGCCATGAAAGCAGAAGCTAGTTACAGAGCAGGGAAGCGCTGGGGGTTGGCTGCAGCCCAGGCTGGGGATGGCGACTGGGCTCCTGCTGGGACCAAACCTGGAGGGTCCCGGCTAGAGGGCCTTGCCCCTCCTGGCAGGGTCAGACCAACACCACAGTTGGGGTCAGGGAGGAGTTTTACCCCCTGGTCAGACTGGTATGGACTGGGAGGGTTTTGCCTTCCTCTGTAGCGGGGGCACGGCCTCTACCTGGGCTTTCCTGAGCATGTATTAACAACCTTTTACAGAAGCAGGACGTTGGCTGCCATGCTCCCCCTGCTTTCCCTGTGGCAAGTTCAGGTGTGATGTCTTGTGTCGTGTCAGGGTTGACAGTAGTTTTATGAAAAGTTTAGATTATGGATATATCTGGGATGGTTTGGACAGGCCTGATCCTGTCCCAGGACTAGATGTGGCCTCTGGACGTCCCTTCCTGCGCCAATGCTCTATGAGGTTCAGCTCCTATTTCAGCTTTGGCCAGGAGACACCGCGCAGGATAGCAGGGGATGAAGGATCAACAGGTACAGATGAAATGAGGTGTATGTGTACATAACAGTTTAAAGCGGGTTAAATGCTTTTGCACTGCTTTAATGGTGCAGCCCAGGGACCACTTCACCCGCTGGCAGCTTGCCCTCCCCTCCCTGCCGCCGGAGAGGCAGGTAGGTTTGGGTGTGTGCATGACATGGGGTTTTAAAGGACCCTAAACTGAAGCAATGCTTTTAAAAACTCACTTCAATTTAGGGCCCCTGTTTTGGCTTCACACGCCCTAGGACTCCAACTTGGCTTTGCACTGCTAGCAACAGAGCCCAACCCCCTCCATCCACCCCCTGGCATGAAAAGTCCAGGAGAAAATTTAATCTTTTTTTTTTTAATGAACTGCAATAAAGCATCTACTCCAAATGGAAAAGAGGGTATAGTCAGCTGTGCTGCAAGATGAAGCCAAGCCTGGCTGGGAGTTTAACCCATGGACCGACGGCTTGGATGAAGCCAGCATGGCAAAGGTCCTCAGAAGAGCACTCCCGCTGAACATCTCACAGCCACCCCCATGCCGGCTTCCTACATTAAGGCAGAACAAAGGCGAGAGGCCCCTTGTGACCGCAGGGCTCCCACATAGCAGCAGCCTGACTGCCTGGCACATCGTGTGCACCACAGCAGAGGAGGGCTTGGAAGGGGATAACAAAGCAGCTGTGTGGGCAGCGATGGGGCACTGGGGACTGGTGCTTGCTACTAAATGAGGGGGAATCCTTATGAGATGGGGATTGGCAGTGCAGAGCCTTGAAAGGGGAGGTGTGAGGTGGATGCAACGCAGGCAGCCAGGGAGGAGTGAGTTGTCAGGGTCAAGGCAAAGGGCCTGATGAATGGACCTGGCAGCAGCATGCTGGATGGATGTGAGCCAGTCAGGGCTGCATTGCTCATTGCCTTTCAGGAAGGCATCACGGATTAGTGGCTGGAGCAGGGGCATTGTCAGAGCCTGCCCAAATACGACTTTGCGCAGGCCCCTGAGCGTCCCTCTGCCCGGCTTGCCTCCCCTGTACGAGGAGGGCTGTAAGAGTCAGAGTGTAGGCAGTCTGGAGCAGCAGGGGTGTAGGCACTAGGCAGGGACCTGAGTCAGAGGATAACTCAGGTGAGGACCTACTGTGTAAGCAGCAGGTCTGCAGAAAAGGACCTGGGGGTGACAGGGGACAAGAAGCTGAACGGGAGCCAGCAGTGTGCCCTTGGTGCCAAGAAGGCTACCAGCATCCTGGGCTGCATTGGAAGGAGCGTTGCCAGCAGATGGAGGGAAGTGATTATTTCCCTCTGTTTGGCACTGGGGAGGCCACATCTGGAGTCCTGTGTCCAGCTGTGGGCCCCCACTACAGAAAGGATGTGGACACCTTGGAGAGAGTCCAGCGGAGGGCAATAAAAATGGTTCGAGGGATGGGGGACAGGACTGGTGAGGAGAGACTGAAGGAATTGGGCTGATGTAGTCTGCAGAAGAGAAGACCGAGGGGCATTGAATAGCAGCCTTCAGCTCCCTTCAGGTTGGATACAGTGAAAAACTTTCTCACGAGGAGGGTAGTAAAACATTGCATCAGGCTCCCCAGAGAGGGTGTGGAGTCTCCATCCCTGGAGGTTTTTAAGCCCCTGGTAGACAAAACCTTGCCTGGGATGATGTAGTCAGGGCTGGTCCCACTTGGAGCTGGGGGCTGGACTACACGTGACCTCCTGAGGTCCCTTCCCACCATCATTTTCTATGACTCTGATAATCCAAGGGAGAGGCTGGGGCTGCACAAGCGGATCCGAAACAAAGGGTCCAAGTCAGTCCTAGCCACTAAGCAAGAAAAGATCCATATCCATGGTCAAGGTAGTGCCAGAAGTGAGGAGCCGGAGAACCTGGGACACCCAAGCAGGGTAAGGAGGAGTGGAGAAGCAGGCAGGAGCCAGGCAGAGCGGGACCAGGTGCAGGTACAAGTTGCAAAGCACGGTGCCAGCAAAGCCCGACATGAAAGGCCTAGGCTTATATATTGGGCCCAGCCTACTCCATAGCCAATGAGCATGTCCCTTGCAGCTGGTGCCCTCTGACATTACCTTTTAGCAAGGGTGACCTGTTTCACCAAAGTGTCAGAGCTGGAAATGCAAACTCCAGACAGACCACAGGTGAATCCCGGGCCTGGCTCCGAACAAGTGTCCAGAAAAACGCCTGCGTACTTCATGTCCAGGAGTGTGTGGGAAGCTTTAGACCATGTCTAAGCCTTGGCTTTGCTGATTGCCTCCCCCACCCATTTCTGCTCCATGTGTCAGGGGGTTTTAAGCCTCCCTGAGAGGTGCTCGGTGCTGCTGCAGCCCAGGCTGGGGATGGGGACCGGGCTGTGCCAATGCTCCTACTGGGACCAACCCTAGAGGGTCTTGGCTAGAGGGTCTTCTCCTCCACTTAGAGTCAGACCAACACCACATTTGGGGTCAGGAAGGAATTTTTCCTTATGCTCAGATTGGTACAGACTTGGGGGGGGGGGTGGGGAGGGTTGCCTTCCTCTGTAGTGGGCACACTACCTCTTTCTGGGATTTCTTGAGCATGTATTAACAAACTTTTATAGTAACAGGACACTGGCAGCCGTGTTCCCCTGCTTTACTGTGACCAGGATTGGGTGTGATGCCTGGTGCTGTGTCAGGGGTGACTGTGTGGTTTTGCGAAGAGGCTGGAAAATAGCCCCCACTGGCAGGAGCACATAGCTCTGCCGTGGCCCCTTGCCGATCTACTCAGTGCAGCTGGAATTGCTCAGCTTTTCATGCGTCTTCTCCTCTTAGACCGGCATCATGGCTGAGGCCAGGCAACACAGCGATGCTCACACCCAGTGTGAATCTGCAGTCCCTTCCTGAGGCATGACCCATGGAGCTGCGCAGAATCACCCCATCATGGGCTGCATGTGAAAACTGTGAAAGCTTGGACAGTGTTTCTTGCATAAAAATGCAGGACAGCGGCTGCGGCAAGACTGGGTTGAGGTAACAAGACTGCCACAAGAAAATCAAACGCCGCTAATGGCTTGCAACCCATCAGGAGTTGAGACAGTGGTGTGCTCAATACCAGACCCATGCTATAAAAATAATAAAAGTGGTTAAAATTGCTGGCAGCGTCCTGACACGCTCGTCACATGTGTAGCTAAACGAGCCAGAGGAAAAGCTGAGCCACTGAAGGCAAAAAACCGCATATGCATTTCAATTGACCTCACAGCTAAAGAAAACAAAAGACTAAATATCCATCTCAAAAGAAACCTGTAAAAGCAGCACTGATGCTGTGCACGTGACATCCTCACGTTTCTCAAGACAGGCATCCCATGTCACTCTAAGGTGTTAAATATGTCTGAACCATTCAGTGGATGTCCAGAGTTAGGAGCTACTGCAAATGTACCCCACTGACAAACAAATACCGCAAAGCAAGTCTGGTGACACCTCCAAGTATCCTGTCTGGCACTCAAGGCCCATCGCCTGTGATTGACCCAAAATTGCAGAGGCTGCCAAAACACACAGTTTTTACACCTGGACAATCAAGAACAGGAGCCAGGCAATGAACAGTTATGATATGATGATAGACCTTTTCCTCCCTGTTTTGTTTGGACTTGAATTGGCCAACCATCAAGGAAAACGCTTTGAAGAAACAGTATAAAAACTAAGCAGATTTGGCAACAAGGTGCGTGCAGTCCAGGCCAGAAGCCAACCTGCCACCCAGCCAGCAAGTAAAGGACCCCGGCTTTGAGGCTGTACGAGAACTGCTTCCTGCCTGCATTGGGTAAAGGTCTCAGTGCAGCTGAGATAATACTGAAGGCTGAGTTTAGTTTATATTGGGAAAGAGTCTTTTCTGCCCTTTAGCTTTGTAACTTGTCGGTAGTTATTAAAGCAAGCCTTTCTGCTCTCCATCAACCGAGTGTTGTGTCAATTCATAAAGCATTAGGTTAGAAATTCGGTTTCTAAAGTGCAACAAGTGTTAATGTAGCATGGCCTGCTGTTGGGCAGAGCTGGAGCTGTATCATAGACCCTATACTGCAGCAAAAGGCTCTAGATTTATCCTCTATGAAGCTCCATGCAGCCCAACTCACCGAACAGTAGCAACCACACCATCCCGTTAGCCAGGGGTGTCACGGACCCATATCTTGAATTGTTGGCCAGGATGTTTCAGAGATTTCATGGACATTAGGGCTGGAAGGGACCTAGGAAGATCATCGAGTCCAGCCCCTTCCCCAGGGACAGGAAGTCAGCGGGGGTCAAAGGATCCCAGCAAGATAAACATCCAAACTTTTCCTAAAAGAGTCCAGAGTCGGTGCTTTTCCCACCTCTGGATGCAGTCTATTCCAGGCTTTGGACGGTAAAAAATTTTTTCTTTATGTCCAGCCCAAAATGGTCTTGGAGGAGCTTGTGACCGTTGGACCTTGTCATCCCTTGGGGCGCTCTGGTGAACAGGCGTTCCCCCAGATCCTGGTGAACACCCCTGATGTACTTATAGGTGGCCACCAGATCACCCCTGAGCCTGCGCTTTTCCAGGCTGAAGAGTCCCATGGCTTTCAGCCTCTCTTCATAAGCCCTGTCCTATTGCCCTCTGATCATGTGCGTGGCTCCTCTGGACTCTCTCAATCTTCTCCACATCCTTCCTGAATTATGTAGCCCAGACATGGATGCAGTACTCATGGGACACCAGATCGAAGGCTTTTTTAAAGTCCAGATATATGACGTCAATCTCTTCCCTCTTGTCCAGGTGATGGGTCACCTGGTCGTAGAAGGAGATGAGATTGGTCAGGCAAGACCTACCTACAACAAACCCGTGCTGGTTATCCCTCAGGATGTTGGCATCAGCCAGCTTGTCAAAAATGGTCTCTTTGATAATTTTTTCCAACATCTTCCCAAGGATTAAGGTCAAGTTGATTAGCCTGTAGTTCCCCGGATCTACTTTCCCCCCTTTCTTGAAGATAGGCACCACCATGTCGTGCACCTTCCTTCCTCCTCTCCCACTTCTTGGCTTCCTGAGCAAAACAGTTGTCTTCAAGGTGGCCTGTAGCTTGATGTATGGTGCAGCATCACTGAGACCTGTTACCAGCCAGCGCTTCCCAACTGGTAGGGTTGACACCACCCTGAAGGTATGCTTTCAGGGTGTCCTTGTACCTCTCCCTCTGTCCCCTGTGAGAGGAGAGAGCTTGCTTCGGGAAGTGATTGTCAGCCATCCACACACAGTGGCCAGCCCAGCAGAGTTGATGTTTCATGACCTTTGCCTCAGTGCTGGTTTGGTTAGCTGCAAAGAAGGTCGGTGATGCCAGTCTTGGTCATTTTCATTTCGCTGTGAAGGTGCTGCAAGTTGAAGAGCTGACCGTCCATTCAATACTCAGCCCCAATTCCAGGAGGAAGGCGGTCATGGCCGAGAATCAAAATCACAGCAAGACAGATGGAAAAAAGGGTTGGGGCGATGATGCAGTCCTGCTTGACACCAGTGTGGATGGTAAATGGGTCTCTGATGCATTGCCAAGGGCTACGGTGGTCATCCCACCATGGAGTAGGACACTGATGGACTTCAGTGGACAGCCAAACCTAGCCAGCGCCTTGCATAAGGCTTCACGATTGATGGAGTTGAAGGCCTTGATTAATGCAACAAACAGCCCCTGGTGTTGCTCTCTGCACTTCTCCTGGATCTGTCGTGCAACAAAAATCACGTTGGTGATACCTTGAGATGGTCTAAAGGCACATTGGGATTCTGGGAGGACACCTTGGGCAAGGGGGGGAGGCGATACAGAAGGATGCAAGTAAACATTTTGCCGGTGATGGAGAGTGTGGCGGGCACCGACGGTGGCATTTCTGCCACAGAGAGTAGTTCCCACACGCTGCCTCATCCCCTTTCTTGAAGACAGTCACAACGTTGGCATCCGTTAAGTCAGATGGAGCTTCCTCATTAACCCAGAGTTTGATGAGAAGTTAGTGAAATTTTAGCGCTAGTGCTGTTTCACCAGCTTTAAAGACCTCTGCGGGGATGCCATCTGGGCCTGGTGCCTGACTGTTCTTGGTCTGAGTGATGGCACGACAGACTTCCTTGAAGGAGGGGATCAGCAAGAGACTGTTACTGGGTGTTGAGGGATGGACTCGCTGGTGGCAGCCGAGACCTCATATTCATGGTTGAGTAGAGTCACGTGCTCTTGCCAGCGTTGCTTGATGGGTGAAGTGTCCGTGAGATGGTCGGAGCCATCCTGGGATCCCAAGGGGGTTGGAGCGTGGCCCGTGGATGGCTTTTATTGCTTGGAAGAAGTTTCTCGTGTCATGTTGATCCGTGAAAGTCTGGATCTCCGTGGCTTTTGCTTGCCACCCCTAGGCAAGGTACCACAAGTCATATCTGTGCAAACACTTGCAGAGCATGCATTGGACTCCTCAACCACTTTAAAACTCACCAGTAATCCCTGCCCCCAGCAGCCATGATCCTCGCATCGAGGGATAGCTGACGAATAGAGACAGGATACCGCCCTGCTCCATTCCTGTTACCGCTTCTCCTCTCGGCAGTGTCGGGGGAGAGGTCAGAGGGATGGTCTCCTCCACCAGTAAGCTGCCTGGAACAAAGCACTTTAGCCCAGAAGATCTCATGGAAGAAAGTCTGAGCTGTAGCTTGTCATTGTAAAGGGGGATAGGCAATCAGGTCTGAGTGGATGGCTGTAGGTCAGGGGTGGAAACCAAAGTCAAAGGCAAGCATCCATCCTGGTTCAGGATAGCAAGTGGAGAGCTGTGACAAGGTCAGGGTCAAGGCAAGCAGTCGGTTCAGGCCAGAAGGCAAGAAGGTGCAAGGCAGGGAGGTGCAGAGCATGGAGCCACCAGCCAGGATCCAACACCAGTGACGGGGTTAGGAGTCCCGCACAGGCCCAGCAAGGCAGTGTATAGCCCAGACAGCTTCCCTCTGGTCCTAGCTTCTCCATGCCAGTGTGGGCAGGACCCTTTCCCTGAGCAGCCTGCTTCCCCAATTACCTTGTCCTGGGGCCTGGGATCGGATCTATCCCAGCTGGATCTCGGCTCATTACGGCCTGCAGGATCAAGGGGGGATGTCAGTCAGGACACGCTCATGCACTAAGAGCGTGAGAGGAGGATGCCAGACTCACAGCACCCAAGTTCTCTTCCAGGACAAACAGCCACTTCTGTATGGTGAGTCCCATATTTGCTATTCAGAGGCCTGGAAAAGATTAGCTGAAAACAGATGGCTCTTCACTGGCAGCTCCAGCTTATTTCCTGTTTCCTAGGCAAACCATTAAATTAATGGTTAAAACAAACCTGGTACAGGGTAGGAGGCTGCCTGTAATTATTCAGAAATCTCGACGGACATAAAAGCTTGAATTAAGGTGCCATTTACCGTAAAGGATGAGCGTGCGTGATCTGCCCGGTAAGGCCAAGCAACCAGGGAGAAGTGTCTGGAGTTGAAGTTACCAGGGCAAGGCAGGTGTTATTCACTGGGTTTCTTTCGAAAAACAGAAGGAAATCACTTTTCTTCGTGCTTTTCCCCCAATGCCAGATCTGTGGCCAGTTGACACCACCCACCTGAAGATCTGTGAGGCTATAACGTAGGATCCTTCTGCTCCCTAGGGCTTAATACTGGAAGGGCTGCCGTAAAGAAGGGGGAAACACCTTTTTTCTCTCGCTGCAGAGAGGAGGATGTGGGCCAATGGCTTGAAGATGCAGCAAAGCAGGTTTAGCTTGCATCTCAGGGAAAACTTCTTCTCCGTTAGAGCAGAGAGGCAGAGGAATAGGTGCCTGGAGAAGGGGTGGCCTCTCCGTCACTGGGGGTGTTCAAGGACAGGTGGGACAGCCACCGGTCGGGGATGATCTAGGTGTAGATGCTTGTGTTTCGCTGTGGGGGTTTTCCAGCCTTTCTCTGCTACAAGTGGTCAGTTTTAGGGTGGTGGTGGGGGGAGTTTAAACCTCCCCCAGGGGCGCCGGGTGCTGCAGTCCAGGCTGGGGATGGGGACTGGGCTGTGCCAATGCTCCAGCTGGCACCAAACCTAAAGGGTCCTGGCTAAAGGGTCTTGCCTCTCTGCTTAGGGTCAAACCAACATCACATTTGAGGTTAGGCAGGAACTTTCCCCCCATGGTCAGCTTGCTATGGACTGCCGGGGGGAAGGGTTGCCTTCTTCTGTAGTGGGGGCACAGCCCCTACCTGGACTCACCAAGTGTATATGAGCAAGACGCTGGCTGCCGTGGTCCTCCTGCCTCACCTGTGGCAGGTTCAGGTGTGATGTGTTGTGTTGCATTGTGTTGCATCAAGGGTGATTGCTGTTTTAGTAAGAGGTTGGACAATGGGTTTGTCCGGGCTGGTTTGCACAGGGCTCAGGAAGGAGGTTGGACTTGATGTGGCATTTGGAGGGCCCTTCCAGCCCCACGGCTCTAGGATTTCAATGGCCAGCTCTGCTGAGTGCCCATGCGGGGAGTGGTCATTCCCACGGCTGGAGGCTGCAGAGGACTGGTGGTCCCTGAGCTCTGCCCTTCAGTGTGATGGTGCAGGGTAGAAGGCAGGCTCTAAATGAGCTGCCCCAGGAGCAACCCAGTTATGAGCTCCTCCTTCCTAGGCTGGATGGCAGGGGCTCCCTCCAAGAAACAAAATTCAGTGTCTGGAACAACAGAGAGCAGAAGCCCTGAGCTCCCACGTGAGATGTATATGGTTGCACTGAAACAGGACAAGGTGCAATAGGCTCCAGTTCAATGGGAAAGTTGAGGTTGGATATTAGGAAAAACTTTCTCACGAGGAGGGTGGTGAAGCACTGGCACAGGTTACCCAGAGAGGTGGTGGCGTCTCCATCCTTGGAGGTTTTGAAGCCCCGGCTAGACAAAGCCCTGGCTGGGATGATGTAGTTGGGGCTGGTCCTGCATGGAGCAGGGGGTTGGACTAGATGTATCCTCCTTAGGTCCCTTCAACCCTCATTTCTATAATTTTTTGCAATAGCATGAATAGGAGAAACATCATTCCAGCTGGATGGGCTTCAGGGTTGGGATCCCATCTCTTGTCTTGCTCTGGGGTGCTGGACTAGCTGCTTTCTGCTGCCTCAGTTTCCCCATTGCAAAATAGGGAAAGCATTGGCCTGACAAGGACAGGTTGGTGTCATTGGGACCTTCTCAACAAGCTCAGGAGGTCAAAGACAGAAGGAAGGAAAGCTGCTCTCTTGTTCTGGTGTGCCTTGGCCTGCGAGATCTTTTCTTTCCCAGCTCCTCACTTGCTTTTCCACCTTAGTGGACTGTTGTGAGGACCAGCCTGCTGTGTGGCGTGTGCTCCTATTAACCTGACGGCAGCGGTGTGCTTGCAAAGGTGGCCATCAAAGGCTCACATTCATCTTGCCCCTTATTAGCCAGCCTTATCGCCCCAACACGTGCTGCGGCTGCAGGCAGCACCCACGCTCCAGCAAGCTGTTTTCGAGAGGGCAGCAGGGAACTCCCTCTGTGAGCCAAGCAGAGCACAAGCTGCCCAGGCCAGTGTTTGCAGCTAGTGCAGGCGAGGGGGCTATTCGAAAGAGGATTCAAGCATTGAAAAGGAGTCCCCTCCCGGAGAGCGGCTGGGGCGAGAGGTTGGCTCAAAGACTTTGTCTCTCAAAGGCTTTGTTGGGAAGGGCGACGGCAGCTGCCTTCAGGTCCATGCAGCTCAATGAAAGACACATCCAATGGACTAAATGAACCAGCACTCCTCTGGGACCGCTCAAAACGTAACAGGGTGTGAAGGTCCCTGATGGATCAATGGCCACAGCAGCGTTGAGCTTCTTGCATAGGAGCTGAGGAGAGAGGGGAAGGAGTCCCAGGGGCTGCTGAGAGGCAGTGAGGCATGGGGGACAACTGGAGAGAGATGCAAGTTAGAGGTATCTGGGCCTGGGGAAGGCCTGCGGGGTGGGATGGAGCAGCGGGATTGAACTGCAGAGGCAATGGGAGCATTGATGGGGTCTCGTGCGCAGCTGGAGGGAGCCAGGATGACCCTGCAAGGAAGCAGCTACCCACGTGCCGCTCAGACTTGTGCATGCAGGACATGAGGGACCAGCCGTGTAATGCTGATCCCGACTGGGAGACTCACCCGGACAAGCACAGAAACCGAGCCTGCTGGACACCCAGCCACACAGGGGGTTATCTATCTGCTCCCCGCTGCCTGAGAACAGACTGCTGCTAGGCCATTTTGCAGCTTAGCAATGGCTTGAGATCTCACAATGGGCAGCAGAAATGCTGCAAGGACATGCTGAAGGCAGGCCTCGAGAAGATGGATGCTAACGGCAAGCGCTGGCAGGACCGCCGACACCAGTGGCACCACAAACTCACCCACGCGGCAGCCCGTTTCGAGGTAAAGCAGAGAAGACAGAGCGAGGGAGGTAAAAGGAGAGGCATGGCAGCCTGCTCTGCCCCACGGAAAGACCTGCACTGCCTGCGGATGGGTCTGCGGCTCAAGGACTGGATTCTTCAGGGGTAGAGATCATCCTCGCATTGAGGGATGGGTGATGAGGGCAGCTTGAGAGCAGCCGTGTTCCCCATAGCCAGCGCCCTCAGCACTGGGTCCTGAGCAGGACCGTCGGGTGGATGCATGTCACCCTTCTTGTTGCATCTGTGCCAGGGTGCCAGGATGCTGGGGGCCCTGGAAGAGACAGGGCCAGAAATAATGCTCTCATCCATGAATGAGGCCACTCAGCTAGGACTGAGGAGTCCTGCTCCCGGGACTGCTTATGCTTTATTTTTCCAGGCTGCCTCATGCCCAGGTGGATGCTCTACTTTCTAGGCACTTATTCATACAGCAAGTCCCCTGTGGCGGTCATGTTGCTGAGTCAAAGGCTGTGTTTTGGGATGAACGTAGTGCAGCCAGCCTGCTAGTGAGAGGAGGGTGAGGGCTGGCTGGCTGGATCTGTCCTGCTCAGATTTAGCATCATGTGGTCCATAATATCCATCATTTGCCACCCCCCGGCGTCTGTCACAGGCTGTAATCTAGCAGCGCAGTGGTGTTCAGGAGGCATGGGGGTGTGTTGCAGCCTTGGGAAGCGATCCAGGGCCTTGCTGCATCCTGTTTATCCATAATCTCTGGCCTCAGCCCTGCCATTTCACACACTGCTATCACTGGCACAGCAGGCAGCTCCTGCTAGTCATGCATTAGACCCAGGGAATGGCAACTGCGTGCAGGGCAGGCACTTAGAGCAACCCCTCCAGTTACCCGGCACCAGCTTTCTCTGCCCCTGCAGACAGCTCCATGTCTGATGGCTGCAGGCGCCGAAGTGGAGGCTCTTGCCAGTCTGTGGCGGGCAACTCTCCTGATGCCATTTCCTCATTCCCTCCTGGGGAAATGCTGCTCTGGAAAGCATCTGTGCAAAACCAGGCGCTGCTGAATCTGCAGATCTGCGGGCAGCTCAGGGCCTGCTGTCTGGGTTGACTCGAGAAAGCATTTTACTTCTGCGGCACGGCTCAACAAGAGGGAACCGGAGTCTCTGCTGGCTTGGGCATCATCCACAGCCCTCTCTGTCCCCTTAGCCAGGCCAGATTTCACCCTCACCGTTGTGCCCACATGGCAGACCTGAGAAACGTGTACAGAGCCTGGTGCAATGGGCTCCCTGGCTCTAAGGCATTAAGGTCATACAAATAATAATAAAGCTTCACAGATGTGTAGGCCTCTCTGGAGCATTGCTCAATATATGCTGCTCGCACCCAGGCTTTGTTAAATCACTGGCCAGAGTACACCTCATTAGCAAACTTGACTGATACATGAACGCCTCACAGAAACAAAACTTGGCACGTGGGCCAGATGTGCACCCCTGCCAAGCGATGGGAAGGAGAGATGATGGTACAAGGTAAGATAGTCCAGTACCAGGATGATAAGGCTGGAACGGGAACAGCCAGGTCAAATGTGAAACAAGCCCACGGTCCAGGACGGTTTGGGACGTTCAAGATAGAGATGCAATACGCCATTTGTTTTGATCGGTGTATAAGAGGAGAATGGGAAAGCAGGGAAACTTTTTGGTGGCCTGGAGGAGTCTGCGTGGTGCTGTGCCGATGACCGTGTCCCAGGTACAAAAGCCTTGGCTCCTGGTCTGATGCCACTCTCAGGAGCAAGTGAAACAGCCCCAGTAATGATATGATCTCCAAGCCACCAGCAGCACCTCTGCTGCTCTCCACTGGTTTGGAAAGGCTGCCTAGTCTCACATCTTTAATACGCTGATCAAAGTTTACAGCATCGTGTCAGCATAGCGCTATGGCCATCATGCGTGCCATCAGCACTTGACAGCGAACCAGACAGTCAATTAGTGTGGGAGTATGTGCTAGACCGGAGCGTGCTGTATCCCGTCCCCTCTCTCCCTGCCAGATAACTCTGACTTCTTCAGAGACTCATTATTTAATCATTTCACTTATCGTCTCACGTATCTGGTGTGAAGCGACAGCTGATTGACACCAGGGATAGAGGGAGCTGGGACAGCTGCTCCAAAAATGATCCTGCCGGTGGGACCAGGGGCACTTCTTCCATCTTTTAGCTCATTTGGTTAATGCCAAGATTGTGGGTTCAAGCCCCATACAGGCCACAAGAGCTTTCCTCGGGCAGGAGGTTAGACTAGATGACTTCCCCACGTCCCTTCCAGCCCTGCTTCTCTCTGACGCCTCAAGACATCCCCATTGAAGGCAAGGTTTTGCTCTTAAGTCATAGAAATGATGCGATGGCTGCAACGGGCCTGAATAGACTCACGCCCAAGCCATTGCCGCATGTTCTTAAATTTAGCACACTTCACTCCTGGTGAATTTAATGGGCTATAAGCAGCTGCTCAAGTGCTATGCTGAACAGCAGTGGGATTGCTCACATGCTTCTGATGAAATTTGGGTTGTGATATTTTGCTGAATCAGAGCTTCAGGTGATAACCAGCCAGTTGTTGGTCTGCTAGATAGAAATGCATCCCTCCCGATCGCTGAGCCATGCAAAAGGTAGCAGTGTCTTGCTGAGAAATACGGAAACATCCACATATGTCCAAGATAGGCAGCTGCCCAGCTTATTAGCACTGAAAATGAACACAGCTACAGCAACAGGGAGACTACCTTGAAACGTCTCTGTTTGTCAGTCGGGAAAGAGCCAGGCTTATTTTGTAGGTGAGAGGCATGGGAAGATTTAGGGACAGGTCCCCAAAGGCATCTCTCCTAACACATCTGAAGAGCTGGGGCTGGGTAACTCACTGGCAGATGTCAAGAAGAAGTGGCAGAAGCATGTCTGGGATGGTTTAGGAAGGCTCCAGCCTACCTGCATGCAGCAGGTTGGACTCAACGTCCCTTCCAACTCCGTGAAACATCAGCTCATTGCTTGACAGCCATCAAGCAGGCAAACAAAATGTTAGGGATGATTAAGAAGAGAATGGAAAACAAAGCAGAGAGTACCACGATGCTCCTTTATAAATCCCTGGTGCATCTGCACCTTGAACGCTGTGCCACGTTCTGGTCCCCGCACCTCAAAAAGGCTTTACAAGGACTAGAGAAGGGCAACAAGGATGATTAGTGCTATGGAGGACCGGAGACTAACGAGGCCAGGCCTGGTTCAGTTTAGAAAAGAGACGCTTGAGGGGGGACGTGACATGGCTTTGCAAAATACTCAATGCAAAGAGAAACTCAGCAGAGATTTATTATTTACTGTCTCTCATAATATGAGAACTAGGCGTCATGACACGGAGGCAGGAGGTAGAAAGCTTACGACTAACAACAGGAAGCTCTTTTTCACCCAGCGTGTCATTAAAGTGTGGGACTCGCTGCCATCAGATGTGGTGGAAGCGGGCAGTTTAGCCAGGTTTGCCAAGGGAGTGGGCATATTCTTGGAGGAAAGGGGCATCGGTAGGTATTGAGCATGGGAGCGAGGGGCACGGCCTCTGCAGCCGAACCTCCCAGACCCTAAATGCTGGAGGCTGCAAGGGAGAGAGGGACGGGTGGAAAACCCTGGTCAGATGCAGGTCACTCTCCCTTCCAGCATCCACCATGGCGTGACACAGGAGACCGGGTAATTATGGACCTAAGGTCTGGTCCTGTAAAACCTTCTAGGACTTGCTCAGAGTACGCCGGGAGTCTGCGGCACAGCCAGACGCAAAATCTGGTCCTCTTCAGTTTGAGTCCAGAGTCTTGACCAATTTCCAAGGCAACTTCTACCTGCGGCGGTCACGTCGGAAGATCTAAATTACATTCGGCTATTTGAAATGGGCCGTGCCCTGCGCTCCCTGGAAGAGTACACATCTTGTGACCTGTGGCTTGAATTACTCTTTTTGTGCTCTTCTGGGGGTGGGGGAAACTGGTTTATTGATTACTCAGCGCACGCTCAATTTTTAAATGGGTTTCGATTGTTATGCGAGCTGTCAGCACTGTGGCCTCATCCAAAAATTTAGAGCTGCAGGGATTTGTGGTACCCCACCAAATGCTCTCCCTCCCTCATGCCCCACGGGACAGCCGTGTGCTCCCCTCCTGCTTTGCAAACTGCTCAGCTCTCCTCCTGGCATCTTGCATTTATAGGCTGGACTAGATGATCTGCAGTGGTCCCTTCCAGCCTTAGTTCTCCATGACATGCAGCTCAATACGTCTTCCTTTGGTTCAGTGCCCGCCTGCTATAGCCAATTATACACTTATGGGGCACCTTAAATCATTTTCCTTCTGCTTCCTTCGTTATAATGTGGGCCATGTTTTAACTCTGCAGATGCAGCGAAGGCATGGAAGAACGAGCTGGATCCCGTTCTTGGAGCAACAGCAGGATTGCTCTCTCCGTTGCACCGGAGAGCTCTCGGGCCAATGCGGCACAGCCAGATTAACCAGGGATTTATAAAGGGGTGTCACAATGCTCTCCGTTTTGTTTTCCGTTCCCTTCTTAATCATCCCTAACATTTTGTTTGCCTTCTTGTCAGAGACAAGGTCAGGGAGGCAGTAAGGAAAACCAGGCGAGTCTTGAACCAGTCGGCTTTGCCTGGAATCACAGAGCACGGGGGTCTGGCATCGCAGAGAAGATGAACTGGAAGGGACCTCCAGAGGTCACATCTAGTCCAACCCCGGTTTGAGGCAGGATCAGCCCTGTCCAAACCAGCCCGGACAAACCCATTGTCTAAGCTCTTAGTAAAACTACCATCAACCCTGACACAAGACGTCACGCCCGAACCTGCCACAGGGAAAGCAGGGGGACCACGGCAGCCAACATCTTGCTGCTGCAAAGTCTAATAGACACTAAGAGATCCCAGGCAGAGGGCCACCCCCTGGCTACAGTGGAAAGCAACCTTTCCCTAGTCCATGCCAGTCTGACCATGGGGCAAAAGTCCTTTCTGACCCCATTGATCTGACCCGGAGCGGTGGGACCCCATAGCCAGGAAACTCCAGGTTTGGTCCCAGCAGGAGCATTGGCACAGCCAGTCCCCATCCTCAGCCAGGGCTGCAACCCATACCCAGTGCCTCTAAGAGAGACTTAAAAAGATCCTGGCTTATGTAGCAAGAGTGGGGAGGGGGCAAGCAGCAAACCCCAGGCATTGCTACACCTAGGTCATCGTCGACCAGGGGCTGTCCAACTTCTCCTTGAACCCTCCCCAAAGTGATGGAGAGCCCCCCACCTTCCCTGGGCATCTGTCCCATTGCCTCCTTGCTCTGGCAGCGAAGAAGCCACAGTGGCACTTTCCGATCTGACTCCTGCTGCCCCTTCACCGTTGCAGTGCCTCCCTCCCTCTCCTCTTTCTCTTGCCTGAACTTTTTCCCAGCGGGCAGCTCGAGGGACCTCGTTGGCTTGGCATCTCCGGCAGACAGCTTGCAGCGGGTCTAATCACCACTCAGAAATGGCAATTAGATTTGTTGTGCAAGTGCGTTCGCTAGAAGCAGGCAGATTTACTGTCCTCTGCAGCTCTGTACGCAGGCATTGCAAACCTATTTAATCTTCATTAACAGGGCCGTATGCCACCTGGGGCGGGGGAGAGAGATGTGATTACAGAAATATTTAAAGCGGCTCTTCCAGGAACTCAAAGACCTTTTGTACTTGCCGGTGTGGGGTCAGCTTGGGATTCCCCCCCCGTCCCCTCCCCACCAAGCCTGCAGATGATGCTGAAATGGAGAGTGTGATGCAGGGTAGACTGAGTGCCAGCCATCCTCGCATCTCATTGCTAATTGCTGCTGCTTCTTTAGTGGTTCTTGCCTTTAAATGAATAGAAGATGGGTCGAAAGTGCCTTGTGAGCAGCCTTAGAGACCACAATACTTTCTATACGGCAGCCTGGGCAATCGCATAGACCTGGAGGCGTTAGCTGTAATAGGGAGAGGGCAGCTCTGTCCTTCATGCAGTCACCAGCCTCTGCTCGCTGGCACAAGTATTGGGTGGGGGGTGGTGGGGGCAGGGCGATCTCTGGTCCTAGCCCTTGACATGCAACTGTTTGCCCCTTTGGTTCATCATTGCACTTTGGGGAAGAAGGAAGCCGACCTGGGAACAGCCACAACTCAGCAAGACTGTTTTCTAAGCAAGGTAAGCCTCCAGCCCTGCGTCGGGTAGGAATACCAGGAGACAAAGCCTTGGCTGGGATGATGTAGTCGGGGCTGGTCCTGCTTGGAGCAGGGGGCTGGACTAGATGTGACTCCTGAGGTCCCTTCCAGCCCTCATTTTCCATGATGCAATGGATAAGCTGTGTATGGCAATAATACCATGTTCCCAGTGCCTAAATACTCATATGAATTGTCCCAGGAGCTCCTGCCAAACTGCTCTATCCCAACTGCTCCATGCAACATCAGCCAGGCACCCTCTTGGTGCTGAAGTGACAACTATCTTCCACCCCCCACCAAGAGCACTCAAGCCATCGATAACACATCTCTTGTGACACTTCTCTTACTCGATGACCCCCCCTCATTTTGTCACCGGTCTCCAAGCTGTCCCATCCCTTCATTGCAGGGTGGTGCCAATGGGGACTCCAGGGTCTGGTGTCTCTGCCTTCAGCTAGTTATAGTTGTTGGGGGAAGATCTGTGCCACCTCCTACAAATTGCTGGAACCAGAGGGGTTCTTCTTTCTTGGTGCAGATGCCTGGTCCCTGGGAATGATTAGGTGCCCATTAGGTGCCCTTCAGTGGGTGCGCCTACATGTGCATTTGCTCTGAGCAAATTTGCTCCTGGTCAGCATCTACAGGTGCATTACTGCACAGTAAATAATCATGAGTAAATTTGCTACTTGTATTTACAAGTATATCTATATATAGATATACTTGTATCTACTTGTGAATAGAGCAATTTACTGCGCAGAAGCATTTGCATGTGTATACATGGACACTTACTGCACAGTAAAATTGCTCTACCGCACAGTCAAGCATCTCAGGTAGACGTGCCCAGCTACCATTAACATAAGATAGAGCTGAGAAGCCCCAAGGGCCGTGCTGACAAGGCTCTGGGTCTTGTTCCCACATGGAAGGCTACATACTGCAGCAGCTACACTGATCCAGCCCTGGAGATGTACAGGAAGTGATCGCTGCCATATAAACCTTTCCCTTTCATCTACAGAAAAGCTCCTAGAAATCCTGGAGAGTAGGGGGGTGGGTGTTAAGTAGGAAAAGAGAGAACAGCCGAAAAGCTGCCTGCTCAAGCTTCCTTGGTTGAGCCCTGGATGGAGGAGAGCTGGTCTCTGGGCAGCTGCTCTGGTGGTCTCCAAACCTGAAGGAGATGTTGCTTCGGTCTCCTCTTTCCCCACCGATTTGTGAGTGGCTGGGTGCAGTGTAGGTGCACAGAGGGGATTTTCAACACTGAAACCACAAGTGCAGGGGGAGACCAAAGGAAACTATCCCACACTATACCCTCAAACAACTGGAGAGAGATGGAAAAATGGCCTCAACCTCTGAATACCATCTTTGTCCTGCAAGGCCCACAAGGAAAACAAGAGAGCCTAGAGAATCACCACCACGTTAAGTCATTCCTATGTCTCTAATGCTAGGTCTCGGTTTTCTGCACCATGGGGCAAAGCTGGTCTTTAGTCATGTAGGTTATGTAGCTCTGAGCCTGTTCTCAGCACCAAACTCTAAACCCAATCCAGTTCGGACACTCACATCCATCATCCCATCCCGAGTCCAAAAAAGAGCTTGCTTTCAAATGTATTCTGTAGCATATATCTGGCAAAGAGAAATGCTTCCTGGTCACCAGCAAACCCTCTCAGTATTATCAGAGATTGAGATTCCAGCATCTGCAGCAGAAACCCCCCCAAAAACAAACAAATCCCCAGACCAAAAAAACACGTCCTTTTAATGAGATTAGACATCAAAAAAGCAGAGCTGAACCAGGGAAGCACTCGCTAATTTGCTTCCTGGAAATTCACACATTAAAACATTCAGTCCAGATGGATTGGTACCAACTGGCCTGTTTCAATATTCATTTGCCATTTGGGAGATGAGGCCAACATAAGGCAGAGAGCTGCCTGGTGGTGCCTGATTGACATCTGCCAGGCAATTGCATGCCCTGGGATGAGCATTTCCAACCCACGCAGTTCCCCTAAGCACAGCCCACCAGCAAAATGGGCAAACACATGGCATCAAGGTTAGCAGCGAGCCACGGAAAAGGTCTTGTGACCAAATGAGATCCTGCTATGCCACTTTTCTACAATAGTTGTGTGTGCCTCTGTTTCCTTGACTTGATTGTATCCTGCTGCACACTAGGAAGGGTGGGTTCACTCTCACTCTGGATCAGGGGAGGAGGAGATGCTGGTTTCTGCATGCGGCTGGGGCTGGCAGGGCGCTTGCACACGATGCGTATTGGTTGCATACATGTTACGACGCGGCACGAAAAATCGCCCTTTTGCTAGTTTAGTTCAGTGACCAAATGCACGTTGACCCTTTTTATCGTAGTAGGTTTTGATTTATCAGGGCAAGTTAGACCACCCCCAGCATGTTTTAGTCTTACCATGGCCAACTGTTCTAGAAAGTTTAGTTTTATTATGATACTTCCATTGCATGTCTTCTTGCACGTGGAGAAGGGGCCATCAGGAGAACTGTTTATCTGCAGAAAATGCTCTGGGGTGGGCCAGTGCAAGTAACACTGATCGGGGAATTGCTTCAGGGTCTGGTATCCACGAGCTCGAGTAGGAAACCGGCTTGAAACAAGGGTCCCTGCTGGAACCCCGGGACATGCAGAGAAAGGCAACAGGGACCCCGAAGGGGCATGGCTTTTCTCTCTAACTAATGGGGTCCCTGCTCAGGCCACGCTCAGTCATCCTGATCCCAGGACCCTGCCTAGGTTTGCAGCTGGCCACCAAAGGTGTCTTGTTTGAAGAAGAGAGGGTGTCCCCCCTTGCATTTCACTCCTGGTTGCCTCCTTCCCTTAAAGGGAAGAGGGACAGAACACCCCGCTGCTTCCAAGGTGGAGCGCGATCAGCCGGCATCCTGCTGGCATTCTCTGTCGCAAAATCCCAAATTCTCTAATAAAAAAACCCCCAAATTCTCTAATTTTTTAACTCCAAATCCACTTTTTCCTGGGATTAAAATGAAACACTCCTATACACATAAGTATCAAGTTGAACAGGCTGCAATATCCACCATCTTTCATAGATGAGAGGACGCCAACGACAAACAGCAGAACACAATGTTTTATTGATGTATTTACATTTTTAAAGCAATTTGGAAGCCCACCAGTGCCTCAGTCATTATCGTAACATACAGTCGAAATACCTATGTATTCTGGCATTTGACATCATTTGTTTTATCATGGAAAGTCAGAGCTCCCCCTGCCCCTTCACTCGCCAGGAGGTGGGTCCAGCTGCAGCAGTCCCCTCCGCCCCCAGCCACACACACTTAGTGGTGTTGAGCAACCCTGACATGCCAGTGCCCCTGCCCATGCCATTGCCCCTCACTTCCAAGCCACAGCTCCACCAGCCCTGCTGGTGCCCCTCACTCCTGAGCTGCAGCCCCCTAGCCCCCACAGCCCTGCCAGGGGGGGCTCCCAGCTTCCAGGGCTACAGGACCTGGCAGCTGCTGTAGGTTAAGGGGAGCCTGGAGCCCAGAGCCTGGTCCCCCTCCCTTCCCATGCTTGCAGGCAGCATGGCCAGAGTAGAGCTGAGCAGGGTGGGCACAGATGTGGGCTGGCTTGGGGCTCCCTGCCCTGCTTCCCCCCCCCTCAGGGCCAGCCCAGTGGATGGTACTGTGCCAGCCACACATCACCACGGCGAGACATCCCCTGCCCACCCAGCAGCAGCGGAGGCAGTGGTACGAGTTGTGTCCCCTGCTGTGTTGGGCGGGCAGGATGCGCCTTGCCATGGTGGCGTGGCTGATGTGGGACTCCCGGCAGTGGCTGCAGCATTGAGTCTCCCCGCCCCACTCACTGCCCTCCTGCACTGGGTCCTGGTCGCTGGGACACAGAGGCCCTGGGGGGGAGGGCAGAAGGAGGGGGAGCCCCAAGCTTGCAGGGAGCAGCTTGCATCCATCTCTGCCCTGTGCACAAATCTGGGGGGGGCACATGCCCCCCCATGCCTCCCTCCCTGGGAGGAGTACAGTGGCAGGGAGCCAATCCCCCTGCCGCCCTCCAGACAAGCTGCCCATGGCTGCATCCCACTCCCCGGCTAGGCCCCGTGGCTGCAGCCCTGGGTACCTCCCTGGCTGGGCAGTGCCCCCAGCCACCAACCTCGTCCAGCTCCCTCCCTCACTGTGGCTGCCTCAATCTGCAACCCCCATGCATTGTCTATGCCCCCCCCCCCCCCGATTTACCTGGGGGAGCTGGCTTGGCTGCATTGCTGGCCACGTGCACATGTCTGCGTGCACATGCCCGCGGTGTCCCCAGCGCCCCGCTCCCCCCAACTTCAAGCGGCCCCTTGCAGGCTGCAACTCCAAGGGGAAACCCATTGTTTCCTGTATTTTTCTCCTTTAAAGGAGAAAACCCCTGTTTTTCCTCAACGAACGGAAAACCCAGATCTCTGTTGATCAGTTTAGGAAAGGGACCCTGTGATGAGGCTGCCGCAGAGCGGGGGCTGCGCTGGGTCCTGCTCTCCGGGGGGTCAGCCTGCGGCAGAGTCACCCCTCGGTTGGCACAGGCAAAAGCCCCCTGTTCTCCATGTGCAAGCGCCTGCTACAGCAAGCACAGCTCTTTATATCAGAGACTCGGCGTGCCTCTTACTCTGAAGACCTCTGTGCTGGTCGCTCGGGCTGACCTCTGCTACCAGAGACCTCAGAGGGCAATACGCTTCGCTCCTCCAAAGCCTAGCAGAAGGACACTCTGCAAGTTCAGGCTTCTCTCACCCCTTTTCCCCCTCTTCCCCCAGGTAACAGAGACCTTGCCGGAGTTCGTTTTACCATGGGGAGTTGAGCTGAAACTGCTCCCTTACAGAGGACGTAGTATTTGCCATTAGTAGCCAGGCCCCATTTAGAAATAGATGGAGGGGTTCGACTGGCCAGAATCCATTAGAAGAGGGGCTAAAAGTCCCCTGGTCTTCAAAGCAAAGGCTCTACTTTGCAAAAGACCTCGCGCCATGGTAGACAGTGAATGCACGAGGGCTTCTGGCAAGAAGTTGAGGTTCGCTGCAGCTTGAGAGCTCAGCCTAGGTCAGGGGCGGGCAATTATTTCGGGCGGAGGGCCGCTTACTGAGTTCGGCAAGCCATCGAGGGCCGCATGACAGGCAGCCAGGGGCAGATAAATATTAATTTTCTAAATTTTTTAGGGGTCCCACTGGCCAGATAGAATGGCCTGATGGGCTGCATCTGTCCCATGGGCCGCATTTTGCCCACCCCTGACCTAGGTGCTGTCTGCTTGGGTGGGGAAGGATGTGTGCCAGGCTGCGAGCTCCGTCTAGGAAGGGACCAGTGCTGAGGCTGCAGTCTGGGAGCATGGTTAGTTTAGAAATCTGCCCCAGGGTTAAGGGGCTTTTTGAAGGTTAGGAATTGGATGTTTTCCTGGGGGTCCCTCCAGTCTGAGAGAGCTGCCCCAGACCCTCCCCAGGAGCAGAAAGTTTGCTGTAGCCCACATTAGCTTGCTCTGAAGTTTGCTCTTGACTAAAGAAATGGCATTGGTCTTAAGACTGGGCAGGTTCTGCTAATGATTGCAATTAGAAGCTTCTTTATTGTTAATGAGAGGATTTTTACTAGGGTATTTATTTCTCCTGAAGTTGTCATAGGAAATCTTGTCATTCCCACTGGCATGCTTCCTGTGGGATCTTAAATCAAAAACCTATTTATTTTAATAGGCTTCTGACTTTCTCCAATGTTTCCTTTGCTGCATTGGAGGCCGGGACTTGCTGTATGCAGTGGCAGCGCTGACTGAGATTTGCAGAGCTGCCACCTTCCGGCTCTCAAAATCATGAGTTAGGCCTCCCCCAAAAGCACAAATCTGATGTAAAAGCAATGAAAGTCTCTGCATCTGGCCTCTCTGCTTTGGCATTCAGGTTTTGGAGCCAGTAGAGGGGGATTCAGGTCACACTTCCAAGCTTTTTGCTACCTCTTAATGGCAAAGAACTTAAAAAAAATAATTAAAGCTACAGTATTGACTCCAAGTCTGGGGACTTTAAGGAAAAATTCAAATGTCCTGAGTAGGGTGATCAAATCATGCAAGCTGGCAACTCTGGGTATTAAAGTACCGCAATGAATCTCTCTCTTGGCTTTTTGTGGTTCTGCTCAGAAAAGGAAGTCGCCAAAATCTTGCCAGAAACCCTCCTGTATTTACTATCAACCACAGTCCAAGGTCTTGTGCAAAGTAGATACTTTGCCTTGAAGACCTGGCCACTTAGAAAGCAGGGCGGATGTGAGGAAGGAGAGTCAAGAGGCAACTTATCCAGAGAGCCTGGCTCAGCCCCCAGCTTGTTGCACAGCCCTTTCACTCAGATGCCTCAGTTTTCCCTTCTATAAAATGGAACAATACATGCCAACCTACCATACAGGGGTGGGGGTAAGGATCAAACACTTAATGCCTGCATGCTCAAGGCATGACCCTCAGTGCTGGCGATTAGCACGGAGCGGAGTGGGGGTTTGGTTTCAGAAACCTGGTCCAGTTCCCCGTGGAGAAGGGGCTGAGATCCACTTGTTTCACAAAAGCTCCTTCCCAGGCCCTGCATGGCAAGGACTTTCTATCATGCCCAGCTTAGGGGAGGCTGGAACAGGCTGTAATGAATGGTGCTATAACGTATTACCAAGCCCCTCTGGCCCCACATCCCTGTGGCCATCACTAATCTGAACTCAAGCAGGAGCCAAAGGAAGGGCTTTGGTGGAAGTGGCTCAAAAAGAAATCTCATGAATAATCCATGGAAAGCTCTGCATTAACCTCTCAGCAGGAACAATGGCTGCTGCTAATTAAAACCTTTTCCTTTTTAGAGCGCTAACGAAATGACTCCCCAAGCCTGCCTCAAGCTCTCAGCATCACAGCAGTCTCCTTTGTTACTCCTCCGTGCTGTCAGTGCGCTTCAAGTCTTTGCCTGGCCGTCCATCACTTCCCATCCTCTTCTGCTGCAAAAAGGTGGTCGATTTTATTATTACACGGGTATTTAAATGTTGCTCACCCTTTCCATGCAGCTGTTACCACAAGCCAGACAAGTGCAAAGTCCTGTACTTAGGATGGAGCAATCCCATGTATTGGGGCAGGTCTGGGACCAACTGGCTAAGCAGCAGCTCTGCAGAAAAGGACCTGGGGGGACAGGGGACAAGAAGGTGAGCAGGAGCCAGCAGTGTGTCCTTGGTGCTAAGAAGGCGAACGGCATCCTGGGCTGCGTTGGTAGGAGCATTGCAGGCAGATGGAGGGCAGTGATTCTTCCCCTCTATGCAGCACTGGGGAGGCCACATCTGGAGTCCTGTGTCCAGCTGTGGGCCCCCCACTACAGAAAGGATGTGGACATGTTGGAGAGAGCCCAGCGGAGGGTGATGAAAATGGTTTGGGGCTGGGGGACAGGACTGGTGAAGAAAGACTGAGGGAACTGGGTTGATTTAGTCTGGAGAAGAGAAGACCGAGGGGGATTTAATAGCAGCTTTCACCTCCCTGCAGGGGGGTTGCAAAGAGGATGGAGCTGGACTGGTCTCAGTGGAGGCAGATGACAGGACAAGGAGCAATGGGCTCAAGCTGCAGCAAGGGATGTTTAGGTTGGATATTAGGAAAAATGTTCTCATGAGAAGGGTGGTGAGGCACTGGTACAGGTTGCCCAGAGAGGTGGTGGAGTCTCCATCCTTGGAGGTTTTGAAGACACGGGTAGACAAAGCCCTGGCTGGGATGATGTAGCTGGGGCTGGTCCTGCTTGGAGCAGGGGGCTGCACTAGGTGCAACCTCCTGAGGTCCCTTCACCCTCATTTTCCATGAAGCTATGGATCTGCGCTGTACCCCACATGACTACTCCAGCTGCACTGTGGTCTTCGTCCAGACACAAGGGTTAGACCAGTCATCCTAGCCTGAACATTTCTCTAAGCTTAGATTAAACTGATCAACTGGAAAGAGCAAATGTAAAGTCTTAGGAGAAATCCAACCAGCTGTGCTGCCTCAGAGACTGTCTGCTCTGTCTCTGCTCAAAGGCATGAGATGCTCTTCAGTATAAGACATGTGGGGAGCCCGCACCCCAAAGAGGGCACGAACAAAACTAGATTGGATGTAATACGGGAAGAATGAAATGCCCGGGAGAACATGGCACAGCGTTGTAGAGCCATCAGTACATGGCTTTTGTCCTTGTAATGTCTCAGTGTCTTTCAATCATTAGTGGACTATTTCATCACACGTCCCCTGGGAGATCAAGCCCTGTTGTTTCATCAGGGCAGGACCTGGTGACACAGACCGAGTGACCCTCTCAAAGACACATGGGCAGCCTATGGAGGACCCAGGGGAAAGCCCAGTCTGCCTAGCCCCAGCCCAGGACCCAGTCCTCCTATCTCACACTTGGCAGGAGACACGTGAAACAAGTCAAAGATTGTATAGTTACTGGTCACGGCGCAGGAATTGCTGGGTTTAGATTTTGGGGCCTGTGTTAGCAGGAGGCCAGGCCAGAGGGACCCTGAATAACCCTACTTTGGGAGCCTAAAAGTCTAGCAATGGGACATTGGGAAAAGGGAAAATGCTGGAGAGGTTCCCAGGTGAAGTGATATGGTCTCGTCAAGGGGCAAGGAGTGCGAGCTGAGCTGTAGCAGCAGTGACGGGAGCCAAGGGAGTGTAGTTGTCAGGGCAGCAGAGAAAATGGCTTTGTGTGTCTGTAGGCGGGCAAACCCTTCGGGAATTTGAGGTGCATCACACAGATTGGAGGTGCATCACATATATGAGGTGCATCACACAGATTGGAGGTGCAACACACAGACTGGAGGTGCATCATAGATTTGAGGTGCTTCACACAGATTGGAGGTGCATCACACAGATTGGAGGTGCAACACACAGACTGGAGGTGCATCACACAGATTGGAGGTGCATCACACAGAGTGGAGGTGAAACACATATTTGAGGTGCGTCACACAGATTGGAGGTGCATCGCACAGAGTGGAGGTGCAACACACAGACTGGAGGTGCATCATAGATTTGAGGTGCATCGCACAGATTGGAGGTGCATTGCACAGACTGGAGGTGAATCACACAGATTTGAGGTGCAACACACAGACTGGAGGTGCAACACATAGCATGGTTTCAAAGAGGATGGAGCTGGACTGTTCTCAGTGGAGGCAGATGACAGGACAAGGAGCAATGGGCTCAAGCTGCAGCAAGGGGAGTTGAGGTTGGATATTAGGCAGCTGAGAGACAGCTTCCTAATATCACACAGAGACAGCTGCAGCATTAGTTTCTAAGGTAGGAAGTGAGGAACAGCATCATATCCAGCAGAAGCTCCTGGTGCTCGGGCAGGACACTGGGCATGGCTGTTAGCTATGGGGATGCCATGGGAAGTCATAGCCACGATGGAGATTTCAGATGTGTTTGAGGCACCATGAAAGCCAAGGCGGCACCTACAGGCATCTTCTCCCTGCCCAGCATTGCCTAGTCTCTGAAGCCCGCCAGGATCAGCCAGAACGCATTTTGTTGGAGGCAACGGACTGTAAAACTTGGGGCAGGTGGGGCTTGGAGAAGCCAGGACCTCTTCCCCTTGGTAGGTGCATGCATTGCAATAAGGAGGTAAGGACCGCAGTGCAATAAGAAGGTAAGGACCGCAGTGCAATTGAATGCATTTGCAATGAATTGCAATTGAAAACTCCACTATTTGCTCCCTACCAGTATCCCCATATGTAGGACTCTGTCTCCCCACACCTCCCTGTTGGGAAGTGAGAAGGGCATCTAGCTGGCTGGCACACGAGGGGGGGGGGCACTCAGAGCCAGCACTGCCTGCGGCCCTCCTGCACCGCTCCATTCCTCGGGGCTGTCCATATATCCTCTTTCCTCAGAGTTAAGCAATGATCTGTCTGTTCAGGACTATCATGTCCCCACTCAATAGGTGTTAAACATCCCTGTGTGAGCAAACCTTGTTGATGGCACCAATACCAGAGCCGGCAATAACGGCCGAACCACAGGGACGACACGGATGCCAGGAGCTGATGTTTGTTCCTTGCCTCCCGTTCAGGCCAAGGAGAGCACTTTTTAATTTGGTGCTGATGCCGGCCTGCGACTTGGTTGCACACACCATGTCTGACAGATGCATCAGTGAACGTCTCTGCTGATGGGCATTTAAGGATACTGGAGATGTCCGGGTGTTGGCCCAGCTCTGAGTAGCTCCAATTGATCACTCCTCTTGCAGTCCCAACGGAGCAGTTGCACTCATCCAAGCGACGGCAGAAATGGTCTTGGACGGCCACTGTCCTTCTCTTTCCCTCTTCCGAATTGAGGCGTGACCTTGCAGAAGGGAATGAAGACCTCGCTAATGCATGTGCCTAGATTAGCCAAATTGGGCCTGTTTTTCTATCCGGAGCCAGGCATGGGGTTTTGGGAGGGTTGATTGTTGCAGCCATGTTTAAATCCAGGGTGGATTCCCAGCTGTGACAGGCACAGGGGTATCCCTGAAACTTCTGGCCATAGTTATCAGGACTGATGCAGCGCTAAGGGGATAGTGAGGACTGTGCATTCATGGCACTGATGGGCTTTTGCACCAGTTTCATAATTAGCCGATGCAACACTATAATAGGACTTTTCCTTCTCCATGTGCCAACTTCTCTTCCACTTCTGCCTCTCCTCTTTCCCCTTCCCTCTCTTTCCCCCTTACTTGCCTTCCCCCAACAGGGTTGGAAAATCCAGTTTACTACAGCAGGGTGCAGTTGGAGAACGGCCATGGTGGAGCTGTACCTGGGGGGTGGATAATCTTGCAACCCTTAAGACCAGATCTCTGGGAGGCATCTCACAGAGCCTTGGAAAGGGAAAGGCTTAGGTTAAACAACCCATTTTATCCAGAAGTCACTTTCCAACATCAGTTCAGGATGCTTGATTAAAGGCAAACAAGTCAATACACACACACATATATCTTGCCTTTGGTCTGAGAGCTGCGATAACATTACACGCATAAATTTGATGGCCTTGCTAATTTTTCCCCAGCCCAGAAAGGTATTGATTGTGCTCCGTGGCAGATCCATGCTTCATCCCAGGATGAAAAATTCAGTCCCGCTGCACAGTAAATACAGAGAAGCCTTTGCAATTATTGCGCAGTTCAGTGTGACGCCTTTTGGAAAGGCCGCCTGAGGCTGATGGATAATGAGAATTTTGCTAACTGCTTTTAGGAGCAAATTAAAGAGAAGGTGAGAAAAAAAAAATCTGTGCTGTGCAAACAGAGAGAAATTGCTCTTTTTTTTTTGTCTCAGGCCAAATTAGTCAAAACAGGTCCCAGTTCTACCCGCTGGGCAGAGCTCAGTTGTTCAAGTCCGTGTGGCGCTACCACCGGCAAGTCTTCCTCCAAGACCCTTCATCCTGTGGCTTCGTCAGATACTCCCAAATCCATGGCAGGCATCCTATGCATAAGGCTCGCTTGCCTTTAACCAAAAGGCCGAAGGAGCAAGCTAGGGAGAAATCCCCCATCTCCATACAATCAAGCGTGCAGCCAAGATCCTCCCATTGGGAGGCTATAGTAGACTCTAGTAGCGGGGCCTGCCTGCGGTGCAAAGGGCAGATCTCCACCCTCAACAACACAAAGCTATTCAAAGGTCCGGAAGAAGGGGATCTCCCTTTCCAGGTACAGCACAAAACCAGCTTTTAGCAGACCTCCCTCCCCCTTCACCACCCTTTTCCGTGGCTGAATGAGGTCTTAACCGCTGGCCACGTTGGCCCCTTCCTTTTTCCTTCCTGGAGGATGGGCTCAGCTGGACCACCAGGAATATAACGAGCAAGGAGTTTCAAGGGCCCTTGGAGGTCACACCTGAAAAAATGATACTTTCCCAGGAAGATAGGGAGGTTTAAAGAAATAAGGAGACAGTTCATTGGTATGCCAGTGAGACAGTATTACACAGGTCTCTGGGTGGTGACTGGTGTTCTTATGTGAACAGTAAAATCTGATCGGCGTCCTTAGTTATTGGATGTGTAGCAAAGGCATTATAAATGTAATGGCTCTATCACTTTTTGGAAGGGTAAACCCTCTGCCAGCCAGTTTAAACAGCTGCCTGACAGTGATTAAAGGCTCTCCAGTTAAAGTCACTGTGACATTTCTTTACACTTAAAATGTAGCGTTCTGCAAATCAGGAGCAAAGCCAAACCGTGCCGGGCTGGGGCCTGACCATCCCAGCCACCTGCAACTCCCCATTTTTTCTAAATCTCCTGGGACGCGTCAGACCTCCTCAGTCAGAGAAGGCTCAGTCAGTCACTGTACGTGTCCAGCATTGCAAAAAAACACTAATATTTATGAGAAACAAAGCCAATGAGCATCCCAGCAACTCCCATCTCAAGCATGTGAAGCAAGGCAAGACATGAGTCTGTTCACACGCTGCGGCACCAACAGGGAAGCCAAACGGCATATCTCGAATGACATAAAATGGTAAATTTGCAGGGCCAAAGTGGCAGTCATCAGGTTAGATAAATAGACCGGCATCCTCCAGACCAAACCAGGTATCTTCCCCTCAAACCGTATTTCCCTCTTAATGTACAAATGCAAAATCAGGAGCTCCACCAAATGGTCGAAACAGCTGCTGGCGTGCCTTTGGAAGCAGAGGCCTCAGGGAAATAACACAGGATGGATCTGTAGCCAATATTAGGATCCACCAGGTAGTTCAACTCCCACGGTTAGTCTGGAAAAGGACGGGACTGTCTGGGATGTGTTGTCGCGGCAGGCGCATGCCCTTGGACACCTGGTAGGATAGGGACCGAAGCCAAATGCAAAACGTCTGCCCAGAGAGCGTTAGCTAGAGGGAAAATTGATGCGGCCTAACACGAGAGAGGACATGCAGAAAGCAGGCCAGGATAATAGTCAGGCCACCCGCCCCTTCCCGACACAGCTCGCAAGCTCTCCTCTGCCTCCACCCAGCGAGGCTCCTGGCCCAGCTCCCTATGCATTACAGACTCCATTCCCAACCCTTCACGCCTGCCCTCACCCTCGCATCTTCCTACTGAGCGACGCGCTGTAAAATCAAATGGCATTGAACTGCATTGTCAAATCTCTGCAAGCGGAAAGCAATTCGGGGCTGAGCGAGGCCGGGGCGAACGGCTGAGCTGGTATTCAGCCGGGAGCTTTTCATAAATACCACGAAGCTAAATCCAGGCTCCAGCTGCACCACGCTAACCGCAGCTGAGGGTGAATTGGTGCAGTGCATTCGTGTACTTGCTGGGTACATCCGAGCTACTTCCAGAAGAATGGAGACATTTAACTGGGTGGTACTATCAGTAAGGAAGACCTTATTACCGGCATGAAGTTAGACGTCTGTACGTGAAAGGCAGGTAAAAGTTGTTTCAATGAGCCAGGGAGGGCAGAGAAAACCTATAATAGCATTGCAGAATGTGCGTGGAGAGATCGGCATTGCAAATCAAGGGCTGTAAAGGTGCGAATTGGTAACCACTAAGAAAAATCCCTCTATATCACAGAGCGTAATGCACTGAAAAAGCTGTATCATTTTAATGGCTTTATGAGCAGCTAGAGAGACAGAGCGAGTGTATATATATCCCTGTGGTTGGCTCTGCCTTTGAAAACAAGCCCCAGCGGCTGGTGATCCTGTGGTGTTAAGGATCTCACACAGACCTTAAGCATATTATTAAGAGAGGTGAGGGGTGGGATGCCCTAAACTTAAAGGGGCACCATCTCCTTTAGCGCTATGCATGGGCAGATCGAGGATTTTTAAAAGGGGGGAAGCAGATGCTGCGGTGCATCATCTCATAGAGCAACTCATATATTTTTATCTAGTTAAAAAGCAATGAGAAGCTTTATTAATCGGCTGAAGGGGCAGTGCTATATTATTCAGTTCAAGATCAAAGCAGAAACAAAGGTAGCTTTACAGGAATGCCCACTCGTTTGCTAGATGATCTACTACGCTTAAAAAACACAGCAACCTAGGCAAAGGAATATTGGCTCATTAATCCTGTAGTCATTGATGTTGAATGCAGATCCCTTATTCAGATTCATACTGCAAAATCTTGTCTTCCTAAGTGTCTTGACAGTGCCTCTAATGCAGGGGTGGGCAAAATGTGGCCCGTGGACCAGATGCGGCCTGCCAGGCCAGTCTATCTGGCCTGCAGGGCCCCTAAAAAATGTAGAAAATTAATATTGATCTACCTCTGGCTGCCTGTCATGTGGCCCTTGATGGCTTGCCAAAACTCAGTAAGCAGCCCTCCGCCTGAAAAATTGCCTGCCCCGATCTAAGACGTCACCGCCAGTCGTTTGTACACCTAAGTTTCTATGACCACCCGTGAGTGAAGGTTTTCAGCTAAAGCTAAAAAACAGTCCACAAGGTTGAGAAATAGAAGAGAGACGGTCCCAGGAGTGGCTCACAGATAGCAGCCTTGCAGGAGAAAGGGTATTTTGAATAGAGGACCATTAAGAAGGAGAAAGGGTCGTTCACACCTATGGAGTGAAGCGAGATTAGTAGGAATCAGGGAGACAATAATGAGCCATGAAGCCAATTGACGCCCTCAGCGCCGCCTCAAGTGTTTTTAAAGTTTGGGTGAAGCAGGAATCAAAAGTTGGGGGGTAGGGGGGTGACTGTACCACGACAGCCCCAGCTCCATCCCTGGGACAAAGCAAGCCTCGCTGTGACCCCCGTGCAATCAATACCGAGCTCCTGCTTGCACCCGTCTGACCTCAGCAAGTGGGTGGAAAGGGCTGAGGGGACAGCTGTTCTGGGAGCCTGCCAGACCAGCAATGAGCCTGGGGATCTTGCATGATCTGAGGCCAAACCCACTCATTTGCTAGCTGGCGCCATGGCTGGAAAAGCCCCAAGCAGCCCAGAAACATCTTATTTTTGGATGCTGAGCTGTCTGAGGGGTCCGGATCACTCTCTCCCTCAAAAGCCTGCGGGAAGAGCAGCTCGTGGTATATACGGGGAGCTGGGATGCATGGAGGTAGCTGCACCCCAGGGAAATCTGTTTTCTGACTCCACTCCGATCCCGGGAGGGAGGCTTCCTGGGCTGGTCCTTTCCATGGAGAAGCCTCCAGGTTGTCTTCATGGCAAAATCCCAATTTGTCCAGGGCTCACCTGCCCTTTTTTTTAGTCTCAGCGGTCAGGACATGACCTTGGGAGCAGTTCTGCACTCAGACAGGGATACACAGCTCAGTCTAGGAGGCAGCTTCATCCTTGCACTTTTGCTGGCTTGGCCTCTTCTATACAGGAGTCCTGGTCGCCAGCCCAGACTAGAGCAGCCCGAGAGCTACCCTCATATTAGCACCCCTCCTTTAAAGGCCACGGCCGGGCACAGAGCAGACCAATGCAAAGCTGTCCTGGCCATTCCTCCCCTGGGATGTGCCTTGGTGTGGGTGCATGCTGCAGAGGGCAAGGACACGGTCTGCTCTGTGTCTTCTCCAGAGGTGGGGAGAGGAGCTGGGTAACGGCCCCTCTTTGGTGGAGAGAGGTCACTTCTGCACTTCCCATCAAACTTCCTTAGTCCCGCGACGTGTTCAGTCAAGCCAGCTAATCCCAGGGCAGACTGCAACACCTGGAGGGGATCTGTCTCAGGCTGCTCACAGGGCTTTCTTCTGGGGTTGGGATCGAGCGGCTGCGTGGTGCTCAGCAATGTGGAGTCTTGCTCCTGGCTACGTCCCGCGTGCTGCTGGTGCATGAAAGAGGACATTTGAATGGCAGGGATTGTGGGAGCGCAGCTAGGACTGCAGTCCTGTAGGACATACTAGGTCAGACAGTAATGATCTGGGGTTACAGGACAGCCTTGAACAGGGGGGTTTCACTGGTGCCCTGGAGATGAAAAGCCCCATAGCCTATACAGGGGACATTAGCAAACTCTGAAAAGAGATGATGAAAAATGAGGGCACTCCCTCCACCTGGCTTAGTTTTTATTCACTCGCAGCTCACCTTTGCAGAAGAAGCTCGTTATAGAGTGCCATCGGGTACATTTGGGAGGAGCAACTCGGCAGACCAGAGCCCTTTCATATCCTGTCTGGGAGAGGTTGAGAGAAGCCTGGAAACACCATTTGCTTGAGCTAGAGAGGACCGGGGAGAGTGACAGCAGAAGAAACTAGGCCACGTCACAGCAGTGCTTAAGCCGATGGGTCCCTTCGGATGCAACCCAACATCTGATATGTTCGGGTGGAGCTCAGCCAGCCGTCGGCCTCAGAATAAAGGCAGAGACCCGTGTCGTGAAACGCGTGGCTGTTGCAGCTGCCAGTTTGCAGCTGGAGGCTTTTTTTGGTGAGAACAGCTGTCGGGGACGGGACAGGACTCCATTCCCAGCTCTACCATCAGCTCGGCATAAGACTTGGGCAAGCCACCTTAGGCCAGGTGTTCAAGTGTGAGGGCCCAAAGCTAAGTCCATATACCTATTTATACTGCAGAAGGCTATCCTTACAGCTAAGCCCAGGGCTGGCAGTTCAGATCTATTTTCAGCCACCAGCTCTGGCACCGAGATCCTGCGTGGACTTAGTCAAGTCTCCTAATCTCATTGGACTTCTGTTACCCATTTATAAAATGGGGATAACCCTTCCCTCCCATGCTTTCTATTTCGGTTTAGACTGCATTTTCTTCTCTCTCCGCCAGACACAATGGTACCTCATCCTTGGCTGGGCCCTGCAGGTGCTCCCCTAATGCTGATGATCAGGGATCCTAGTTTTCTCTGTTAGAAAAAAAAAATCCCCAATCTTCCAGTTAAAAAAAGTAATCCCAAATCCACAGTTTTCCATGATCAACATGAAACGCTGCTATATGTGTGTGTGTATATAGATATAGATATATTTGTATGTATGTATGTATGTATGTATTCAGTGTTTCATTTTGTTCACTGAAAAAATGTGGATTTTGGGTTACTTCTTTTAACCCAAAAATTGGAGGGTTTATTTTTTATTTTTTGTCAGAGAAAAGCAGGATCCCTGCTGATGATGACAGCTGTATGTCTACTAGCAGCTCTATAGCCATATTCCTCTGATACTTAACATTTGCCAAATGTGGGGACGGACTATTATGTTTGCAGTTCCTGCTCTGGTGTTTCAATGAATATGCTAGTCTGTGGAGCCCCGCGGGTTTAATAAATAGCTGATTATAGGAGTCTTTTTTTCTGAATGAGCTCTCCCGTCCGGCCTTCTTTGGCTCTGGACCCCGGTAAGGAAAGGAAGGAAGAGCCCGTTTTCTGTAAGGAGACAGACAGGTTCTGCAAACAGCGGATGAAGGGTTAGCAGGGGATTACTGTGCTAAAGTACAGGTCCCAAGTGCAGGGGGTGGGAAACCCAGGAGGAGAACGGGAAGTGTTGTGGGAGATGGATGGGTGTGTTGTGGGCACTAGGTTTCGGGGGGAGGCACTGAAAGCGTCTCTGGAGAGGAGCGAACATCCTACAGCAGAGAGGAGCAAGGGGTGGACGTTGTGCATTGAAAAGGTTCACGGAGCAGCGGTGGAGAGGCGCTTTGGGATAGGTCGCGAGGAGACAGGGCAGGGGAAGAAGACGTGATCATGGGGCACAAACTGAGAGTGCAAGAAAACAACCATCTTGCCACGTCGGGAGGGTTAAACCTACTCATCACCCCAACTTTGGACGGAAGAACGTGAGTCTCGGGTGCAGGGTCAGGCTGTGCTTTTCCAGGCCTTTCCTTTTTCCTTGTGAAAGTCTGGGTCTGATCCTTTCCGTGGAGACTGAGGCTCCAGTTTCACTCCTTGCTGCAGGATAAAGCTGTCACAGCTGCAGGCAGTTGGGCCAGGTGTGCAGAAAACCTTTCCAGCCAAAGCAATCAGGGGGATGGTGCAATAAAAGCTCCCAGCATTTGGCTAATTGCTCAGGGCGCTGCAGAGCCGTGGTGAAAGCAGCTTGCATGTGCAGTGAGATAATGAATGTTGCTCTTCAGTTGCCGTTTCACGGCCTGTGCGTGCGAGGAGACGCCGCGGGTTGCGAGCAGGGGAAGGGAAATGATCTGTCACCATTAGCTCAGTCCATTTCCCCACTTTTATCTGCCTGAAAACTGTCCAGGAAGAGCTCGTGACTTGCTCACGTTGCCAAATTATTTGCCAAACTATTTCTTGGCCTGTGGATGGAGCAGTTTTGTTGCCTGTCTTAAAAACCGGGGCTCTCTCGGTTGTCTCTGCCCATCACATGGTGTGTAGCTCTTCCCCGGCGGACCAAAGGGCAGCTTTTAGACTCCAGGTTTGCCTTGTAAACGCTCGCAGGCATGAATCTGGAGTTGTTGGTGGCAGTGTCCCGCAAGAGCTGCTCCAGAGCTCTCCAAATTCCTTTGCTGCAATAGTGCCAGCTCACGAACACTGCACGTGCACGCAACAGTGCCAGCTCACGAACGCTGCACATGCACGCAATAGTGCCAGCTCACGAACGCTGCACGTGCACGCAATAGTGCCAGCTCACGAACACTGCAGGCGCATGCGCGCAGCCGCGGGAAGGGTTGGGTAGCAAAGGAAGGTTAATAGAAAGCTTTGTGCCCAGCTTTGTTCCTGCCATGCTGACACATCCCAGGGTCCTGAAGGGCATTTTGCTGTGTACCTTGAGGGTGAGAGATGCTAAGGCAGGGAGTTGCTGATTAAAATTCCCTGCTGCCCCTTTTGGAGGCGAAGATTGGGAAGAGGGTTGAAGGTGGCTGGGGATTGTTAGGGAGTTCCAGGGGCCAGTGCAGCATAAATCTCAGCACTTGGTCTTTATACCTCCCTAAATCCCCTTAGCTGCTTGTCTGTAGCTCCAGCCCTGCTTCCCTCCCTGTACCCACCGAAGAACAAAGGGCAGCAAAGGCCTTTCGAGGGGCTGGGGACCAGAGCCCCAGTCTGCCTGTCCTTGGGGGTTTTGCAAGAAGTCGGTCTGCAAGAACCACCCTGTGGTCTCTTTCTCCATTGCCTCGTGCTCTGTCACCACTTCCTCCTGCCAGCTTTCACCCGGACCCTTGCCCTGTCCAGAGGTGCCTGCCCAGCTCTTGAACCCATGACCGTCATTTGCCATCGGCTGCCTGGCTGTGCTGGACTTTAAATGTCAGCGCGCACCAGATGGTTCTGCAGAGAGTCCATTAAGCGTGCACATGTTTGGAGCCGGGAGAGAGAGTTAAGTGAGAGCTAACTCATCCAAACGAGAAACTTAAGTGCTGGGTAAACGAAATAATGGCTCGACGCTATGGATCTTAAAGAGTGAATGGGTCTCCAGGGCCTTATAATGCAGTCACGAGTGCGCTTCGCCTCTCTTGGGCAGGCGCCCCATGGGTGAGCCGCACCGGAAGCCGGAGGGACGTGCTGTGCACCGATGCCAAAGTGATTCACCTGCCGCAGCCCCTGCTGAGCCCAAAATGGATGGGGATGAGGGGAACCTAAGTCAATTTGAAGCTCAGCGGGACGTGCGTGGGAAGCAGCTTAGCTGAAGAGTAAAGCACTTCTTTCTCTCGGAAAATGCTGATGAAGACAAAAGGGAGGGAGGGAGAGTGGGAAAGGAGGGTAAAGCAAGAATGAGGAGCTCGAACTGAAGGGACTGGGGGACATGAGACCATGCTAGGTCAGACACAAGGGCACTAGCCTTCCCCCATCAAGGCTTATGACTTACCTGCACTGTTGCTCTGCACCTGTATTCAATCCAGGCACATTTAGGGTTCCTCACTTGTTAATGAAGACCCCCCCCCACCATTTTATGGACCAGGAGGCTGAGGCCGAGGGAGGATAAGTCATTTTGCTCAAGGCAGCAGGAGCTGGGAGTGGGAGCTATGTGCCCTACCTGCTCCAGAGCCGTTGAATCCTAGAGACGTGGGGCTGGAAGGGACCTGCCGAGGTCACGTCTCGTCCAGCCCCTGCCCGACGCAGGGTCAGCCCTGTCCAGACCAGCCCGGACAAACCCGTTGTCCAACCTCTCAGTAAAATGACAGATCCAAGCCCACGACAACCACAAGGCAGACCACACAAACCTGCCACTGGTCAAGCGGGGGGACAACAGTGGGCCGTGTCCCAGTTCTGCAATGGTGATTAAAAAGCACTCAAGAGATCCCAGGTAGAGGCCACGTCCCTGCTGCAGAGGAAGGAAACCCCCCCACAATCTGTACCAATCTGACCATGGGGTAAAATTCCTTCCTGACCCCCAAAATGCCAGAGGTCTGATCCAGATTGAGGGGGCAAAGCCCTCTAGCCAGGACCCTCTGGCTTTAAGACCAGCAGGAGCATTGGCCCAGCCTAGTCACTACCCTCAGGCTTGGCTGCAGCCAGCACCCAGTGCCTCTGAGGAAAGAGAAACCCCCAGCACTAAATTGTAGGCTTATCCTCTAACGGCAGACTGTGAGCTGCGGGTGTGTGATTTGCCTTGGCTCTTTCAGGATCCAGAGCCATTGCCAAAGTGCTCCCTCAACGGTGCAGAGCAGGGGTTTTCAGCCTTTTTGCATTTGCAGACCCCTACAACATTGCAAACAGAGGTGCAGACCCTTTTGAATGACATGTGTGGGTATTCACATACTTCTGATTGCTCATAGTCATCTTCCGTGGACCCGTTAGGCATACGGACCATGGGTTGAAAACCACTGGTGGAGAGGACGGCTCATACCCCCGGCGGTGGTGGTGCTACAGGAACATGCCCCCATTTGTGGTCTCATAGCATCCCTGCAACAACTCCATCAACTGCTGCTGTGCAGCAAGGTACTTGGGGAAAGCCTTTACTATAAAGAAGCAGTTTTTGCTCTTTTTAATGCAGTTTTGCAACCTGCCAGGCAGCAGCTGAGCAGCAGCTGCTCTCTGGGTCCTAATTTGGGAATAGCAGCCATTTTGCAGGTGGATGATTGAGGCAAACCCATGCTATGGGTCTCATTTTTGCTTCCTTACCCCTGGTGCATAGCACTGTACGATGTGTGGAGTCCCATAGTCTTCACTGCAGGCGATGGGTGGCAGATGTGGGAAGAGACCTCCAGGAGCCCAAATTCCCAGTCCTGCATCTACAGTGATGGCGGGAGCCATCCGAGTAGTTCAGTTCACCCTCTGTTGAGCTACAGCATATTGTCTGGGGCAACATAACTGTTGTGGTGCCTTGGAGCTGGATGTTACTCCCATGAGACATTCACTGCGCATTAGCCTAATACCACCGCACGGTAGCATGGTGGTTAAAACCCGTGCTAACTGCACAGTGTTATTGGGCTAATGCACAGTAAGCATTACAAAATAACCATGTGCCAGTGCTGCTGTGCAATAACTCTAGTAACTGCACATTTAGGTAGTACTTTATTAAGCAAGTACGAAGCTAAATGCACAGTGTGGAAGGTGCATTAATGAACATGTAGACGCGCCCCCAGTTAAGTAGGATCCTTTGTCTGAAACGAAGTTTGGGAAGCACCGTCAAAGGGAGAGGAAAAGCTGCTTAGAAAGGCAGTAAGCATACAAGGGATGAAGAGGAGGGGAAGGATGGTCATGTCTTATTTTTCTGAAGTCTCTGAGGCTGACAAATATTTGTCCTCCCAGCGATAACAGCCAGCGCATTAGCACCATAATGGGAAGTGGGCCTGCTTTGCAACAGCGTTTAGATCTCAATAAATTCTAATCAGCTGCTCGGGACTAGACGTGGGGGCGTGGGGGATCGACAGATAAAGGACCAGCTATTTACAGCATGCACGGTTGAGGTTCTCCGAGCCGGAGTGAATCAAGGAGCTTTTTCTATTCACATTCACGCGTAGCTGGGGAAGGCGAACTGATGAGGACTTGAGTCATACCTTTGTGTCGGATTCGACTTTGATTTATGGCCAGGATGATTACATTGAACGGCGCCGGCTGTGGGATATGCTTCTGTCTCTGTTTGAAGATATACTCCTTCCCTATCTGCGAGGCTGCGGTGGGAACATAAATAAATAAAGAAAATAAATTTTTAGCAAAACTGCAGAGTCGGGGATCTCTATTAGCAGGACACCTTGGGCAGGAACGCACCTTGCCTTTAGTTACATCAAGCCCCACTGGAAGGATGCTGTAGTTACAGCAGGATAATTCAAAGCAACATTTTGTCCAATTTTTTGCTAGGGTCTAAAAATAAAAAAAAGCACTCGTGGCTGCGGCTGCTGCTAACGACTTTGCTTCTGGGACCCGAGGCCCAAGATTTTGCAAGAGAGAAGGGAATCTTGGCAGGGTTATTTCTGTCTGTGGCATTTTCAGGGCAGGAGCTTGAGTCTTTTCTGGGGTGGCCACCGTGAATGTCCCTTCGAACAGCCACAGCCAGCGAGTACATCCACCTCGGTTCAAACGTCCCCAGGAGCGGAGCAGCCATTGATGTATTTATGTATTAGCTTTTTATGCTGTCCTTCCCCCGGGAAGACTTGCACCCCAGCCAGGTGCATGTCCAGTCTCCTCTTGAAGACCCCCAGGGTAGGGGAGAGCACCACCTCCCTTGGGAGCCCTTTCCAGATTCTGGCCACCCACCCCATTGCCTTCTCCTCTCCTGCCTCTCACTGATGACAGCAATCCCCTTGCCCAACCCTCCCATGCCTCCCTCTCTTGCAGAGAAGGGCTGTGGCTCAGAGGTGTAACAGGACAGGTCCGCGTCCTGGGTTGCAGCAGCACATGGAGCAGTAGCTGGCAGCTGCGCTAGCTGTTGTCTTTGTGGGCAAGTGGGGCTGCCCCCCAAACCCATTCATCTTCCCCTTCCTCCAAAGAAACACCTTATGCAGTTTGAATAGCTATGGTGAACAGTACGGTGCTGCGGATGAATTTGGCTCGTTGGGTTAAATGCAGTCTTTTTAGCCTGGCCTGGGAGTTGTCGCATTTGCATCCTAAAGGGACCGGCCTCGTGCACATGCTGCATGACCCCTATTTCTATTTGCACCAGAAATGCAGAAAAGGGGGACCGGAGGCTCTAGCCAGGCTGATTCCCAGTAGGGGAAGGAAGCTCGCAGCCCTGAAACCTTCCTGCATGAATAATCCTGTGGGCTCCTCGTTTGTGTCTGTGTCCTCATGCTCGTCAGGCCTGGGCCACTGAGAGGCAGGGCTGTGGCCTCTCAGAGGTCCCAAACTGGCCCCTGGGAACTGGTGGAAATGTCCATGCCCATTACACAAGCTTTCTAGCCAGAAGCTGAAAGGAGACAAATGACTGAAATGAGAAATAAAACAATCCCCAAACTCGTAGGAGTGCTTGTGCTGTGAGATGCTTGCTGTAGGCGTGCTCTCACTTCATCAAGAGGCAGATCCAGGTACTTGGGAAGGACGTGACTTAGATCCCTTTTTAACAGGGTCCGTACTGACTTATCCTGATTCTCTGTTTGCAGTTTGCCCGGTTGCTTTCAGTGCTAATATTTTGGGCATTGTATACAGATATATTCATAGGATCATTGAGAACAAGGGTTGGAGGGACCTCAGGAGGTCACCTCTAGTCCAACCCCTGCTCCAAGCAGGACCAGCCACAACTACATCATCTCAGCCAGGGCTTTGTCTTCAAAACCTCCAAGGAGGCCTCTCTGGGTAACCCCTTCCAGTGCTTTACTACCTTCCTAATGAGAAAGTTTTTCTTGGGCCATCTCTGTTCAGTGGCAAATCAGGGAGTGACTGAGCTGGGAAGGAGAGAGATTTTTGCATACGTGGCCGTAGGTGATTACCGATCCATTCGAATGCTGTATGGATTTTCTGTTTATGTGTAATGTGGAGGCGGCACCTGAGGTTTGGGGCTGGCCATTTATAATGCAAGAGAGTAAAATTCATACAAAAATAATGCAGAGCCGTGAGCAGAAAAGGAGGGGCCTGCTTCGAAGCTGGGGCGGATGTTTCTCATTTCTTTTCCACGCATAATTAATGATCCCACCCCCTGCCCCCCTTTTCACAGGGCTCGCAGAAAGCGAAGGGGAAGTAAAACGTCCAGCCCTAACAAAGCCGCCTGAGAGCCACCAACAAGCTTTGACATGACCATTTCAATACTAGGCTGAGCCTGAAGATAAAGAAACAGGAAATTTTTCAAAGGTGTGAATGGGTATTAGCGTCATGGGCAGCCTCCAGTGCTAATAACTCGTGATGAGATTGGCTTTAAACATGAGGGTTTTTTAAAATGTGGGCCTTTTAATTCAACTTCTAGTTGTTTTCATTTGACTTCTAGTTCTTTATGGTGCATGGTTCACAGCTTGTCTTTGCAGCCAGGGGGGCCAGGAATGGTATGTCTTCCCCAACTACTCCTAGAGAGGTAGGACTTGAATGGGCCTCCAAGAGATCATGTAGTCCGGTGAGGGGCAACCTTTTCCGCAGGCTTGCCACAAAGTAACCCCACAACCTTGTCGGATGCCATTCCAATCCCTTTCCCTTCCCCAAACTGCTGCTCCGCTTTCTGCTCCCAGCCCTGTGCTCCCTGACAGAGCTGCTGCTCTGCTTTCTGCTCCCTGCCTGATCTGGTGATGCTCTGATTGTAGATCCATTCTGTGATGCTCTGCTTTCTGCCCTGTGCTCCCCATTCAATCTGCATCTCTGCCTTCTGCCTCCTTGCCTGTGCTCCCTGCTTGATCTGCTGCTCTGCTTTCCGCTCCCTGCCGTATTGTGCTGCCTGCCCCTTCCCCAGTCTGTAGCACTTGTGGCACCAGTGCTGCCGATTGGCCATCCCTGGCCTAGTGCAACCCCAGGCAGTATCAAACGTGCGTGGACCACCCAAACAAGTGCTTGCTTGACCTATTGTTAAATGCTTCCAGTGAAAAAGATGCCATGCGTGCCCTCAGTAATATGTGCCAGTTCTGGACTCTTCCTGGTATCCAACCTATATTTCCTTTGGGGCAGATTACCATATTTACTTGCATACCACATGCGCACTTGTCCTCCAAAATACGTGTTTTAAGTGGGGAAGCTGACTTTCTTTGCTGGACTGGAGGAGTGTAAGCATGGAGACAGTGCAAATTGGCTGCCGTGTTTCTCCTTCTGCCATCGAGGGGGTGGAGTCACCCCTCTGGGTTCGAGCTATGGCATTAACCCTTGCACAATCACTGCAGAATTGACAGGAGATTTTTGCTGAGCAGCCAACAGCTGCTGCTAATTCGCCAGGGGCTGAGAGAGGATTAGCACTGTAGCTTTTGCCTGAGCAGTGCTGGCCAGGACTCAGCCATGGGGCTGGGATCCCTTATGGTCACAATCTTTTCTTCCCCTTTAGTCTACCTTTTCAAAACAAAGTGCGTGATTCATTTGGAGGGTTGCGGTGTGCATGAACACATGGCGAGTCAACTGTTTCTTCCTATCCTTCCCTTAATGATCATGGAGAACAATCGATCACCATTGTCTTTATAACATATTTTCTATATTGCAAGACTGTGACCATATCCCACCCTGGTATTTTCCTGGCCAGACTACAGCCTTCAGCCACTCATCTAGGTCGTGTGTGCTGAACCTCTTGTTGTTTTTTTTGCTCTCTTCTGGATTTATCCAGTTTGTCCTCATCTATTTTTCATCTTCCTAGCCCATGATGCCTACAACTAAAGAGTTGGGGCCTTATCACCTCCCAGGCTAAGTACAGACAGTCAAAAAGCCCACAGCGGAATTGATTCAGTCTTTGCCGGTTAATTTAAGCTGCAAAGATTGAACCAATAAGCAAATGAACAGACATTCACTTTTGATTCAGGAAATGCAGCCACGTGCCTGTCCTGGCTCAAGCCAGAAGCTGGGGGGTGCTAAAGCACAGGTCTCTGGCATGTAGCCAGCATGGCCTGTGTGTTCACTTCCTCTTCCTGCTGGCCCCAAAGTCTCTGGGATTTGCAGTTCAAAATCACAGCATCAGGACTCTGCAGGGTTACTCATTCTCTTTATGCTTCCAGGTGCTTCTGGGATTTGTAGTCCATGGTTGTAGCCAGCAGTAAGTAAGCAGGGCAGGGCAGGGCAGCCCCATACATGGGGAAGGGAAGTTTAATCCCAGCTGGGGTTTGCCTGGGGAGGCCAGTGAAACAGCCCTCACTACTCCAGCTAGAGAGCAGCGGGGAGAGTCCAGTCCTGCTCTCTGCAGCAGACAGCCCAGCCCAGGGCTGCAAAATGCTGGGATGCTGGGGGACTGTGATTTAACTTGGACCAGGAAGGCGTCTGGGATGAAAGTTTCATAAAAGAGTTTGACCTAAATCAGTTAAGTCTGCTGCTACATTCAACCAGGTTGATCTTAACCCAGTTTCAGCCATTTTGAAACTGGTTTATGTGCACTGAGCTTCTGTTCGGTTACAGGTTTAAACCAGCTTGTGATCACTGAAACTGGTTGATGTGTAACGTCTGTCCCTAGCCCCACTAGAGCAAAACAATCACGGTTCATGCCTTACATCCTGTTCATACATTTAAGAGTCAGATGTGCCTTTTTTTTTGTAGTGGCATCCCATCACTGACTCCTGGCTAGTCGCCGGACCACCGTGGTTCTTCCCCGCCGTGCTGCTTCGTGGCCCCGTTTTTCCTATTTTGTGCTTGTGTGACTGATTTCTCCTTCCTAAGGTTTTTTTAGCCCTTTGCATTTGTCTGCCTTGGATTTCATCTGATTGATTTTGGGCTCACTCTCCAATTAGTCCTGGTCAATTTGAATTCTGATCCTGCTCTCGAAATGCTCGTAGCTCCTCTCTGCGTAGCATCCTCTGCAAATGTTACATTCCTCCATGCAGGTCATTAAGGAAAATATTGAATAGCGCCGGGCCCAGGACAGGCTCCTATGGGACCCTGCTTCTAATGCCCTCCACGTTTGACAGGGAGCCATCAATAATCGCTTTCTGAGAGCAGTTTTTCAACCAGTTGTGCATCTGCCGCAGGGCAATTACATCGATACCATATTTCATTAGCTTCCTTATGAGAATGTCATGCAGGACAATGTCAAAAAGCTTGATGAAGTTGAGATATATCACATCTCCCACATCCCCCCGGCCCACTAGGCCAGTTACCCTGTCAAAGGTGGAAATGAGATTGATTTGACATGATCTGTTTTTGACAAAGCCATTTGGCCTGTCTTTTATCACCTCATTATCTTCCAGGGCCTTATAAATGGCTTGTTTAAAAATTTGCTCCCGAATCTCTCCGGGGATCAAAGTTTAGGCTGGCTGCTCTATAATGTCCTGGCTTTTCCTTTTTTTAAACATATGCATGCTCTTCTCTGGTCCTTAGTGTCCTCTCCTGTCTTGAAGAAGATCACCAAGGGTTCAGAGACTGCGCTGGCGATTTCTTTCAGATCTCTAGGGGGGATTTTTCCAGGCCTTGCCAGCTGGGATACAGCTGTCCTCTCCCTTCCCTGTCCTGCCCTGCATGCCTAGCTCCTATTTTAAATGATGCTTTAATGCATAGGGTCAACTCTGATGGGACTGTTAACCCCCTACCTGCTGGCTGTGCCAACACCTTCTGCAGCTGCTGTGACATCTGTCCCAGCAGCAGGATCAGGGGTGTGATGCTGACACCTCCCCCACTGCCCCCAGCACCACCCCCAAAGCAGTTTGCTAAGACTTGAAGCCTGCAGAAACAATGAGGTTGTTAAGGGTGCAGGATCCCAGAGGATATCCTGACAATGTGTGCACAGACCATCTAAAATGAGGGAGCCTGATATGACCGGCATCGCCTAACCTCCTAACCACTCTGACAGAGCACCGCATCTGGGACACCAGGCACACAGAAAGCGAAGGGGGGAGAGGCCAGGCATGATGCTCATCTGTGCAGCGAATGTTGCTTTTCCACCTCGGTTGCAGGTGTTTATCATCGGCAGCAACAGCAACAGGTGCACCGTGTCAATGCAGGTCACTTGTCTCCTGTCTCAGCTCCTTACACCAATTCAGTTCTCCTCAGGGCTTGCACTTCTGTAGCCCCAAGAGATTGGATGCAATCCGTGACGCCGAGCTGCCTGTGAAATGTATTTGCCTCCGGTTGACTGCCCAAGTGGAGCTCGCATCAGCCGTTAATTCCCCTGTTTAGCAAACCCAGACTGTGCAAGGATTTTTTTTTTATCTTTATTTTTTTTGCCTCCCTCTGATTTCCATTGCAGCAGGTCACCAGCCCATAGCAAGTCTTGCTTGCAATTATAAATCGGGAGCAAGCAGAGCCAATTGCAATTCAGAGAGGTGAATGGAGCAGCTGGGACTCGTCCTCACATGAGAGCGGCAAACTGCGCGGGGTTGTCAACATAATCTGCCTCTGTGCCTGCTGCCACCTGGCTGGCTGCTGTCACTAAATCACCCGGGGGAAGGCTGGTCTAGAAGATCGAGCTGGCTGCTAATGGGTGTTTGATGAAGACAGCCAATGGCATGGGACGCTGCCTGTGTCAAGGCCTCTAAAGCAGTGCTGAATCCACTAGATCCTCCCAATTTCAAGGCTTCTATTAGAGGTATAAGGACCAGATCCACAGCCTGACCTGGCACCACTCATCCAGCCGTGGGGCAAAATGGATGGGCACCACTGATACGCAACACTGTAGAGGGCAGGGGGGATTTGAACCTTAGAGACTAATCAAAGTCGATTCCACATAGCACAAGGTTGTGTGAGCTGAAGCTCACTTTGTCAGCTGCTGTCTGGTGGCGCTGTGACAGACAAGGTCATGAACCTTAATGAGGTGTGAAAGGCTCAGTCTAGATGGTTTCTGTAGTCCAGCGAGCAGTGCTGAGTTGAGGCAAGTGGGCATGTCCACATGTGCGTTCATGCATTGTAACGACAGTGCACTGAGTACTAACAGGTACTAACTTAATGCACAGTAATCGGTACTACTGTGCAGTAGTGCTAGCACGTGTCTTTTAAGTGACACCGATGCACAGTAGACTACGTCTACTGCACATTGGTGCATTAGCACGGCTCTTGCCGTGACACGCTAACGCTCAGTACAATTAGTCTACTGCACTTTAGCGTCTTGTGTAGACGTGCCCAGTGTATACTAAGGGTGACACGCTAATGCTCGGTACAATTAGTCTACTGCGCTTTTAGCGTGTTGTGTAGACGTGCTCAGTGTATACTAAGGGTAAGTGCCTTGTTCCAGTCCTGAGGTTATGCACGTCCATGGAGCATACTGTGTGTGTTACTGAGCAGAGAGCTGAAAAGCGAAGTAAAAGCACATAGATGGCTAGCTCTGTGCAAGGATCATCATGTATTTCATCATATATTTATTTGTACAGCACTGAGTACCAATGAGCCTCCACCGGATACAAGTAACATTGCCAGTTCCTATTAGGAATAGGCTGACAAGGACTTGTATGGCGTGGCTGGATGGGGATGATCCTGCATGGGTCAGACAACTTCTGGAGGTCCCTTCCAGCCCCAGTGGCATCATTTCTTGGAGTCACACCTTCAGTAAAGCAGCAATGGAGGTGCGAAAGACAAAGGCAGGTTCTGAAGCAGACTTCCTTGAAGGCCAGCCTGGCTGCCCATGTATCTGGGACACTAATATGGATGATGACATCAAGCCAGCACAGTAATTAGCACTGCAATTGGGAAATCCTGCTGAGAAGGAAGGACTTGGAGAAGCCAGAGGTGGGAAACACAAGGCTCTTCTCATTCTCCTTTACTCTCGTCTGATCCTGTTTCTGCATCTCATCCCTTTGAGTAAATACTGTAGGGCACAAGCAGGACATAAATGGTCCTGGGGCATGGGCTGGCCTGTGCAGAGCCCATGCATTTATACAGGTTTTTGTTGTTTGGTTTACTAGCTCTGACTCCTCTCCAGAAATTGCTCATATCCCCCTAAGCCAGGGGTGGACAAAATGCAGCCCACGGGCCAGATGTGGCTATTCTATCCAGCCCACGGGGCCCCTAAAAATTTAGAAAATTAATATTTATCCACCCCTGGCTGCCTGTCATGCGGCCCTCGATGGCTTGCCAAAACTCAGTAAGCGGCCCTCCACCCGAAATAATTGCCCACCCCTGCTCTAAGCCTAAACTATGCTGCTCACCCCCACAACCGGCTTTGCCCTTGCTCTTCTTGAATGGGGAGCCCAAGTTTAGATAGTTGCAAGGTTCGCGTGTGATCTCGCTCTGCATTTATCACTGCTTGACCGGGGGTGTGTTTTGTCTGTCTGAGTCTCCGGTGAGCAGGGCCGAGATGTGTGTGTGGCTTGCCGATCAGACAGATGCACACTGATGTGCACCCAGGTGATTAGAGCACAAGCTTCCTATTTTCTCAGCCTGGCAACAATGAAAATGAAATCCTAGCCTCGTCTGCTAAACTTTTCCTAACCCGCTCACCCCTGCACAGCCTCTTCCCATGTAGCCCGGTCTGCAGCTGCAGCAACCCCTGGAAATCAATGAAGATCCAGCAGCCTGGCAGTGCTCCCAGCATCAAACCTCCTATTGAACACAGCTTAGATTGCAAGGCACCAGCTTTATTCTTCTCCCCATTGGATTTCACTTGGTCTCCCCTAACTTGGTGCTGCTAACTTGCCTCAAAAGTAAATATTCATTTGTCTTTGAAAGAGTACATTGTGTACATCCAGGCTCTCTTCCCACCTCTTATCTCCCTGAGATGATTTAACACTTTTCCTCCTCCTCCAGACTCCCACGTCCACACCTTCCAGACACTGTACAAGCGTTGCCAAATAATCAGGCCTATGCAATGTATAAGTCAGATGTAGCCAGCCAAATAGCCCTTTGTCATCCTTTAATTCCTGGTGTTTAACAAGCTCAGTGTGTTTCCGAGACAGCACAAGGGGGGAACGCTTCAGAAGCTATTTAAATTTATTGATAACCCACGGAGGAAATCCTCATTATCTGGTGTAGTGCCAGCCACCTCGGCAGAGCTGTTTGTTGGGTGTTTACGTGCCCGGACTGCAAAACGACTTGCTGGGTCACTCACATCCCAGGAGGATCGAACGCATGCTCTTCTGGGGTCCTTCTTGTAATGCTCTCGGAAGAAGACAAAAGGAAAGGTATTGAAGTGCTGTCGGCCTGTTTGCAGCAAGAAGGAAGGTAGTGAGGGGAGGTGCATGTTTAGAATAGGAAACCAAGTAGAGGGGCGCTGGGGGAGGAAAAGCAGGCAATGAATGAAGCGGTGGCATCACAGAAGTTGGGAGAGGACAGAAGTGGAAACAAATCAGCGTAGGACGATATGTCAGGAGGCAGAGAATACGAGAGTGTGACAGGTATTTTAGAGGATGCAGTGGTAATAAATCCATAATCTGGACAGCCTTGTCGGCAGACTCCAAAGTATTTTCATTCCCAAACCCATGCACCTCTTCCATGGGGCATGAGTTAGAGAAAGAAGTATAGTCTTTGATGGGATAGACGGGGAGGCAGGGAAGGCTCTATCGACTTCCCCAATTGCCTGCAGACTGAGCTGTCTGCCCCGGGAGAGTCTTACTGACGGGATTTAACCCCATGGGTGGATCTAGGATTTTGAAAAGGGGGGGAATGCATCCTTGCATATAACACAATGCATATTTTTACCAAGTGGAAAAGAAAGAGAAAGCGTTACTAATAAACTAGGGGCCTAGGTCCATGTTGTGCTGCTTACCATCAGAGCAACATCAAATATAAATGGATTGGAATGAGTGTTATAATGCTGTATTGCATCTCATGCAGAAAAGACCACCACAAACTTGGCCAAAGTAATCAGTCAAAAGATGTCGTTCCAATAGTCCTGCAGTTATTAGGAATGAAATGGGCATCTCTTTTTCCGATTCATAAAACGCAATCCAGCCTTCTTGAGCACCTTGACAGTGCATCCAGTGCTCCACTGAAAGTTATTTCCACGCCAGATTTAACGTTTTTAGCTAGAGTTCAGAACAGGCTGCAGGGCTGTGAAATAGGAGCTATGTTACCAGGAGCAGCGAACAGACGGCAGAATTGCAGAAGAAAGAATGGCTTGATTAGTTGAACATCAAGAGCATTAAAAAGGAGAGCGAGTCATTAAGACCTGGGGAATGAAGAGTTTAGAAGGAATCTGGTAGGTGCTAATGAACTCTGAAGTCAGTTGTCTCTGTCACTGCTGCCTGGATAGAAATGCCGCTGCCCTGCACACTACAATATAGCGCTACTAGGTATCTGACACCAGCATACGAAAGGGAGGTGGTCGTCTTAAGACACGTGGAACGGGAGGAAAGGGATGCTTGCCGGTTCCCACCTCTCTCTGGGCACATCCACTGCAGCCATCAATGCACACCTCTCGTGGAGGTAGAGGACTCTGCTCCCCCAGGTTTCTGTAACCCATCTGCTGGGGGGAGATGGAGTGGTTTAACTCTGCTCATCCCAGCAGGCCAGAATACCCCCTGCAGGCATTTCCCCTGGTTTCTTTGTTTTTTTTTTAATAACTGTCCTGCTTGACCTCACTCTTTAGTTCTCCTGGAAAATCAGGTTCATTCATAATGTGTCTCACTTTATTGTAGGAGAAGCAAGGGTATTTTTGTGATTTTTTTTATTGAACCGACTCATGGTTGGGAGTGAAGCTTGACTGGTTTCAGGCTCACTCCTGCAGCCCATTTCCTGGACCATCCCAGCTACGACGACACTCCAGCTTCCCTTGATTGATATTCACAGGTTAAACCCCCCCTACAATCCTGTAAAAGTTCAGGACAAAATATTTTCTGACTTTCTGACAAATTCCCAATTCCATCAGTCGGTAAATAGCTATTCACAAAGGGACCTGGGTTGAGAGAAGGATGTTTACTGCTTGCAGCCACCCCCCTTTCCTTTCCGTGCACCTTTAATTGATCCTTCAAGGCGTCTGAAGCAGGGAAAACAAATGTCCTCTCTGGTTTCTGTTTCAGGTGGTGGCTGTCTTTGGAGCTGTCTGCAAAGCTGGCACATCTTGCAGTGAGGCTCCTCTGTGAGAAGCCGCTGTGGGAAGGACGGGGTTCCCGGAGAAGAAGGCGGTGTGACATAGTTTGTGTCTGGATTATTATAATAAGGGGCACTTCCTTGGGGGTAACAGTTTAGTTATTTCTTTTGCAATTTTTTTATCAACTTTTTCCCTTTTCTTCCTTTTAAGTTCGGGTTGTTGTTTTTTTTTTAATAATACAACTGTAAGGGAAATAGAGTTTTATTTGTTAATTTAGTAACTGGGTCAATGAAGACCACTTGCTATGAAGGAAGCATAACCTCATTAACAGGTGCACATTTACTGCGCAGTAACCAAAATCACTGTGCAGTGCTGGCACACGTCTACACATGCATGCCTGTACTGTGCAGTAAATATGGTGCCTTATGCTAACATGAGCATACGCGTTATACCTGTGTCCTGCAGGTATCAAATCTATGCCCAGTTAATTACTGTGCAGTAACGCACATGCAGACACCTTACTGCTCAGTAACGCTGCATGTGTGGACTGACTTGGGACTAACTTTAGTCCACACATAGCATTAATGAGTTCTAACACCTGCATATGTAGATGTCAGCCTATTCCCGCTTACTGCCCATTAACTTACTGCGCAGTAAATTTAAGCCAGAGTAAATGCATGTGTAGACATGCCCACCGTAGCTAAAATACCACCACGCCAGCATGTAAAGTTATGAGGAAGGAGGGGATGTGGAAACAGTCGGGATAAAATAAAAACCAGAAGGACCTTTCCATCCTGAACTCAACCCACCTCTGTTCCCCTTGTCTTCATCCGTCATCTCTGAGGGGCTCAGGCTACGTGGCTGCAGGGTGTCTCACACACAAAGCCCCAACCCAGACGGGGCTCTGGGTAGGACCATGTGTCTATCCCCCTAGGCTGGACCTGCAAGCTGAGGGTGCCTAGGCTGGCTCATGGAGACATAGCGGTGGAAGGACATAGGACCTGCCGTTGTTTCCTAAAGGAGGAGGCAGCCTCGGCATCCCAAAATCTCAGTCATTATCCCACGGACATCCCTGCTGGGTTGCACGCGCCGAGGGAGGAGCTCTCAGAGAAAGTGTGGAGTGAGAGGTGGCAGAAGACAGGTCTGTGCTGCTCCTGGGTTGCACGGGACTCGAGATGAGCAGCGATCACGCAGCAAGCAGGTTCTGTGGCAGGGGTGGACAATGGTGGTGGTGGTGATGGTGGCTGCAGCAGCGGAGCTGCTAGTGGAGGTTACGGCTCTTCTACACCCTCTACATCAGCACCAGGGGCTGGTTGCATTATTGGCAGGAGGTCCTGGCTCCCGTTCTGTCACTCCGGCATAGGAGAGAAGGCCCTGGCTGCGCCCCTAAATCATCAAGGATTGACCCTTGAGCATAGAGAGGACCCAGAGCCCAGCAGACTGGCGTGGGGGCATTTGCTGTTGGAGGCAATCCCTCTGGCTGGGTAGCAGGGACCCTGCTTCTTTGCCAGAAGGACACACCACTGAGCAGACCACGGGAATTACCCACTTAAATTCCTCCCCCACTCCTTACATCTAGGGAAAAGATGGATGTCTTGGCATCTGACAGGTGCCATAGCTCATTTCTTGGCAGCGGAGGTGAATCCAGCGTCCAGCCTCGTTAGCTGGCAAACCCCCTCTCCCCCATGCTTTGCTGTGCTGCCTGGCATTCAGCAGCACACGAGAGGGGCATGTGGGGTGAGGTGGAGCAGGAAAGGGGGGCTCCTTCCCAGCTGAGCTCCTCAGGCATGGTCATGAAGCCGAACAGAGGACACGACCTATTGATTCTCCCACCTGACCTAAGTCACCCGTGTATTGGACTGGGAGGGTGGCAGGTACCGTTGTGCTCTCCCGACTCGTTAGGAAGGTCAATAATGAGCTGCACCAGAGCATGGCCCCCACTGCCTTCTTGCTTTCTTTCACTGATCATGTCTGCTCGCTCCGGGGTAGCGTGCCCTGTCTGCGGTGCACCAGGCAGCTATCGGGAAGGAACATCTGTAGCCTCTCCAGCAGCCTCTCTCGAGCGAGCTGCTCGCATGTGTTTTGTGTGACTTCCTTCAGGCCTGCAGAGAAAAGAAATCTGTGCCAGCAGCTTCTACTTATAAAGCCCCTTGAGCGGCCAAATACTCCTGTGCAATCTACTGGATATGCAGCAAAGAAGCTCGCTGAGCTTGCCTTTTCCTTGCTGAGCTTGCCTTTTGCTATTCTGCACAATCCGAGTTGAGCTTGCTCGATGCCTTTTGCTAAATAACATGGTTTCTGCACAATCCGAGTTTCCCATTGAGAAGTTTTGGTTTTACTGACGTGTTTTCTGTCCCGTTAGGAAAAAACATGTTTTCTTTTGAGTCAGGTTGATCCTCATTGAGATGCTCTGCTTTGTCAAATCAAAACCTGCTGTTTCTGGTCAGTTCGACATGAATCTGTCCATCCCAAGTAGATGCTGTCACCTCGGTAGGGACATGCCTTAGAGGCAACCTTGTTCACACACACTTGGCTGCTATAATTGTCCTTCCACCTGCCTGTTCCTGCTAAAATGTCATGTCCAGATTCTCGTCGCTGAAGCCAGTGGGAACAAGGATGGACCCAGAGGAGTGCAAAGCCCAACAGCTGGTGGAGGGCAGTAGGGAAAGACAAGTCCAGATCAGGGAAGACATAAAACCATAAACTTTTCAGCATTAGAGGACCTAGGGATGACAAGGGACAAGAAGCTGAATAGGAGCCAGCAATGTACCCTCGGTGCTGAAAAGGCTACCAGCATCCTGGGCTGCATTGGTCAGAGCGGTGCCAGCAGATGGAGGGCAGTGATTCTTCCCCTCTGCTCAGCACTGGGGAGGCCACATCTGGAGTCCGGTGTCCAGTTGTGGGCCCTACTACAGAAAAGAAGTGGACACACTGGAGAGAGTCCAGTGGAGGGCAACGGAAATGGTTGTGGGGCTGGGGGACAGGACTGGTGAGGAAAGACTGAGGGAATTGGGCTGATTGAGTCTGGGGATGAGATTGAGTGGGGACTGAATAGCAGCCTTCACCTCCCTGCAAGGGGGGGGGCTGCAAAGTGGATGGAGCTGAGCTGTTCTCAGTGGGGGCAGATGACAGGACAAGGAGCAATGGGTTCAAGCTGCAGCAAGGGCAGTTGAGGTTGGATATTAAGAAAAACTCTCTCAAGAGGAGGGTGGTGAGGCACTGGAACAGGCTACCCAGAGAGGTGGTGGACTCTCCATCCTTGGAGGTTTTGAAGACCTGGCTAGACAAAGCCCTGGCTGGGATGATGCAGTTGGGGCTGGTCCTGCTTGGAGCAGGGGTTGGACTAGATGTGACCTCCTGAGGTCCTTTCCACCCTTGTTTTCTGTGATTCCATGATTCCAGTTACCCCATAAAGAGCCTTGTAGCATAGGTTTGGTTACATCATGCCCTCCAAAAAAGCATCCCAGTGCTGATCGGAGGGTATCAAGAAATGGAGATACTGTTACTGCCCTAGGCGGTGTGCTAGTGGTATATCATCCTTGCTTTTTCAGACATTTGTCTTATTTCCTATTCAAATTTATTTGGCCTCTGCTTCCAGGCCCGGACCCTGGTTATACTAGATGAAAAGAGCCTATTAGTACCTGGTTACCACATCCCCAATGAAATACTTAAACACTGTAACCAAGTCACTTCACTTTCTTCTTTTTTATAAACTAAAGAGATATGGGATCTTTCAGGCTTGCTGTTAGGCATTTTCCCCAGGCCTGCAAGTAATTTGGCTGCTCATTTTTGCACTCTCCAATGTTTGCTTCATCCTTGTCAAACTGTGGACACTAGAACTGGGTATAGTATTTATTCCAGTCCCAGTCTCACCAGTTTCCTACCCAGCGCTCCCCTGTTTAATGATTATAGAACTGGCAGGAAATCTCGGATGCTCTACTCTAGCTTCATACTTTGCATTACTCATGAAACTTTTGCTACAGACCTTAATTTGTTCCAAAATTGCTTTAGAGACAGGCTCCCATCACCATTAGCTGTATTATGATGTGGAAAAGTCGCCCTTAGGCAGTTGTTTTTATACTTATGAAGAGGTATTTAGACTCTGCCAATGCATGGTGAGAAGATGGCACAAGCCAAAGCAATGCTACCGCCTAAGGGCAGTTGGAGTTTGCAAGACCAAAGGAGTGGGGCAACTCCCAGTGAACGGGAAGGAGCTGGGAGGAGGAAGAGGAGGAGGAGGAGGAGGAGGAAGTCTGCCATTGGTAGGTATGAGTAGGGCCAGGCAGGAGATGGAGCAGGGAATACCTGTGAGCACATTTAACGAGAAGCGCTTCCGTGACCCCCCATGCTGAATGATGGGTCCAGCAAGAGCTATGGAGGAAGCTGCAAAGGCTGGCACCCTTTCCTGACTGCCTTGGATGTGCCTGCTTCCTCCCAGCCACCTCTTTCTCCTGCATTAGCAAGGAGCTTTGTCTCCTCTGAGAAGCGGGGCAGGGATGGGCCGTTTTTGGGCGTGCAATACAAATGCAGAGCATCCCAGAATGGTCAATTCAGCCAGAACAGCACTTACAGCTCAGGGAGAGCTGCCTGCCTCCCAGACGCTGAACCAATGACTTGCTCCTGAATAAATTTGAACAAAAGATTGGGGACATCCTAGGGATGCTGGAGGCCCTGGACATGGCATTGACCTTTATTCAGGCCTCTGTGCATTAATCATGGGATGGTTACCATGATCTAGTTGGGGCTGGTCCTCCTTGGAGCAGGGGGTTGGACTAGATGTGACCTCCTGAGGTCCCTTTCAGCCCTCGTTGTCTATGATTGTGTCTGAACAGGCTTGTTTGGTCTTCCCTGTCATCAGGTTGTTCAACACTGGCCCTTTTATATGAGATATGTTTATCCCATATATATCCCATTTATATGGGATATGGGATACGTTCGATGCCTTGTTTCAGCACTGGTCAATGGGTCCAGAGGCCCTTACAGATCAAGGGCCTGGGGCCTTAAGGGAGCTCTGCACAAGTGAGCTGGGATATGCATAGCATGAGTCGGTGAGGTGTACATCTTTACACACCCAGGTACCAAGCCAGGCTCTGAAGGCCTTCCTCGTGCAGCTCTGGTGCACAAAAACCAAGAACACCTCCTTTTATCTGGGTGCACTTTGATATCCGAACCTCATCCATAAAGAGGAGGGAGTTCCTGGATGGGTGACAAAAGTCATTAAGAGACAGGAGGGACCGATGAATGAAGAAATACTGCAGAAGCTACGCACGTCTGGGCTGGCTGTTTGGGGATGAAGAGGGAGGCTGCTCTAACTGTCTGCAAGGATGCCGAGGCTGTGAACCCCATGAGCAAGAAGATGTGGGTCGGGTGGCTGGAGGGGGCTGTGGGAGCGCAGTCCTTGCCCTTTCTGCAGACATCATGACCAAATGCAACGGCGGGTTTGATGGCATGGACTCTCACCTCCCAGGCACTGATCAAGATCCAGCAACCCTGCGGTTAAACCACATCGCCCCCCTGTCCTGCATCTGACTCATGGCCGAGTTGCAAGCAAACTGTTCTGTAAACCCTTTGCCGAACCCCTGAAATGTGTTGTCCCTTGGACCTGGCACTTCTCATTTGATGACATTTATTTCATCAAGATACCGACTGAGAGAAGTGCTGGAGAGTGTACCTAACTTCGAGCCCACACACACATCCCCCTAAAATCACTCCGGGGCATGAACACCCCCAGACTTGTTCTTGGCTCCAGCACTGCTCCAAAAGGAAGAAAAGGGAAAGGGAAGGAAAAACCAATCTCTGTTGCTGCAAGGAAGAGGGGATTGGGGTGGACACATGTAGGGAACCATCAGCCTTTCTGGACCTCAGTTATCAGAGAAATGGGCATGATCCCTTAGTCGTTTCAAAGCTGTGAGCGTGCAGTGATCGCTACAGGAGTCGGCGGGATGGACCCAGACTCGTGCATCACCTGCCCTGCTCTTACATGGGAGCTTGTTGAGGTTGCTGAAGAATTAAATAGATTCAAATAAGGCTGTCAGCCTGGATGCTGAACTGCTGCAAAGTGAAGAGGGAGCATATGCTGCCAAACGTCAGGGAGGCAGAGGAGCAGCAAAGGCTCCTGTCAGTGCCGTCATCCCGTCACATCTTGATGCCTGAAGGATTTTCAACCCGCCTTTCGGTTTGCAAATGCACGGTCACGCCGGGGTTGTGCTGTGTCCGTTTGCGTCTCAGCTACGGAGCTGAGACCCTGGGGTCCCGGAGCACAGGGCACGGCGCTCAGCTGTGCCAGCCGCCCTTGGGCCTCAGGTGCAGCTGTGATGGATTTGGAGAGGCTCAGTAATAAATCCTGAACATCCTGAACATTGATATGGATGGTTGCCAAATGCATAGATTAGTTTTGTTTACCAGGGAAGTTGTTAGGAAAAAAAAAGCGCGGGAGCACAGGGACTCACCTGGCAGGAGGGAGGCCAGTTGGAGGAGACCCTAGGGACGGGATTCCCTGCCAGCCGCCTCCAACTCCGTACCTGGGCTGAGGACAGCAAGGCCCTGGAGCCTTTGATAGGATCCCGAAGCCTCGATCCCCATCTCACGCACTCTTCAGTTGCAATCAGCCCAGCTATTCGCTCGGCAGGGCCACGTCCTTGGGACCTCCCTAGCTCCCAGCAGCTGCAGTGTGGCCCCGTTCTCTGCTGCCCGGTGGAGCTAAGTCAGTGGGAGCTCGAGGGCTCGATATCCCAGCCTTAGACACTGCATAAGCAGGAGCCTCTCATGCTTAATAATTGATGCCTGCGGCTCAGTCTGCAACGCGAGGTGCAAGATGCTGTGGAAGTGCAAGAAGTTTCCAGGGGGGAAAGGTCAGGGGGAGGAGAGGGGAGTCCCCCCTGGACAGGGTCTCTGAAGTGTGGATAGACTGGGGAGAGGAACGATCAGATGTCCAAGGGCAGGAGGGTGCTGGGTCACTCTTGGTTGCTTTCAGGACATGGATGTTAGTGTGAGGCTCTCACGGAGCAGCTAGTTTCAGAGCCTGCCCTGCCCTCCCATGGAGGTATACAGCCCTGCAGTAATGCCACTGGTCACCTCCCCCTGCCTGGAGAAGCAGGGAGCAGTATACAAAGCCTCGGCAAGTGGCATCCATCTCTCATGTTGTCAGGCTTATAGGGGTTGACCTGTATCAGCGCTGGGGGTGGTTTGGTGGGTGGCCAGGGCACAGCCAGTGGATCAGACACTGCGGGCATGTAGGAGGGAAGGAAGCACAGTAACCACAGAGGAATCAGCACTCATGGTAGAGGTGATATCTTTTATTAGACCATGCAGATTTTTGAAAAAAAAATTAAAAAAATTCTTTAATTGCATAAAGAATTTTTTTTGCAAAGATCTTTATGCAAACTTTTTTGCAATTTGTTGCAAAAATCTTTATGCAATTTTCTTAATGGCATGAAGAATATATATATATATATTGCAAAAATCTAGATCTAATAAAAGATGCTTGCCTGTTTTATTAGAGGAGGCTGGACATGCACCTGGCCAGGGGCATTTGGCCCAGTGCTCTTTCCTGCCCAGGGCAGGGGGGCGGACTCGATGATCTGTTGAGGTCCCTTCCACCCCTAACATCTATAAATCTATGAATAAGGTGTCATCTCTGCCACGAGTTCTGATTCCTTTCGCCTGTAGACCAATACGGCGACCTGGATATCAGTAACCAGAGAGGAATTTGGGGGGTGGGGGGTATGGCAGGCAGGTGAACTCCATCCCTGCTCGTGAAGGTGGGAGGGAAAGAGGCTCTTGTGTCCTCTGTAGCGAGCTGGTTGCATGCATCACCCATGCAAGGGAAGGGACCTGCTGCTGGCAGTCGAAGGACTTCCCCGTATCTCAGGTGGCAAGAACCCTGCATTGTCAGAGTGCGAGGAAGAGCATTTTTGGCCCCGATAACCAACTGCCCATGTGCTGTCGGCAGTAGATTGCATTCCCCGCACCCACCCTAGACAGAGCTCCCTGCACAATACACGTGCACCAGAGATGCACTGGGGGACAGGTTTGGGCTCAAAAAACAGAGGGGAGGGCTTCAGGCTTTTTTCTTCTCACTGCTCTGGCTAGTTTTCCCCTTCAGTCTCCAGTGCTAGCCTTATCAGGAGAGCATCAGCCAAGCAACATCTTTTTTCCCCGTGAGTGGCAAAATAGTCTCCTTTGAAAAACGGATAATGAATTTTCCACTGCTGCTCTCCTTGATTAGCCCAGCTGTCCTATTTCTGGCTGCACTTGGTGCCTTTCCTGTGTTGCACAGCACACTAAATTATTCAAGGCATTTATTTCTGACTTTGGGTATTGTTCTGATCTACCAATATGCCCTAGACAAATGATAGGGCTATGGCTCAGCGTGAGCACTGGCTGAGTCAAGCATTTGCGCTGTGTGAGAGTCTCCCAGGCGGCATCTATTGCAATAATCGGTGTTCTTCAGCATGTCAGGGTCTAACCTGAGAGCAAGGCCCCGGTGTGCTTGGGGCTGTATGGTTTCATAGTAGCAGTCAGTTCCTGTTTACTACCCAAAGAGATGAGAGAGAGAGAGAAAGGAAGTTTTCTCATCTCCATTTTGCAAATGGAAAATTTCAGCATCAAGGGAGGCCGGGATTTCTTAGCGTGGTCTCTTTTATTGGATCAACTATGTTGTTGGGCTGGAGTTAGACAGGCTTTTGAATGCTAGGTGTTTTTCATCAGACATAAAGAGATTCACTGACACAGTTAAATGACAAGGTCACACATGGAGCCTCTGGAAAGCAGCGTCTCCTGGGTCACCAAGCGATGCCTAAGGCATAAGAGCATCTTTCCGCTAAGCTTTAGTAATGCTCTTGTTCTGGGCACGAAGTGCCCGTGAGGTCAAGCCTCCCAAGAATAAAGCCAGGGGAAACATCAGTTTGCAAAGTTAAAAAATCCTGGCACCTGGCTCTCTGAAAATCTCTAGTGCCTCTTGCTTTGGAGGGGAGCTCTCACTTGGACGTGGGGTGGCTCTTGTGCCAGGGAAGTGTCTTTTTACACTTTCTGAGAGTGTGCCCAGTCTTGGCCGATGTATAAGCCTTTGAACAACTGAAGTATGCACATGCTTTGTACAGATTTCTGGAGGAACAGGTTAAAGCCCTCTCCGTTGCTAATGCTGCTCGTCCTGCATGTCATTCATCCCCATAGAGCAATGGGATGCACACATTACTGCTCGGTTCCTAAACAGTGTGTGTGTGTGCCCAGCTCCCAGCCGGGGCTAGAGACCAAGCCATCCCTTCCCTGTAATGGCCACTGCAGGCAGTAGACAAACTGAGCACTTGAGCACAATATCCTCCATGATTTCCAACTGACATCAAATTAGTGTGGTAGAGGAAACACAGAATCATAGAATCAGAGACAACGAAGGTTGAAGGGAGCTCAGGAGTCACATCTAGTCCAGCCCCCTGCTCAAAGCAGGACCAGCTCCAACTACTTCATCCCAGCCAAGGCTTTGTCTACCCGTGTCTTCAAAACCTCCAAGGATGGAGACTGCACCACCTCTCTGGGGAGCCTGTTCCAGTACTTCACCACCCTGCTAGTGAGAAAATTCATCTTATATCCAACCTCAACTTCCCTTGCTGCAGCTTGAGCCCATTGCTCCTTGTCCTGTCATCTACCCTCACTGAGGACAGTCCAGCTCCATCTTCTGCAACGACCTTTCAGATAGTTGAAGGCTGTTATTAAATCCCCTCTCCGTCTCCTCTTCTCTAGACTAAATCAGCCCAATTCCCTTAGTCTCTCTCCACAAGTCCTGTCCCCCAGCCCCCCTCACTTTTTCATTGCCCTCCACTGGACTCTCTCCAATGTGCTCACATCCTTTCTGTAGTGGGGGGCACAGCTGGACACAGGACTCCAGATGTGGCCTCCCCGGTGCTGAATAGAGAGGAAGAATCGCTGTCCTCAATCTGCTGGCAATGCTCCTACCAATGCAGCCCAGGATGCCGGTAGCCTTCTTGGCATCAAGGGCACACTGCTGGGTCCTATTTGCTTTCTTGTCCCCTGTCCCCCTAGGACCTTTTCTGCAGAGCTGCTGCCCAGCCCGTCACCCCCACCCTGCACCAGTGCATGGGATTGCTCCGTCCGAAGTGCAGGACTTTGCACTCGTTGAACCTCATGGGATTTATATTGGTCCAGCCCTCCAATTTGTTGAGGTCTCTCTGAATCCTAGCCCTACCCTCCAGCTTATCTATTACTCCCTGCAAAGCATCTGGTTTGAGTACAGAGGAGCTGAAACCAGATGAGGAAGGAGGCTGAGGGAAGAAACGTGGTGAGGCTGGGGCTGGTTGGGGAAGGAAAATGGTGACTGGACTGGCTGGGCAAGGATCTTGGGGCTGGGAGCCTCGGCAGGATAGAGGAGCCTGGGACTGATTGCACAAAGAGTCTGGAACAAGGAACCAGCACAGCAGGGAATAGGGGCAAGACAGAAGAGACAGGAGGGAAGGCAAGGGGCCGGAGGCTGAGATTGGATGAGGAGCCTGGGAAGACAGACTGGGAGCGAGGGGCAGTGGGGAATGGGTACAAGCTGAGTGAACGAGGCGTCAAGAGTAGGGGATGCTTGGGCTGGGCATGGAGGGGAAACATCAGGGAGGGCTGGGACTGGATGAGGGGGTTAAAGCAGAGACCAGAGCTGGCTGGGTGTCAAGCCTGCAGCGGGGATGAGAAGATGGAGACTGGACCTGGGGGGACAAGCAGAGTGGGACAAGGGGCAGGGAGCTGGGGAGGGGAGGAGACAGCACAGAGGCAGGGACAGGTCGGAGAGGACAGGATGGGTTTGAAGAAGTGGACAAAAGAGTCCATTTACCGGCTACAGCCCGATGTGGATTGCCTGGCATTGCTCCATCCCATTCCTGATCCTGCTGGGTCCCAGCCAGGATGAGGCCCCAAGCTGCCTCCCACACACCTTGATGACGCTCGGTGAGAGAGGGGCACCTTGCAGGTTCACATGGCTGATGAGTGGGATTTGATGGTCGCTCTTCTGGACGTAGGCCTCCCAATGTGCCTAGCATTTGCCTGAGTCGTTTTTGGTTTCAAACCTTTTACCCAAATTTAGGAAGATAATTCACACGTGGGAAGCGCTCAGCTCCTACAGCGATGAGCAACCCCGAAGTACCCAGGGGATTATTAATAATTCTCTTTTCTGAGCAAATCTGAATGGCATGCAGGGAATAAGTCACGGGGCAGGGCACTGGAGAAACAGGATACAGCTAAATATTGAGTAGCTGCTCATTAACTCAACATCATTCACCTGTCGCACTGAGCGAGGCAGCGAGCCTATGGAAAAGGTGCGTGTGAGCGTGTAATTTGTGTCTGCATCATAATGCCTCTGTCCTTTATTATAGGGAACGTTATTTCTGGCGAGTCCTACTTCTTGAGTGCTTGGCGTTGCATCCTTGGATAATGCCCTTTGGACACAGCTTTGTGCAGTTTGCATGTATATAGCACCTGGGTGCTACCGCTAACATAAATAAGAATAAGCAGAGTTAATCTGCTCGGACAAAAAGGCTGCCTATCTTGTTGGGTGAATTATTTCCAACCTTGACCTTGCCCAGGTCTATTTGCTCTAGAACGTGGCTCCAAATATGTGACTTAATGGCCCCGTCTCACAGTGGAAGTGGCACGGTCTGTTGTTAAATGGTGCTGTTTCAGAAATACCCAGTAACTTCCTCCAAACTGACTTTCAAACACTAATATTTGCTTTGGAAAGCAACTTATGTTCATATTGTCTAGCAGTTTACAAGTGCTGGAGTTAACCAGTGGGTCACGATTACCCGGTTGTTATAGACAGCAGTTACCGTGACATTGCACTCCTGTCCATAGCTGGCAAGATCCTCGCCCCCATTCTCCTCAATAGACTCGCTTCCCTGATCTGCTTCATTTGGAAACATCTATTGATAGCCTACGTAGCACAAAGCGGTGCTGGGTAGAAATTCCTGAGCTTGCTCTGACTAACACGCCTATATTGCTTCCTATACCCAGGCTAACACATTCAAATTAGCTTGCATATCCATTGCCCTGTACACATATTTTCTGTGCTTCAATAACCTATAAATAGCAAGGTTTGCCTATCTAAGGAGTGCATTGTGGAGATAATCCCACTAGTATTTGCACAGTGCTTATATACGACAGTGATTCAAGTCATGTCAAGCAGCGCAGACATGCAGATCTATACCAGGCAAGGGATCCAATTGTGAAGACTGCTTTCCAGCATTTGTTTGACAAAGAAGGGGAAAAAAATACCTCTCCATTTGAAACAATTCTCCCTATTTATTTTTATAGCCTCTTCCTATACTACAATCATTTAAAGTTGCCATGCTATTGCAGAGACACGCTTTATTAGTTTGGAGAGCGAGGCTGCAGTATGGAATCGTTTTCTAAATTTAAGAGTTTTGTCTGGGGGACATGACTTATGAGGAGAGGCTGAGGGAATTGGGCTTATTTAGTCTGCAAAAGAAAAGACCGAGGATGCATTTGATAGCAGCCTTCAGCTCCCTGCAGGGGGTTGCAAAGAAGATGGAGCTGGGCTGTTCTCAGTGGGGGCGGATGACAGAAGGAGCAATGGGTTCATGCTGCAGCAAGGGGAGTTGAGGTTGGATATTAGGAAAAACTCTCTTATGAGGAGGGTGGTGATGCACAGGAACAGGTTACCCAGAGAGACTGTCGAGTCTCCATCCTTGGAGGTTTGAAGCCCTGGGTAGACAAAGCCTTGGCTGGGATGACGCAGCTGGGACTGGTCCTGCTTGGAGCACGGGGTTGGACTAGATGCGACCTCCTGAGATCCTTTCCACCCTCATTTTCTATGATCCTATGATATATTTGTTGCTTGCTAAAAGTCTTATGTTATACAGGCTTCTGTTCACTAAGCATCCCAGTGATATTCATGCTTATGTTTCAACCTGGCAAAAAAATACTTTGATTTACTGAAGAAGACTGGTATAAAATATATCCCATGTGTCGGTGAGATTCCCTAGCCGCGGGCTGCATCTGATTACACAGCACCAAACGCTTTGCAGAACATAAATGACTAGCAGGCTGGTTAAGATGAGCCATGTGGATACTTGCAAGGTTTGCAGGATCTATGAATCAAGGGGTTTGGGGAGATGCTCCTGCTCTGATATCAAGTGTTTTGGAGGTCAAGAATTACTTCTATTGGTCCCAACGATCATTAAGAGGAAACTGTGCTGCTCATTTAACCTCGTTAGGGTTTTGCGATGTGGATCTTAATCTTTCCAAGTGGGGTTTCTCCTTTATTTCCTCATGCAAATGGCAACGTTGCTTATAGGGCTAGAATGGCAGCCACACAGGATGTATACGAGGTGCTATGCAGAGCTCATAGAAATGCTCTAATGTTATATCCTTTGGACTACCTAGGGCCTCAGCATGATCAGCATGTCATCGTTTCTAGCCACATGGTAAAACACCATTTTCTCTATTGTATTTTTGGGAGGCAGGAGCAGACAAGAGGCTACATGGAAGGAAGTATTATTCTACCCATGTTACAGGAGGGAAAACTGAGGTACTGAGCTCAAGTGACTTGTCTAAGGTTACCTGGGAAGCCTGTGGCTGAACAAAGGAAACTAAAATCAAACAATAAAAGGTTTTCTAGCTGTATAAACTGCAAGCGCGTGGAGAGACATGTGGGGCAGGATGCAGGGGTAGAGAGTAAAGACTTGTCTAGATAGGAACCAAAACCTAAATGAACACATTGTCTGATTTTTCAGAAAGGAAGATTGCCTGAAATAGCAAAGCAAACTCAGAATGACTAAGGACAATAATTATCTAGAAATGGAAACTATTATGTCTGAGACAGAAGCAAAATACAAGAAGTCCAATGCACTCAAGTTGGGAGGGGCGGATAACCTATTTCCCACGATCCCAAAAAGGATGGCTGTGGACTTGCAGTCTTGCTAGCTTTATTAGCAACCATTGCTATCATCTCAGGGGTGGTAGTGTACAACTGGAGAGCAGGGCAGTGTCTGCATTTAGAAGAAGGGGGGAAAAAACCATAATCTGGGCACAGAGGTGCACTATTTTGAAGTATGCCAGTACAATGTTGAAGGAAATGGTCCAAGACATAGAAACAAATGGGGAAAAAAGGGATGAACTGCAGCCTGAATGAACCAAAAGAGAAGATATGTCAGATTAGCCTGTACTTTTCTTTGATAAGATAACTGGATTTGTAGATGGGGCAAATGTGGCAGATCGAATATTCCTGCACTGCAATAAAGCTATGGACACAGATCGCTCAAGGAAGTGAGCAGGAGGAGATAGAGATGGCAGTAGGGGAAGAGTTTGAAGGAGGGTGAAGAGCTGGCTATAGGGAAGGGAAGGGACGAGTGGGTTATGCTAAAAGGAGAACGATCAGGCTACGCTTTGGAGAGTCTCGATGGTCAGCCTGGGAACCAGTCTTATTTATTGTCTTCATTAATGACCTCGGTACAAAAGGCAGGAGCGCACTAATGAAATCTGCAGATGACAAAGCTTAGCGGCATCCTCAGCACAAAGGAAGCTCTAAATATCATAAAGGAAGAACTGGATGTCCTGAAGGACCGAAGCGATAGAAACGGAATGAAATTTAATCGTACAAAGGACCAGGTCAGGCACACAAGGACGGATAACAAAGAAGTCTTGCTAAAAGCTGGAGGCTCATCAGCTGGAAACAAAAGAGACAAAAAAACCTGAGCTAAATACCGACGCGCCACCAATGCGATGCAGCCATGAAAAAGAGAAATGGCGTGCTAGGATGGATGGGGCAGTGTATTTCCAACAGAGTAATGCACAGTGCATTCGTGTACAGGGCGCTGGTCAAACCTCATTGAGAATATGGTATGCAAGTCTGGTCAGCCACACCCGAGATAGATGAATTCAAATTGGAGCAAAAGCTGAGAAGAGCTTCTGGGGCGGCCATAGAATCCTAGGATCCTAGAAGTCAGGTCGGAAGGGACCTTGCAGATCTTCAGGTCCGACCCCCTGGCTGGGCAGGAGGAAACTGGGCTCAAGTGACCCCAGCCAGGTAGGCATCGAGCCGCTTCTTAAAGACCCCCAGGGTAGGAGCCAGCACCACTTCCCTTGTTAGTTGGTTGCAGATCCTAGCCGCCCTGACTGTGAAGTAGTTCTTACGGATGTCTAATCTGAACCTACTCTCCTACAACTTGTGGCCGTTATTCCTTGTTATCCCGGGGGGCGCTAGGGGACACAAGGTCTCCCCCAAACCCTTCTGGTCCCCCCTAGTGAGTTCATAGACGGTCACCAGGTCCCCCCTCAGCCTTCTCTTGTGAAGGCTGAACAGGTTCAGGTCCCTTAGCCTCTCATTGTAGGGTCTGCCCTGCTGTCCCCGGATCATGCAGGTGGCCTCCTCTGGACCCTCTCCATGTTGTCCACATCCCTCTTGAAGTGCGGTGCCCAGAACTGGACACAGTACTCCAGCTGTGGCCTCACCAGTGTGGCATAGACGGGGAGGATCACCTCCTTGGCCCTACTTGAGATGCACCTGTGGATGCACGATAGGGTCCGGTTGGCCCTGCCGACCGTGACCTCGCATTGTCGGCCCATGTTCATCATGGAGTCAATGATGACTCCAAGATCCCTTTCTGCCTCCGTGCTCTCAAGAAGGGAGTTTCCCATCTTATAAGTGTGCTGCCGGTTACTACTGCCCAAGTGCAACACCCTGCACTTGTCTGTATTGAAACGCAGCCTGTTTTTGTTAGCCCACCCCTGCAACCTATCCAGGTCTTGCTGCAGTCTTTCCCTCCCTGCTAACATGCCCACCTCACCCCAAATTTTGGTATCATCAGCAAATGTGAACAGGTTGCTTTTCACCCCATCGTCCAAATTGCTGATAAAGAAATTGAACAGCGCGGGCCCAAGGACCGAGCCCTGGGGGACTCCGCTGCCCACTTCCTGCCAGGTCGAATATAACCTGTTCACTACCACCCGCTGAGTATGACCCTTCAGCCAATTCGCAATCCATCTGACCACGTAGGCATCAATGCCACAGTCGCCTAGTTTTTTAATGAGGATGGGGCGGTCGACAGTGTCAAAGGCCTTGCTGAAGTCCAGAAAGACTACATCCACGGCGACACCTGCATCCAATGCTTTTGTGACCTGATCGTAAAAGGCAATCAGGTTGGTCTGACATGACCTGCCCCTAATGAAACTGTGCTGGTTGCCCTTGAGCATCATCCCTGATGCCGGCCTGCCACAGATGTGCTCCTTGATGATCTTCTCAAAGAGTTTCCCCAGGATTGAGGTAAGACTGATGGGCCTATAGTTGCCTGGGTCCTCACTCTTCCCTTTCTTAAAGATGGGGACCACATTGGCTATCTTCCAATCATCTGGCACCTGGCCCGAGCACCACGAGAGCTTGTAAAGCCGTGCCAAGGGCCCTGCAATAACCACTGCTAGCTCCCGCAACACCCTGGGGTGGAGAGCATCTGGACCTGCTGATTTGAACACATCCAGCCCCTCCAGAAGCACTTTAACCTGACCAGAGCACCCGGCTTACGAAAGAAGGCTAAAGATGTCCCTAGACCTCCGTCTGGGGGACGCTATGAATTACTCCTAACTATCCTAAGCCACCCCCAGTTGCGCAAGTGAAGCACAGAAGGAAAGGCAAGTAGGAGGCGAACTGCTGATTGAAGAGGAACCGGAAACCGAAGCAGAGCCTCCTAGGAAACACGCTGCTACTTGTCCCTCTTCCCGTGCTAGCAAGTCGTGGAGCCTCCATCCATGGAGGTTTTTAAGTGCAATCTGCCAGGAAGGACTTAGGAACAGCTGGTCCTGCTTTGAGGCAGGAAGATGGATTAGGAGGACATTCAGGGTTCCCTCCAACCCTCTGTACAAATTGAATTTGCTTTGATGCCTCTAAAAAGCTTCACGGTGGTTGGGAGGCTGGTGTCCCATGGATCACTACCTATCATGCTAAGCAATACTGCCTCATTTTTTTCTTGGTAATCCCCTGGCTGTATCAGCCTACTGGTTACTTTTAATCTTATATTTCTAGGATCGTAGGCTGGTAGGCCTGGAAGGGAGCTAATCTAGTCCAGTCTGCTGCTCAAGGCAGGGTCATCCCTGCCTAAACCATCCCCGCCCAACCTGTCCATCGTGCTCTTACACAACTTCCAGGGTTGGAGAGTCCACAACTTCCACCACTTCTCTGGGCAGCCTGTTCCAGTGCTCGATCACCTTCACAGTCCTCCTCATCTCCACCCAAAATTGCCTCTGTTGCAGCTTAAAGTTATTGCTCCTATCCCTGCCCCCTACAGCCCATTTCCATCCTTTCTATAATTACTCTTGGGGCATTTGAAGACTGCTACCAAATCCCACTTCAATCTTCTCTTCTCCAGACTCAGGAACCCAAATTCTTTCAGCCTTTCCACACAAATCCTGCCTCCCAGGCCCCTAATCCTTTTTGTTGCTCTGCACTGGACTCTTTCTAATCTGTCCACATCCTTCTTGAAGTGCGGGGCCCAAGACAGCATGGTCCCCTGGATGCTTACCGCATGGGCGGGTGGGAGATGATCACATTGCTGTGTGCAGGTCAGACCCCAGGACTCCCTTCTTCCTGTTAGTGCCCCCAGTGTCTTCCCAGCCCTTGATGGGAGAATTGCTACATTTCATGTGTGCGATGAGCAGGCATTCAGGGCTAAGGACAAGGCACCTGCAGCACCCAGGTCATGGTCCCTGGTGTAATTATCTCAGTGATCAACTGCTTCAAGACTTTGGCTTGGTTAGTGCCTGGATAAGGGACTGCAAGGAAAGCCCGTCTTCTGCAGGAAGGTGTAGGGGTGATAAAGAAGAGCCCGAGCTCCCTCTCTGTCTCACCCCTGTAAACAGCCAATGCTGGCTGACACAGAAAAAGACAGGTGTAGATTCCCCCAGTCCTGGGGCACGTGACAAATGGGAGTCTCCAGATGTGGCCAGGAACAGCATCCTCTGTGCCGTCTCCAGTGGTTTTACTGGACATACTGGTATTTGGATGAGATGCAAAACCAGGTTCCTTTTGCTTGTAATCACCAGGGATCTTGGTTTTCTCTGATTAAAAAAACCCCCCAATTTTGGGGGATAAAAAATGTAACCCCAAATGCACATTTTTCCATGAAAAACACCACTGTAATATAGATAGATAGATAGATAGATAGATAGATATGTATATATGTATGTGTGCATATATATATAATTATAGATATATATAGATATGTATATATATATGTATATATGTATGTGTGCATACATATATATAGTTATAGATATAGATATGTATATATGTATATGTATATATGTATATGCATAGATGTATATATATGTATGTGTGTGCATATATATATAGTTATAGATATATAGATATATATAGATATGTATATGTATGTATATATATGTGTGTGTGTGTGCATGCATATATACATATACATATTTTAGTGGCATTTCATTTTAAATATAGGTTTTGGGTTACTTTTTTATATCTGAAAATTGGGGATTTTTTTATCAGAGAAAACCAGGATCCCTGGTGATTGCTGAAGATCCCCAAATGTTCTTCACTGAAGTAGGTGTGAGTTAACCACACTGTCCTGGCTCAGTCTCATCTTCCCTCATTACATCTGCTGCCTCCATGTCTCCTGCAGTTTCAGCTGGACGCAGTCTTCTTCACCTCCCTTTTAGACCTGTGTGCAGGTGTTGTGCTCCACCCCAGAGATGGCTGCATTTGAGCGGTGCTGTAGATAGAGAACTGGTAAAGAGGTCTAAAGCGACTCTATGAGCATACACAAATGTGTTAATGCTTGAAAAGAGTGTAGGGCATGATCTAGGGAGTAGTATGAGAGGTGACTGTCCAGGCCAACCCTAAACTGTTCTGATATAGGGGTAAAGGCAGTTTTTTAGTCCCCTAGCAGCCCTCTCCTCAGGCACCATCATTTTCCACATCTGAAACTATACGGGGAGAGATTTCTGCAGAGAGTTCATCGGCTGAAGGAGGCAGAATAGCTTGCCTGCCCTTGGCCAAAAGGGTTCCCAAAATATCTTGAGTGCAACTGTTGAAAAGTGGTCTTTGTGGCATCAGTCGAGCGATATGGTCTGCGTTGGAGTGCTGTGGATTGATGCCAGCTGAGATCCTAGCTTGTAGCTATTCTGAAGACCCTGGGAGATATCCCAGGCCTCTAAAAGGTTTTCTGGCATCAGCGGTCCCCGAGGGCCTTGTGGTTCCCCGTGAAACGGCTCTCTTGCTACCTCTGTACGTCTGAGTCCTTTTTTCTTGCTGACAATCCCATTCACCTGGTCCTTCCCAGAACAATATTGCAGCCTATAGAGAGCTCTAATAGGGGGAATGTGGTATGTGTGACTTGGGCTCATCTTTCCTTCCTAATTGCTCTCCATATAAGTACTTGGGCATAGAGTAACCACCTGCCCAACTGCTCGAGTCTACCAAGCAGCAGCGCAAAGCCACCGCCACTGGGTCAGCTCAGCTTGGCGCATAAATGGAGTCCTGCATAGTTTCTTCCTTGGAGGTCTGTTAATAGATCTCAGGAAACAAGGGCTTTCTGGCATCAGTGGTCCCCGAGTGCCTTGTGGTTCCCAGTGATACGGCTCCCTTGCTAGCTCTGCACATCTAATTCCTTTTCCCTCGCTGACAATCCCATTCAAAGCACTTGAGAGCAGGTTTCCAATTAAGCTCAGCAGGCCCTGGCTTATGACAGGTAATTACCAGGCTGTTCCTCGCCAGCAGGGCTGGACCATGCAAGATCACAAATAATTTGCATGTCTACCTAGCAGCATGCCAGGTTGTATCTTCATTGCAGGGACAATTCCCCGATCTGAGCTGACAGCAGCCCTTGCCATCTGGAAGGAGCTGTGCATCCCTTTGGCTGACACGCTTCACGTGGTGCTGGCTGGATGTCATGCCATGTGCACATCAGGGACTGCAAGGTGTCAGGCATTTAATTGCCACTTGTAGCCGTAGGGCAGTGGTAAGTCCAGGGCCTGCTCCCACTGGAGTGAGTAGCAAAAATATAATGGGCTAGAAGAGAAGCAGAAGGGAGCCTAGCACTGCTCTTTTTGTTACACACTAAATCCCAAACCCAGCTTGGGTCACAAAGGAGGGCCTGAGCCTATTGTAGTCAAGGGGAGTCTTTCCATGGCCTCCAAGGAGCTTTGGAACAAGCCCTGAGCTTCCAAGGAGCCAGAAACTGCAGAGCCGGGGCAAGTCAGCAGAGCCCTATGGCCTGCACCGGAGCGATGTGGACTGATGCCACCATTGATGTGGTGCACCAAGTGTGTTCTCTGAGGACCCTGGGAGATACCCCAGACCTCTAAAATTCAAGCTTGAGGATGCAATGGACTGCAAACTTTCGTGATGGTCCTTGAGTGCTATCTTGGAAGCCTTCTGAGTGGATAATGTGGACAAGACTTGCTGGTTTGCCCAAGGTGAAGTTACTTTGGAGTGGGGGTCTACACTTGGTGTGCGGCTACCCCCCAAGCCCAGAATGCAGACAGATCCCCCAAGGTCAGCTGGGGCTCTGGCATCTCGAGCTGGGCACAGAGTTGTGGTGGGCTGGCTTTGTACAGCTGGCCAGTGCCTGGCAGAGAGCACTGGGCATTGGACAAGGATGGTCTGGACTGCAGTGCAAAAATCATCGAATCCTAGAGAAGTGGGGTGGGAAGGGACTTCCAGAGGTTACGTCTAGTCCAAACAGCAGGATCGGCCCCGTCCAAACCACTCCAGACAAATCTGTAATCTAAATGCTTTGTAAAACTGCCATCGACCCTGACATAGCACTAGATATCACACCCAAACCCACCACGGATAAAGCAGGGAGACTGTGGCAGCCTATATGCATCCTGTGTGCTTGGCTAATCTAGAAGTAACAGATACCGGGACACTAGATGCAGCATTTTACCATCCCTCACCCCTGCAGAGGTGATGCAGGGGGAGCAGAGTGCTCACTTGCCACCCAGAATCTAAGCCAGGTCCTTTAGCGGCAGAAATACATGGCATAGTAAAAAATATGTTGCTGCTCTTAGCCCGAGGGAGCCAAACCTTCGTGTCCCCCCATCACCAACCAAGTGGTAATTGCAGGGAGGAATTTTGCCTTCCTGCTACCCATAAAAATCCCCCATTGCACACGTATAGCCAAGGACAGCGGGGTCATAGTGACGGCTCAAAGGAAAGTATAAAATGTGCTTTGCTTTTCCTCTTTATCTTACCGTGGATGATGAGTGGGATGGGAAGCTCCCAGCTTGACTCTCAGATCCCGGGGAGTTTGCAGGATAACTGGTTATAGAAGAATCTTTTGAACATTTCAAGTGAATAATTGGATCTGGGGCATTGCTGAGATGCCAGCCGTGAAGCTATAACACCATTTTCCAGGGTAGAGTCTCACTTTTGGGTCTTGGTTCTTTGATGCGGCAAACCTGAAGGCAGGCTGGGACACTGATGGGCTGTGATCAAATGCCGACTCACTGGAAGCAAAACGCTCGACAAAAATGCCCGATCCACAGTAACATTTATTTCCATTACAACAACCTGGAAAATAGCAAAAGTTGCCATTTACAATGGAAAATCCACAGTGCAAAAGAAAAGAAAGAAGCCAGACTACACAGTGACATCTGACTCCAATAAACTTGTGTTTGGAGAGAAGTGCAATGGGGTGTTCCTATATGATCAAAATGGACCTATTTTTGTTTCTCATTTCCAAGTGACTTTTCACGCATACATTTTCAAATAAAAAAGTCAAGAGTGGAACAAATCATTCTGAATCTTATCAGAAAAAAAAAGCATCCGGATTGGTATGAACCCATTTTTCCCCTGAATTTTGTTTCATGGCAAATTTAACATAAATAGGGGGTTGTTCCATTTGGGGAGAGGATTGGTCTTGAGATCTGTGGATTTCCCATGAACAGCTTGTCAGGCTCTTAATGTGATTTCAAGCAGGATGGAGCAACTTCCCAATGTCAGGCAGGATAGGTCCCAGCCAGCTCCACAGTGGGAACATATACATGTGCACTTTAATGTGCAGTAGCCTACTTTACTGCGCATTAAACCATCACATAAGAAACTGTGCTATCACGCTAATGCTCAGTAAAGTAGGCTACTGTGCATTAAGCGTCACTTGAAAACCATGCCCATTCGTTATGTTGCATTAAGGCAGCCTAATGCATATTTGTTGAGTACCTCACATTGGAGGTACTAAATTTAATGCGTATTAGGAAAAGTGTCTTAATGCACGTGTAGACACGCCCGGTATAGATCGCATCCATGATTCAGTGGAGTAGAATGAATGATCTCAAGACATTTTTGTCCTCCTCGTTTTATTGAACACACGAGACAATTCACCCATGTTTCTTCACTCCTATGTCAAGAAGCAGAAAGCTGCTTCTCACAGGGCTGTTGACAGAGTTTGTAAACTCTGTCCTGACCTTCCCTCCCTTGCAAATAAACTTGCTCGCTGAGTCAGGATAATAAATCTCCTGCCTCTCATTCAGGAAGGGAAATGATTATCCATCTCTCAGTAATGAGAGAGATTTTATTCCACAGCCTGCAGCATTTGTCATTTATAGGCCTTCCACACAGTAGGTAGCAATTTGCACAATAATCATCCCAGTGCGGGGAAAGCAGCCGGGGCTCTCTGCATATGCATGTGTGCACTGGAGACGACTCAGCGGTGCCGGGCAATTCTGTGGTGCCTTTTGCACAAACAGCACGTTGATGATGCTGAAAGAAAATCAGAGCCATGATGTCAGGGAAAGGCAGTCCAGAAATAAATGTTTCATAGATTTCATAGACATTAGGGCTGGAAGGGACCCTGGAAGATCATCGAATCCAGCCCCCTGCCCCAGGGGCAGGAAGTCAGGAGGGATCATAAGATCCCAGCAAGGTAAGCATCCAAATGTCTCTTGAAAAGTAGGTGCTTGAACCACCTCCGTCAGCAGGCTATTCCAGACCTTGGGGGCTCGGACAGTAAAGAAGTTCTTCCTTATGTCCAGCCTGAAACCGTCATGGAGGAGTTTATAACCGTTTGACCTTGTCATGCCTTGGGGCGCTCTCATGAACAATCGTTCCCCCAGATCCTTGTGAACACTCTAATAAACTTATAGGTGGCCACCAGATCACCCCTGAGCCTGTGCTCTTCCAGGTTGAAGAGTCCCATGGCTCTCAGCCTGCCGTCATAAGGTCTGTTTTCCTGACCTCTCCTCTGGACTCTCTCAAGCTTCTCCACATCCTTTTTGAATTGTGGAGCCCAAAACTGGACGCAGTACTCCAGCTGCGGCCTCACCAAGGCCAAGTACAGGGGGAGAATGACGTCCCGGGATTTGATTGAGAAGCATCTATGGATGCAAGCCAGCGTTTTGCTTGCTTTACTAACTGCAGCATCACATTGAAGGCTCATATCTATCTTGTGGTCAACCATGACCCCCAAGTCTCTTTCTTCCATAGTACTAGCCAGTGTAGCACTGCCAAGCCCATAAGGATGCTGAAGGTTTTTCCTCCCAAGGTGGAGAACCTTGCATTTATCGGTGTTGAACACCATCAGGTTCTCATCCACCCATTTCCTGAGCCTGTCCAGGTCAGCCTGGATTGTCCTCCTGTCCTTAGGTGTGGATGCTTTACCCCAAAGTTTGGTATCATCAGCGAACTTGGCCAGTCTGCTACCGATATCAATGTCTACATTGTTAATGAAGATGTTGAATAAAATAGGTCCAAGTACAGAGCCTTGGGGAACCCCACTGGTCACAGGGCACCATGATGCTTGACTTCCATCAACCACCAGCCTCTGGGTCTGACCACGGAGCCAATTCCCCAGCCAGCAGATCGTGGTGGACCCGAGGCCACAGTTAGCCAGTTTTGCCAAGAGGTGATCATGGGATACCAGATCAAAGGCTTTTTTAAATTCAAGATATATGATGTTAATCTCATCTCCCTTGTCCAGGTGATAGGTCACCTGGTCATAAAAGGAAATGAGATTGGTCAAGCAAGACCTACCCACAACAAACCCGTGCTGGCTATCCCTCAGGATGTTGGTGTCGGCCAGTCCATTAAGGATGGCTTCTTTGATAATCTTTTCTAACACCTTCCCTGGGATAGAGGTCAGGTTGATGGGCCTGTAGTTTGCCGGATCCACTTTCCTCCCTTTCTTGAAGATAGGCACCACATTGGCCTTCTTCCAATCTTCGGGCACTTCACCAGAGCACCAGGAGCTTTTGAAGATCCATGCCAAGGGCTGAGCTATGATGCTTGCCAGTTCCTTGAGTACCGTGGGGTGAAGATTGTCAGGGCCGGCTGACTTGAAGGTATCCAGCTTCTCAAGATGTTCCTTCATGAGGTCAGCATTGATGAAGGACAAGGGATCTCCCTCACCTGGACCTCCCTGTCCTGTAATGGGCATGGGCGTCCCATGGGACTGATGAAAGACCGATGCAAAGTACCCATTTAATAGGTTGGCTTTTTCCTGGGCGTCGGTTGTCAGTTGTCCCATCTGGTTTAGCAGGGATCCAATGTTGCCCTTGCTTTTCCTTCGGCTCCCCACATATCTAAAAAAGGACTTTTTATTATCCTTGATACTTGTAGCCAGTTGGAGTTCGACCGCAGCCTTGGCTTTCCTGGTTTGCTCCCCGCAAGTTCAGACCAGTGCAGAATATTCCTCCTTGGAGGTGGAGCCCGTCCTCCATCCTTTGTAGGTCTTTCTTTTTAGGTGAAGGATGTCTGCTAGTTCCTTGCTGAGCCAAGGGGGCTGCTGTGCCCTTTTGCTGCCTTTCCTCTGAGACAGGATGGATTTTGCTTGTACATCGAGGATCACTCCCTTGAGGAGCAACCACTCATCCTGAACTCCACTCCCCTTGGGGTTGTGATCACCGACAAGCCTCCTGAGCTTGTCAAAGTCAGCTTTCCTGAAGTCGAGGACTTCTGTATTGCTGACTGACTTGCCAGCTTTACGGCGGATGGTGAAGGTGACCAGCTTGTGGTCGCCCTTCGGTCGTTAGGTCACTGATTAGGTCGTCTCCGGTTGCCAGTACCAGGTCGAGCAGCGCTTTACCTCTCATTGGCCAGCCAGTTCCCTGGTGAACTCCTGGTCAAGGTCTTGATCCTGGGTCAGAGGTCTGTAGTAGACTCCCACCGTTGTGTCCCCTGTGCTGTGTTCCCCATGGTTTTTAACCCAGAGGGTCTCCAGTCGTCCACCCTGGGCACCAATGTTGGCTTGCAGGGACGCGGAGCTCTCCTTGACGTAGAGCTGCACCCCTGACCCTTTTATCCACTCAATCTCTCCTGTACAGGGTATAGCTGTCTGTACCCGTGGTCCAGTCATGGGTGGAGTCCCACCAGGTCTCTGTTATCCCTATGATGTTTTCAGAGGAGATTTGCCAACGGATGGAGAGAGTTGCTGTGAGACTGGTCCCCAGAGCAGTAGCCGCAAGGAAGAGGGCCCTTGTACCTGGGTGGAAACATCAAGTATCCGAAAAACCAGAGGAGGCGTAGGGAGCACGGTCCTTTTTGGAGTAAAGCAATGGTTACTCAGCACATATAAATGGGCATCCAGGCATCTCTGAGAGGTGATGGAGGCAGCTGAAAAGTTCATTAACCAACCCACACTAAAGCAATGACGCAACAGTGCAACTGGGACCGGGCTTTCGATACACTTCCTTACAGGCACTGTTCTTTAACCACGAGACATTTCGGGAGCTAGGGCTGACAAGCTGAAGCGGGGTTCATTTGTCTCAAGGCAGGAGGGAACAACCACCTACTTGTGAGTGGAGCAACCTGAAATGAATATCACCGGGTTAAATAATGGCCTTATAACCACGGGGGGTGGAGAAGTTGTCCCTGAAGCCCAATCAGTCCACAGCATTTTCACAGGCAGGCACTGAGCACAGACTGCTGCCAGATGAATGACACGTGCCTGCCTGCAAGGATCCCCTGTGCTCCATACATCAGATAGGAATAATCTTGTATTTAAAGCTACTTGGGCTATATGTTTTCTACTTTACAGCAAACAGAACATTTTTTACTCTGGTGGGAGTTTGCCAGAGTAGTTGGGGGAAAAACAATATTCCCAGTCGCATGAATCATCAGTGTGAAGTTATTAGTGTGGAGACTGCAGTTTGCCAGACACACAGCGAATCCTGCTGAAGGGTAGAAGAGTATCCCGACGCCAGGATATACCCCGGGACTCAGAGAGCTAGCAGGGGCCAGCACCTTTCCCCACCTGGGGCTCAAGTGCAAATGCCGGGCGAGTCTAGAAGCAGGCGGAGATGAGCGACATGGCCTCAGACAAGCAAACTAGTTGACAATTCAGCCTAAAAGCCTCTTCTTTTCTCAGATGCTTCCACGGTGCAAACTCATCAGCACGTCCGAGCAGCTCACAGAGGTTGTGAGTGAAGCACCACGACACCCCTGAGAGGCAGGGAAATTTCTGCATGACGATGAGACACGGAGCGGCTGAAGCCAGTGGCTGCAAAGACCGGGATCTGAACTGAGACGAGCCGGACTCTCTGCTTGCAGCTCTCCTGACCTCAGCATAGCAACCAGGGTGCCTGTAGCCATGGTTTCAGCAGGAGCTTTGGTACCTGGAGGCATCGCTCTGCTCATTTAGGGGTCGAGAGCTATGCCCTTACGTCTGATGAAGTGCAGCATGCCTGCCTTAGCCTCAAATGAGAGAGGTGTATTCAGGGGCTGCCGTGGTATGGTCAGACCCCGCTTCAATACCTCCTCCACCCTTGCTGTCCCTGGGAGATGAGAGTCCTGATCCTGATCCTGATGCCGCAGCTGAGCGAGGAGCCAGCAGCACCTCCCGAGTCAGCTGAGAGCACTGTCTGGGAGGGAGAGAGCTGGGAGGGCGCTCAGCTCCACCTGCCGCATCCTGCCAGCTCTGGACTGGACCGCACGCCCCTTTGCAAAACCCTCCCTCTGCATAATACTCAGAAGAAGGTGCTTTGGTAGGACAGCACAGCCCAGGGTGAGAAGAGCCCAGCTTTATCTGTAATGGCAGCTACTTCATGTCTCTGCCCTGATTGCCCAAGTCCCCTAGCTTTTACTGTACTTGGAAAAAAAAAAATGGTTAAGAGCCATCAGAGAGGCTGCAGTGGAGAAACCCTTTCAATGTGCTAATGCACGTACATCTGCTCTAATGGCCCTGCCAACCCACTCGTCGGGGCTCGTGGGAATGCCGAACGGAGCCAGAGTGGGTTCGACTGGTGTCTGTTTAATCCAAGCTGCCCTTTAAAAGTATTTGGGAGGAGAATCCCGGTATGCAGATATCCCGGGCGTGCCATGGGCTTTCTGGACTCTTTGGACGTCATTCGAATTGTGCAAATTGCTGCTGGTGAGACGGCGATGCTTCTGTGCTGGGTTCTCCGCAAACTGAGATGATCAAGACCAAAAAAAACCCATCTCCAAACACCCCCTTCCTGTTAAGGCCCAGCCTGGCGCTTCCTCAAAAATACCAGGACAATGTTTGCAAAGTGCAAAGCCTGTTGCCAGTTGTGTAACCGAATTACCCTTCCATATGGCAGACAGACCTTCTAAAGTTAATTGGTTTTAATTGAATCATTTGCAGCCAGTCCCTAGCTTTAATCAAGCCCCCCTCAAGCCCCCACCACTTCACATGAGCCATCTCCCCAGCAGCCCCTGTTGTTAATTATATGAACGGCAGCTTATGTTTCATTAATTCTTGTCGCATTACCATACCTCCCCATTTCCACTGCTCCGCATCCAACCGGCTAAGCCTTGTGACTAATTAAAATGCATGTGTGAGAACAAATCCACCTTTTAATTCCATTAGGTTCTCGTTTACAAGCATTAAGCAGCAAGAATCAAAGGAAGACGAACACTTACTCCCTGAGCTTGCTCTCCAGCCGAGCCCTCCCACCTTTGCTTCTTCGTTTCTCAGGCAAAGTAATGATCTCTCTGCACACCATGGGCCTAACCGGCTGCTGGGTCAATGGCGCTCTGCTGCTTGTCATCAGCGGAGCTGCTGGCCTGTAACCTCTGCATCGAGGCTCCTTCTCCGAGGTGGTGTGCGAGCATCAGGCATTCGGTTTACCATTCGTGTATGCCTCTATTGCTCTTATTAATGTTGCTGATGGCAGTCTGGAACGGCAAAGAGTGAGGCGCAGACACAGCAGAGCAGGCGGTCCTGGACCTGAAGAGTTCACAGTCTAAAGGGAGATGAGCGTAGGGTCCAGAGATGGCAGCAAGCGGCACGTCATTGTCCACTACATGTTCTCTTGGAAGGGAAAGATGGGTTTCGTTAGGAGAGGATCCCGTGAGGAGGAGAGGGACCGGAAGGGAAGACGGGTGTAAGAGAGGTCAGTGTGGCAGGACGGTGATGGGAAGCCCTTGGGGAAGGGGCTGTAGATGGTTGCAGCACCTGCAGCTCTTTGCATTACGTAGGTCTGAGCCCTGCCGTGCAAGACAGGTTACAGAGATGCTCCTGGTCCTGAGCGGGGAGAGAAAGGTGGATACAGTGCAAGAGGGGCAGCCCTCGGTCACCTGGCCATTAGCACCATAACAGGGGAGAGTTTGAGGATAGTTGAGAAGGTGTCTTAAGAGAAAGAGGTCTTCCCAATCATATAGCATGGGAGAAACCATGAAGGTTTATGAAATGATAACAAGTAGGGGATGGAAGCTGGTTTCAAGGCTGCCTCGAGGCCAAAGCTGACATCTCAGGGTCACAGGGGAGATGAGAGACTCTTTAAGGACAGGCCATGAAGGCCCTTGAGAGTGAAGACAGGTAGTTTGTGTCTGAAACAAAGGAGCAGAGACTGGATCATATGGCCATGGGAGAGGATGTTTGGGTCATTTTAAAGAGAAGGGCCACGCACAGGATTGCAGCTGGATCTGGATTTTTAATGTCTGCAAAAATCAGGGGTATTGGAGGAGCGAGGAGGGAAGACTTACGTTGCAAGCACATCTTTCCTGAACTGGCTTGGATGTCTTTGCTAGGGTCTAGGCCACAGCCAGGACCTGTTTGTTCCCTTCCCGCTAAACAATGAAACAGCAAAGTAGCTGGCAGCCAATTCTCAAATAATACAAGTCTGGCAGCTCTGTACTTCTGTGGGACGCTTATGTCCCTCTTTGTTGAGCTGTCTCGTTCAGAAACCAAGCTTCCTATGAATAAGGCCACAGGAACTATGGAGCCGGGAAGCCATGGGGAGTTTTCCTATGAAGGCACCAGTGGAAGATGCCAAACGGGCTGTTGCTGGATCCTCAGCTGCCCGATGAGCGATCGGACTGTGCAGTCTAAAGGAATTGGCACAAACTCAATGAAACCTTGGCTCGGAGACTTTGATGCGCTGGAAGTGCATTCTTCCTGATTGAATTTTACAGAATCTCAAGAGCAGACATTAGCTTAACACAATATGCCATGGCCCTAGGCAGGCAGAAATAATGAAGATAGGGATTGCTGTACCAGATCAGGACAATGACCCATCCCGTCTAATAGCTGGTCTTCAATGGCCAATGATGGGAGCCTCGCTGCCTCTATAATTCACCTACCAGTCAACAGAAGACATTGCTGTCTGCCCAAAACTAGTGATCAACTTTGCTCCTTAACAGATGAGAACCCCTGTCATTTTTTATCTTGCTCATGTCATAAAAGCCGTAATGCTAATTGAGTTTGACACTTCACAGCTGAAGATTTCCAAGCAGTTGCTTAATACTCGCAGCCCTCTTTGCAAAGTAAATCAAGATCATCCTCCTTTTATAGACAAAGCAATGAATGTACAGAAAGGAAACTGTGAGGTAGTTCACTTATACATTTCTTATCTTATGAAACAGTCACGCAGCCCCCTCCGGGATAGAAAACTGCACACATTAGAGAAGTTCCAGAAAAGTAGGCTGGTCAGGCCAAATAAATCAATGCCAGCCTATAAATAATGCACTATTAGTGGAATTATATAATGAAGGTTTTATGGAGCACTAGTAAAACACACAGTATAAGTCTCATCATTATTTTACCCAACACAGCCTGCTTTAGGACATAATTTTGGCTCTGGAGATAACTTCGTACGTATTGTCCACTTCGGCTCAGTGGGGCGATGTGATATGTTTGAGTATATAAAAATTATCTAATGTACATCAGTTCTCTAATCCACCCTGTGTGCAGACTCATCCTCAAACTAGACCATCTCTCCACTGCCGATGGTTTGTATCAGTAATTATTATATTTATTACAGTAATTAGACAACAGTGCATAGCATGGAAGAAGGTACCACGCCCTGGTCACAGACATGAAGTGAGGGTGGTACTCACATGCTGTCTGTGAATGACGCCATAACCAAGTCAACTGCAAATCCCTTAAAAACACTGTGAATACAACAAACCCATTCACACTCATTCAAAACCTATTCACACTTATTCACCTTGCTGGGGTTATTTGACTCCAGTAGTCTTTCCTGCTCAGAGCAGGGGGCTGGACCTAATGATCTTACAAGGTCCCTTCCAGCCCTAAATGTCTGTGAATCTGTAAAAAACAGAATTTGTAAGGACAGTGAAAATTACCCGAAACTTTCCCTCTGTGTGAGCAAGTTGGCATGACCAACAAAAACTATGGATTTAGAGCTTACTGCTCATAATTATAATAATACTTAGTCCTGATGGTGCATCTATACCCCAAGACCTAGAGTTTCTTATGCATAATATCTGATAATGCATCTATCCTAATATATCCTAGACTGTAATTTAAGGTATTATTATATCTGATGTCTAGCTCTAAAACATTTCTGTTTAGACACAACTGCCATGAGATGACCCAACAGCAGCTCATCCACATGGGGGAGAAGCCACATCAGTGCTCAGAGTGTGGGAGGAGGTTCAGCCTGTCCTCCTACCCGACCAAACACCAGTGCATCCACACAGGGGAGAAGCCAGATTGGTTCTCATAGCGTGGGAAGACCTTTACCCAGTTTCCCCCCCTGGTCCGCTACTAGGTCGTCCACACAAAAGAGAAACCACATTGGTGCAGAGAGGAATGGCAAAAAATCACCCAATCCTCCAACTTGGCCTGGAACCAACTTGTCCACACAAGGGTGGGGAAAGTTAAATGAGTGCTCAAAATGAGGGAAGGCCTGTAACAGGCCAGTAGCAGTTGCTTCTATGCTGGGCCACCAGCTTGCTTGCACCCAACCAAAACCATGCTTCAAGTGACCCCCTGGGGTGCCTACGTCCAGCCAACCCCTTTCTTCGAGCACACCAACTAGCTAGGAGTAACCGCTGCCACCTCCCGGACCCTGGTCTTTATTAGGGCTCTGTGCCACCACGGTACATAGACCCTGTTGACCTTGGGGGCGCTTAGCACACTATGATATTTTGGGGTGCTTCTTTTAGCCCGAAGCATTCACTAGTAATCTCCTGCATGCGAGGAACGTAAAAAAGTCCTGCCTACCTTAACTAGCCGAGGGGCTATACAGGCAAGTCTCACCCTCATAAGCAGTTACAGCAAGTCGCACTATAACAGATAGCTTTATTGCTCAATGAGGGAGAGGAGGAGGTAGGAATACAAAACAACAGAACACAGAAAGAAAACCAACTTTCCCTGGCACCCCTTGGAGTAACTAGGAACAATGGCCGCAAAGTGACGGAGAGCAGATTTAGGCTAGACATCAGGAAGAAATTCTTTATGGGAAGGGTTGCCAAAATCTGGAACGGGCTTCCAAGGGAAGTGGTGCTCTCCCGTACCTTGGGGGCCTTTAAGAGGAGACTACACATGCACCTTGCTGGGGTCGTCTGAGCCCAGCGCTCTTTCCCGCCCAGGGCAGGGAATCTGACTCGATGACCTGCTAAGGTCCCTTCTGACCCAAACATCTATGAATCCAGAGATGGTGTAACTCTAATGCATGTATTACAAATCTTCTGCACTGGAGATTGATTGCATGGGAGATCACGACTTGCATTCAAGAATGAACCGATCCATCTTCTCACTTTGAACTGGCACCAAACCCCTTTGGTTTTGCAGCTCTGTAGAAGCCAGTTAAGGTTTTTCTCCTCCTGTCTCCCAGGTTCTGGTCAGGCACGCCAGTGATGAAGCCTCATGATAATATTTGAGAGATAGCTCTCAGTTTTGATTAATTCTCATAAAGTTCCTATAGTCATGGGAGTGGCTTCCTAGACCAAAGAGGCTGGAAAAAAGTCCAAACTTCTGAGCAACTCTATAGCCAGAGCATCCAAAGTGTCAAAGGATCCTTACCCTTGTTGGCAACTGGCCTCTTGGGTGGCATTGGCATAAAAATCCTAGAGTAGGAGGGCTGGAAGGGGCCTCAATATGAGGCTGGAATGGTGTGCACACAGCCAGCAGAGTGTGCTGCAACCCTGCCTCACTGCTGGGCTGCATTTCTGGTGAAAATGCTAAATACACAATAGGCCACTTCTATGCAACTAATGTTAACAGGTTATACTGAATCAGTTTCCAGGAGCAGATGCTGTTCTAATAGGAGTTTGCTTCTGATGCGAAAAATCATTCCCCCATGGCCTGCTGCCAGAGATGTGCAACGTGATTAAGTAGGACCAGGTTTTTCCCACTCTCTCCTTTTGCATCCGGCCATAATTCGAGGACACCTCAGCCAAAGAATTAAGTGTCTCTGGGCAATAGAAGGAGAAGAAAAAAATAAATCTTGGCCACAATGTGTTTCCTTATGTCATAAACTCATCTCCTGGGAGCAGTGGCAGCGTCTGTACATTCTTGAGAATTTGCTGAGAAATAGCTTTCGGCCTCTTCCCCCCCCCAGCCCGCACCCCCTGCAGTTTCCTTTGCTCTACAGCAATCAGATTTATGAGCTGAATGTGGGGAAGGGAAGGTGATGTTTTCCCTCAAGCCGCATTAGAAAGAACCTGGCAGGGTTTTGGACTTTCCTGGTAGAGTCGAGTGGGAACCTCGTGGGAGTCTTACACAGAATCAGGGGCCTGCTATTGTAGGACACTGATGAAGTATAGCTCCTGCCCTTTCCCTTGGAAACAACTGCCCCTCTTTCCATCACTGATGAAAACAGGTAAATGGCAGATAGCATCCAAAGGGTCTGGCAGGTGGGCAGTGGTCAATCATTGCTAGCAGAAGGGATCCAGCAGCCAAGGCCTGGAGAGATCTTGATTCCTAGATTCATAGATGTTAGGGTCAGAAGGGACCTCAGCAGATCATCGAGTCCGACCCCCTGCCCTGGGCAGGAAAGAGCGCTGGGGTCAGATGACCCCAGCCAGGTGCATGTCTACCCTCCTCTTGAAGACCCCCAAGGTAGGGGAGAGCACCACCTCCCTTGGGAGCCCGTTCCAGATTCTGGTCAACCTTACTGTGAGGAAGTTCTTCCTGATGTCCAACCTAAATCTGCTCTCTATCAGCTTGTGGCTGTTGTTCATTGTTACTCCAAGGGGTGCCCTGCTAAACAGAGCATCTCCTATTCCTTGCTATCCCCCCAATGAATTTGTAGGTGGCCACAAGATCACCTCTCAGCCTTCTCTGGTGGAGGCTGAAGAGATCCAAGTCCTTCAGTCTCTCTTTGTAGGGCTTGGCCAGCAGGCCCCTAACCACACAAGTGGCCCTCCTCTGGACCCTCTCACGGTTGTCCTCATCCTTCTTGAAGTGCAGCACCCAAAACTGGTTGCAGTACTGAAACTGTGGCCTGACCAGTGCTGCATAGAGGGAAAGCATCACCTCCTTCAGCCTGTTCGTCATGCACCTGCTAATGCACGATAAAGTGCAGTTAGCTTTACTGATCGCTTCATTACATTGACGACTCATTCTCACCTTGGTGTCAACAATGACTCTGAGGTCCCTTTCCGCTGCTGAGAAGGTCATCCCCCAGCCTATAAGTGTGTTGGTGATTTCTTCTCCCCAGGTGCAGCACTTTGCACTTGTCTTTGTTGAGCTGCATCGTATTCTGTTCTGCTCACTTTTCCAACCTGTCCAGCTCTGCCTGGGTTTGTTCCTTACCCTCTGGTGTGTTAACTTTACCCCATAATTTGGTATCATCTTCAGATTTGGACAGGGTGGTCTCCATACCCTCGTCCAAGTCACTGATGAAGACATTTTACAGCACAGGTCCAAGGACCAAGCCTTGTGGCACTCCACTGCCCACATCCTTCCAGGTCGATACCGACCCGCCCACCACCACTATCACATTCTGTGGACAGAAGAACTTTATTCCCTCCATGCTGCCTTGTATAAGTACTAATTGCAGCAGTGGCTGGACCTGAGGTATTCCAAGGAAGCGGGCCCATGATTATGAATGAAGATACTTCAAGTGGAGAGCATCGCGGGGATCTGGGGCCCTGAACCCTATGGCTCAGTGGTTAGAGCACTTGCTGGGGATTGTGCATTCAGTCCCCACAGCTGTGAGGAGTGGCCGCATCTTCATGGAACAGGAGTTGGGTTATGCAGATCACGAGATGATCCCGCCCTGGAGTGGCGTAACTTTGAGCCACATAACGAGTGCTTTAAGCCACTTAAGAACCTTGTCTGCCTTAATCCACTTAAGGGTGTTAATGTGTGTACAATCCAGGGGTTAAGAGCTGTAGGGGCTGTCCAAATTAATGTGTAACAAGGCTCTTAGATGGAGAGAGGGGGAGAGGGGTGTACTGTGCTTGTAGACCTAAGAATGGGTTTCTGCAATGCCTAGCCCTGGGTCTGCTGATTTTGGAAGGGTCACCGAAGTGTCTGTGGCAGGTGGGAGACTACTCCATGGGCTGCTTCCTGCCCCATCCAGTCCTGAAGAAGGGACAACATCAAATCACCCCCTCTCATGCCTGGCGTCAAGCTGGACATGTGTGTGTGTGTGTGTGTGTGTGTGAATGAACGTGTATGTGTGCGTGTGCAATGGGCTCCTTTTCTTTGTCAAAGGAAATTGCCAATAATGCACCTACTCCTTGCGGCCGCTGGCATCTATTGTGGGAATCTTTGTTTCTCATTTATGTGCAAATAAGCCCTTTTCTTTTTGCTGCCAAACAGGCTCAGCAAGTTATTGCGAGTGTGTCGCTTATCCTCTGTGAGGTAGACATCACGGGCCCCGGTGCAGGGGAAGCTGAATGCACTTGAAATGTGTAAGAACAAAGGATTTTCGAAAACCTAATCTGGCTAATCCCATTGAATTCTGACATCGCCATCATCACAGCGAACGGTGCAGCGTGCCTGGGCTCCAGCTGAGCAAGACACCACCGCCAGGGCCATTAAATGGTGTCCGCTCTTTCATGAATTATGTATCACCATATTTCCATTTTGCCACTGCTCTGCTGCCTGTTTGATGAAATTTGACTTCGGTGATAAGGATTAAGCCACCTGCTTGAAGGGATAGCACTGAAGCACACCCTGTGTTTAATAAGTGGTGGGATTTTATATTCCAAAAGCATTGTTTGCCTTGTAATAGTCCGTAGCTGTTGCTTTCAGTTTACTCCTGGGATGAGTCCACAAACCTGAGATGAGATTCAAATACAAATCATACCAATAGGTTTAAATGAGCTTTTGCCATAGAAAAGTGGCAATAATTTGTCTTCCACTAAGGAGAAGATAGGAGAAGGACCATCACCTGGATCCAGCTTGTAAGGAACAGTCATCATTATCATAATTATCAGCAGCAGCGCTGGGTTTATTTACAATGCCCTTAAACCCCTGCTAAAAGCCCCATCTCCTTGGGGATGGGTCCAGACCCTGCACCCAAATGGAGATCCAAATTGGACAAATGATCACATCTTTGAAGCCTGTCTGTATAAACCAATCCTGCCGAGATCAAATTCTAGTTTACTGTGATCTCTGAGCTGGAGTATAAATTTAAATCTCCATATTGCTCTCAGTCCCCAGCAGGTCTCAGAATGAGTCACACTGGCCACCCATGATTGCTTGTAGTGTTGAAGGACACCAGAAGTGGACTGGCTTCCAGTTTTTGGGCTAGCCCTACTCTCAGGCCATTATTGATGGAGAGTCATTTCATTAACACCAATGCAGTAACTCCCAAATCACCCTTGCACAGCCAAGCATCATTACTGGCCCAGAGTAGACTTGAACCCATGCCCAAGACAAGGAAGGACCTGCAGTCCCTTTCAAAGGATGAACTGCACTTGGCTGCATACTCAGTAGGTGTGTCTACATGTATATTTATGCACTCCTAAACTTAATATGCCTTTTCTTAAGGCTCATTAAGGTGATTTAGGCTTATGTCTACATGTGGGTACGCTAATGCGCATTAGGGAGCACTAAATTTAGGCAGGAATAGCTAAGTCGCATTACTACATGTGTAGATGCACTAAGGCGTATTAACATAGTGTGTATCCATTGATGCACACCACATTAATGCGCATTAGCACATCTACACGTGCGCTGATGCAACAGCTATTCGTGCCTTAATTTTGCAGGTATCAACTATGTAGGTATCAAGTTAATATGCAGGTATCACATTTAGCCTCACATAGCCTTAAATCACCATTTTAAAGGTGCATTAAGGGTGTGCACGTGTAGACACGTGCTCTTAATGCACCTTAAAAATGGCAATTTTTGGCTAAGCCCTCTTAGAAGAGGCATGTGTAGATGTGCCCAGTCTATACTGAATCTAGATGCAGGTCTGAGCATGCAGGAGCCAGGCCTGTGTCTCTATATTCATTGCAGAAGTTGAGGGCACTGACAGAATAGCAATGAAATCCAGGGCTTCGGTGACTGAGTCTCTGCTTAGAGAAGTGATTCGCGTTCCTAAGATCGAACCACACCGCTATTAGAGACGTGGTCTTCTTAAATACAAGAACCCCAAGAGAATTCTGGGACATTCCTCCCTCTCTTGTGTGTGGACACAAGCAAACCCTGCCACGCAAAACGCTGTGGGTAGATGCAAGTCAACACCATCCTTCAGGCAACATCAAAGCAGACTCTCCCAGTTGCTCATCTTCCCTGCCACAGTCTTGAGCCCTTGTCCACCGACACCTGTACAACAGGTGGGAATCTGCCGATGCCACTGGAGGTACTAAAGGCCAGGCGAGGCAAGGGGTGGGAACTGGGAGGCTGACTGTGAATATGGGGGCGTTGTCACCCCCAAACGTCCACCTTGCTTGGGGCTCTGAGATGGCCCTGAGAGACAGCACCGAGTCTTTATAAAATACAAATATTTGACCTGCAAATGGAGCCATTTGTCCCACGTGGCTACAGGAACTGCAGAGGCTTTTTTCTGTTTGAGTAACATCTGAATGTGTAGACTCAGCGGGAGCGTGTGCATGTCTCTGGATGCCAGATCCTGGCCTGGGGTTTATGCAATCCAGGAACGGGCTGACAGGTAAACTGTAGCCCCGGGTACATGCTGCCAACGAGGGTTTACTCACGGCCGGCTGTGCTGATTCTAGTTTGAGCTTCATTCATAGACTGAGCCACTGTTCAAACCTCCCCAGGAAGGACAGGGCTTCCCTGAGCTGTGGTGGAGCTGGCCTGGACTCTCCTGCTTGCCAGATTGAATTGAACTCTTCGTCAACAGTAGCTGTGCTTTCTTCCTGATGCCCTGCATATACTTGGGAAGCAATTCCTCCACGTGGAAGAAGAGCTTCTGTGCCGTGACCATTGCTGATGACCCTGCCACCTCCTGCTCCCTCCTGGCTAGTTGTTGCCTTTCCTTTCTGTAAACTTCTCTTTCATCGTGTATGTGAGTTATGAGCTCTTTGAGACAGAAACCCTCTATTTGTACAGAGCTTCGCTCAGGGGGGCCCTGACCTCTGATCGCAGCCCCCAAATACTATCATAGTACAAATAAGCAGGATCAATAGTATTGGCATATCTCGCTCTGTGAAGAAAGGAGCTGTTTTCACTGCTGCTGTTGTCAAGAAACCCCGCTATGGATAAAAGAAGGAGGGCGAGTAGATGAGGGGAAAAAATAATAAAAGCCTCAAATCCCAGATAGAGAGTGAGGAAGTGTGGAGCTTTAAGTGTAGTGGCAGGAATAACCTTAGGATAATGGTTCCCTTCACTTATTATTTGGAGCAGCTACAGGTCTCAGTCCTGGTCCCCATCCTGTGTGCATGCATCCCGCGAGGCAGAGCGCCCCTGTCCCTGGAAGATCCTGCTGCTCAATGGAGACAGGGAAGGGGCAGCAGCACGGCGAGAAGAAGTGGTTTGCAAATGTTGGCCAGCATTGTAGAGGGAGGGCTAGGAGCAGGACCGCAGGTCCCCGGGCCTCCTGTCTAATGCCCTTGCTCTGTTAGCCCACTCGCTACATCTTTGTCAAGGCGGTGACTTCCTGCACGGTTGCTTGTCTTCCAGGTGATAAAGGCCATTTAAGAAATGCCTCCCTATTCTTAAGGGCCAACACCCAGACCCCTCATCACGTCATATCCATAGCTATTAGGAACAACAGCCAAAGCAAACAATGACATCTTCCAACAGCCTTCACAATTCTTAGTAGCTATAGACAACGCTGGGACACCTTTTGGCCCCATCCAGTACTCGGGATTTGGGGTGTTGGTATTAGGAGATACAACTGATGTGGAAGTCAGGTTTTTCTTTGGAGCAGTGCTGTTGATTAACAAAGCGCACACACGCCGGCCTGCATCTCTGAACACAGCTTCAAACAGCACACAACTTCCTTGCTTCTCCGAGCCTCTTTCCAGCCAGCCCTCTACCCAAAAAGCCTTTGCTCTTAGTGTTTTCTCGGGTACAAAGCACACAGGCTCTGGCTGTCCTTGATTTTCGTCTGCCTTCTCAGTTGACTTCCTTTATTTTTTTTGCTGTGGGTGTTCATTCACAGATGCTTGGGTCAATGTGTTACGAGTCAGGCCCAATGAGTGGTCCTTTCCCTGCTCCCCCTTCTATCTCTCTGCACAGGGCCGTGGGCATGATAGCACATTGGTCCACAACAGACCTGAAGGCATTGGCAGCCTGCTTTTCTATGAGGAGGAGCTGGAGGAGACTCTTTTCCACCTTCCATGCCTTCCTGGACTGCCCCTGGCTGCAGCCACCCTTTCCTGCCCTCAGTGACCTCTTTGGTGCGCTAGACTTGGACTTCTGAGAGACCGTGCACATCTCCTCTGTCTCATATCAAGTGGCCAAGTGGAGTGTGATCCGCATGGCCAGTATCCTTGCTGGGCCAGGCCAAGACAGTGACCCTGAAAAGCCACAGAAACTGGCTTGCAGGGGCCAGCTCCAGTGATGCCCTCCAAATCTTCCATTTCTCGGTCTTGGCGCAGGTCTCACTTGAGTATGGACTCACTTGAGTTGTAACAAAGTGTGGACCAGTTTGTGTCATGCTGGGCCATCAAGGTGGAAAATGGGCAGCTAGTCATAGAATCAGACTCATAGAAATGAGGGTGGAAGGGACCTCAGGAGGTCAACCCCCTCTTTCAAGCAGGACCAGCCCCAGCTACATCATCCCAGCAAAGGCTTTGTCCACCTAGGTCTTCAAAACATTCAAGGATGGAGACTCCACCACCTCTCTGGGGAGCCTGGTCCAACACTTTACTACTCTCCTAGTAAGAAAGATTTTCCTAATATCCAACCTCAACTTGCCTTGCTGCAATATGAGCCCATTGCTCCTTGTCCTGTCATCTGCTCCCACTGAGAACAGCCCAGCTCTGTCCTCTTTGCAACCCCCTGCAGGGAGGTGAAATCTTCTATCAAGTCCCCCCTCAGTGGCCACATCTACATGAGATGCTGATTGCGCAGTAGCTTGTTACTACTGTGCTGTAGCACTGCAGGGCATGAAGGGTGACACAATGCTAATATGCAGTAGTAACGAGCTACTGCGCAGTCAGCATCACCAGGAAGCTGTGCAGGGATGCTGCTGCGCAGTAACACCAGTTACTGTGCAGTCATTTAGTATTTGGGTATGCAAGTAACAACTGAGCAGTCAGCATCTTATGTAGATGCAGCCAGTCTTCTCCTAAATGCATCCTAAATGTGTCTCCCAGAAAGGACGTTGAATTGGACATTGAATTGGTTTCAGTCTCTGGTAATATTGGCCTTTTGTTACTGATGAACGTTTGTTGCTTGGCTCCTGGGGGAGCCATGCACACTTTTGCACTTTCTATTTTTAATATTTTTATAATAAAGGTATTTCACAACTCTCTCTCTCTCTCTCTCTTACACACACACACACACACACACACACACACACACACACACACAATTTAGTTCCTGACTTCCCTTACATACCATCTGTGTTTTGGACAATGGGTCCTATAATCTCAGCTCTCTTAGTCCATAAAGAAACATCATTTATTCATATATTAGTCCAGAATAAAGGGCCTCAACAAGCGTTCACACAACCCCATGCATCACAACATGAATCTCTTTGTAAATGAGTTCTGGGCCCTTGTATCTGCTCCATGGCTGACACTTTGGTCCATGCCGGCAATCATTTCACATTCATGTTTTTCATTCTATGCCTATTAAAGTATAACAAACTTGGAAGAATTGCTGCTGCCTCATAAATAAAACCGTAGAGAGTCTGCTGGATGGGTTTAGGCTGCTAAAACCATTTTAAATTGGTTCTTTTTTTGGAACTGCTAGCTAAAAGCATTGTGCTTGTTAGCAGCAAAAACAGCCACTGGCCGATTTTTCTCTCTTGTGCTCTTTGCCATAATTAATCCAACAATAATTGGGAGCATCACATTCAGCAGGTCCCAGTTTCTACAATGTGGTGACTGCCCCCCTACAGCCATATAATACAGCCACTTCTATCCCTAGTAGGTGCGTCTACACGTGCACATTTACTGCACAGTGACTGAAATTACTGTGCAGTACGGGCATGCCTGTACTGTGCAGCAAATACGGTGACTTACACTGACTTGAGCATAAATATGATACCTGCATTATGATACCTGATTCTTGTTTAGTCCTAGTACAGATTTCCCTGGCTTTATGCCGAACACGTGTTCCTGGAAAACGGCACATAACTCGAATTCACATAAAGGGAACCCACTTTACAATGTAACAAGTAAGGATATGTTCCAAAACCTCAACTGCACTGACCCCCAGACCCATTTCTACCACTTTTACAAGACAATTTTGGTACTCACCACCAGCAGATAGTTCACATAAGAACAGGGCACTATCATAACGGGGATGGCAACTACAGAAATGTGTGTCGCAGACAATGAGTGAGGAGCACAGATCCGCATGGGAAGCTCTATTTCGGTGTGCATCGATCCCACAATGCACCACACAAAGCAACTGATTGCAGGCTTCCACCACACCAATCGCATAAGAGTGAATTTATCTTGCATATAACTCATTTTTGGTATAAAAAAGTGTCATGGAATAAGAGTGAATTTGCATGTACAGAACCCACATAAAAAACCTGTGTTTTTAGGCCAGATTATCCCAGTGACATTGCAGCGGCTGCCACAAAGTTGCCAGCAGCAGTGGTAAGCAAGACTACAACATCCATGAGGTTCAAAGTGTGTTTCTTACCACAATACAGATAAGGCTGGCTGGGCAGCAGCTCTGCAGGAAAGGACCTGGGGGGACAGGGGACAAGAAGCTGACCAGGAGCCAGCAGTGTGCCCTTGTTGTCAAGAAGGCTAACAGCATCCTGGGCTGCATTGGGAGGAGCGGTGCCAGTGGATCAAGCGAAGCGATTCTTCCCCTCTATGCAGCACCGATAAGGCCACATCTGGAGTCCTGTGTCCAGCTGTGGACCCCACTACAGAAAGGATGTGGACATGTTGGAGAGAGTCCAGTGGAGGGTGACAAAAATGGCTTGGGGTCTGGGGGACATGACTGGTGAGGAGAGGCTGAGGAAATGGGCTGATTTAGTTTGGAGAAGAGAAGACTCGGGGCAACTCCTTTGCCGGGGGGGGTTCAAAGAGGATGGAGCTGAACTGTTCTCAGTGATGGCAGATGACAGGGCAAGGAGCAATGGGTTCAGATTGCAGTAAGGGAAGTTGAGGTTGGATATTAGGCAAAAACTTTTTCACTAGAAGGGTAGTAAAGCACTGGAGCAGGCTCCTCAGAGGGGTGGTGGAGTCTCCATCCTTGGAGGTTTTGAAGACCCAAGTAGACAAAGTCTTGGCTGGGATGATGTAGTTGGGGCTGGTCCTGCTTGGAGCAAGGGGTTGGACTAGATGTGACCTCCTGAGGTCCCTTCGACCCTCATTTTCTACGATTCTATGATTAAGATACAGCCGAAGCCACAAAAGCACAGGAACACAGAGAATTCATGTCAGCTTCACTCTGCCAGAAGTGACTCCAAATCAATTCTACCATAAGGGCCAAATCCTCAGGGGGTGTAAATTTATTGGAATTGATGTCAATGAAGGTGTGGTGTTAGCATGCAATCCCAGTCAACCCAACTTGCCTAACCTTCTACGTTGTGTACCAGTGGTGCTGAACCTTTCTTAGACTGAAAGCACCCCTTGTTAGTCTCAATGACCCTCTCAGAAGATGCCAGATTTTAGGTTTTACTCATGCATGACTACAGAAAATAGTAAAGCACTTATCTGTTGCAAAGAAATCAGAGATCACGGTAGGTTGGGATGTTTTAAACACCATGGATTCCTATGCAGAATCTCTGTGTTTAGCTTCTGAACCATGGATTCACACCTAACTTTGCTAATATTGTGTGGCACCCTTGAAAGGATCTCATGGCATCTCATCCATAAAACAGAAAGCATCACAAACGCCGGGAAGACCATTTGAGACTGGACATAAGAAAAACCTTCTTTCCCGCCCTAGTCCCCAGAGTCTGGAATAGACTCCCCCCCCAGATGTGGTGGGAGCACCTACTCTGGAGACATGTAAGACCCACTTTTGGATGCCTATTTGGCCGGGCTCCTTTGACCCCAGCAGACTTCCTGCCCCTTGGGCAGAGCACTGAACCCAATGATCTTGTGAGGTCCCTTCCAGCCCTAAAGTTTATGAATCTATGAATCACAATTGCCCTTTCTAAATCCCTGATGCATCCACACCTTGAATCCTGCATCACTGTGGTTAAGATTCACAATTGTATGGTCATTCATAGTGCTCTGGGCCCCTCAATAGAGGTATAAATGATTTTACAAGAGACAAAACAAATGAGAATCAGGCTTGTGTACTTAGAATATTATATGCTTCCCCATCCATTGGTTTGTTTAATAGCGTTAGAAGGGCCTTTAGATTATGGGACATTCGTCTAAGGGAGTGATGGATGCCCAGTGAGTTGCTTTAAACTAGACCAGAAGGAGCAGTCAGGAGGCACCCTCTAGGGATGCCTCCTGAGTGAGATTGTTGGGTAAATTGGCTTGTTTTATAATTAATGTTTCCCTATGGGTTAATCAGTAAACCAGAGCAACAGCTGGTGCCTGAAGTCACATGACAAGACATGAGTGCACAGGTGACTCTGAAAGGGGGAAAAATCTAAAAGCAAGTTTAATAAATCTTCCTCCATCTCTCTGTCCCCAGCACAGAGCTGGCCTCTTTTCTCTCCTCCTATGCAAGCCCCTTCCAAAACACTCATCATCCTTGTTGCCCTTCTCTGCACCTTCTCCTTTTTGAGGTGTGGGGTCCAGAACGGGGCACGGGGTTCAAGGCATGGTTAGAAAGGGGCATCATGAGACTTTCTGTTTTATTTATAAGTCCTTTCTTAATGATCCCTAACCTATTTGTTTGCCTTTGTGACAACTGTTGAGCACTGAGCTGATGTTATAGTGAACTGTATACAGTGGGTGAGTCTACATGAACCACATACTGCGCAGTAGCCTAATAACACTGCCCAGTAGCATGCTGGGCAAAATCCATGCTAATATGCTACTATGCAGTGTTATGAGGCTACTGCACAGTAAGTCTCTCATGTAGGCAAGCCCACTTGCTGCAGAAAAAACCTGAGCACTGGCGCTACTGCACAGTAGCATGATTTACTGCTCATTAAATTAGTACTTGCGTTTGCAAGTACTAAAATTAATGTGCAGTAACTACGGTGCATTAATGACACGTCCAGTGACTCCCAGATCTCTTTGCTGTGTGGTAGCAGCTAATGTAGAGCTCATCTTTGTGCACATATAGTTTGGGTTATTTTTGCCCATATACAGCACTTTATACTTACCAACTTTGAATTTCATCTGCCACTCAGTTGCCCACTTGCTCAACAGTGCCCGATCCTTCTGTAGTTCCTCACAGTCTGCCTTCGTCCTTACCACTTTGAATAATGTTGTGTCATACCTAGGAGGACTCAGGTTTATTACAGCATCAGCCTTGCCATAGTGCATTCTGTAGGGCAAGGGGATGCTTTGATGGTGCCTCCTGTTGTTTGGATGGATCAGAGCATCTCCTGGACTGTTTTGAGTGTCCTTCTTTACCGAGTTGAGTCAAGAGTAGGTGAGGCAGGGTCAATGGAGGGTAAGTTTGGAAGAAGCAGAAGGAATTGCTCCTTCTGCTGCCATCATCATGTTGAACAAGGCATCACTACCCAAGGGCATTAAGTTTGAGGAGCAACTTAAGTCTTACAGACTACATTAGCTTACATTAAATGAAAGTAAGGGTACCTAAGCCTTTGGCATCAAGAGCAAGGTGGTCAACATGAGACCAGGAAGAAATTGTCTTCTTCACCTTCCCTACGTTATTGGGATGCAATCCTATGTGGTGCCAAGTGCTGCTGAGATGACTTCATAGATTTCATAGGCATTAGGGGCTGGAAGGGACGTTGTGAGATTATTGAGTCCAGGCTAGAGGCAGGAAATCCACAGGACTCATATGATCCCAGCATGATAAACATGCAAACACCTTTTGAATGAGTCTGGAGTAAGTGGTTGCACCACCTCTTGTGGAGTCTGTTCCAGCCCTTGGACACTCAAACTGTAAAGAAGTTTTTCCTTATATTGAGTCTGAATTGGCCTTCCTGAAGTTTGTGGTTATTAGACCTAGTTATCCCTTGGGGACCCCTGGTGAACAACTGTTCTCCCAGGTCCTGATGCACGTCCCCCCCCCCCCTATATACTTATAGGCAACCACCAAATCCCCCCTGAGCCTTCTCTTTGCCAGGCTGAAGAGTCCCATGTCCCTCAGCCTCTCCTTGTAAGGTCTGTTCTCTTGGCCTTTGAACATGTGTGTAACTCTCCTCTGGACTCTCTCAAGCATATCCACATCCCTCCTGAAATGGGGGGCCCAAAACTGGATGCAGTGCTCCAGTTGTGGTCTCACTAAGGCCGAGTAAAGTGGGAGGCTGCATGCCAGAGTTGGTTTTGCTTTGCTGCCTACAGCATCGCATTGGGGGCTCATGTTCATCTTGTGGTCAATCAGGACCCCCAAGTCCCTTTCGGTCATGGTGCTAGTGAGTGTAGCACTGCTGAGTCTATAAATATGATGCTGTTTTTTCCTCCCAAGGTGAAGTACCCTTCACTTCTCTATGTTGAATGGCATCAGGTTTTGGTCCACCCACTTTGTAAGCATGTCCAGGTTGGCCTGTATCCCCAGCCTGTCCTCCAGCGTGACCGCCTTCCCCCATAGTTTAGTGTTGTCCATGAACTTTGCCAGTCCATATCTGATGCCCAAATCTAAATAATTAATGAAGATATTGAACCAGCCCAAGCACTGAGCGCTGGAGGACTCCACGGGTAACTTTGCACCATGTTGATTTGTTCCCATCAACTAGTACCCTTTGGGTCCAACCCTGGAGCCAATTCCCCAGTCATCAGACCATGAGATGGTCAAGGCCACAGTTCCCCAGCTTGCTCGTGAGGACATCATGGGAACCAAGTCAAAGACCTTCTTGAAATCCAGATAAATGACATCAACCTTGCCTCCCTTTTCCAGGCAGTATGTCACCTGGTCATAGAAGGAGATGAGGTTGGTCAGACAAGACCTTCCAGTAATAAAACCACATTGGCTGGCACTCAGTAGGTTCCCTTCCATTAGCCTGTTGCAGATGGATCCCTCGGTAATTTTTTCCAAGGTCTTTCCAGGGATGGACATCAGACTGATAGATCTGTAATTCCCTGGATCTTCTTTCTTCCCTTTCCTGAAGATTGGGACCACATTGGCTCTTTTCCAGTCTTCTGGTATATCACCCAAGCACCACGAGCTTTCAAATATCTTGGCCTTAGGGTATGCTATGATGTCCACCAGTTCTTTTAAGACTCTGGGGTGTAAACTGCCCAGGCTTGCAGATTTATGGATGTCAAGCCTCTCAGTGTTTTCTCACTTGATCTACGTCAATTGTGAGCCTATTTCCCGAGCCCTAGCTGCTTTGCGTCCTGTCTGACAGCGTGACCCCCTTGGGCTGGTGGAAAAATGATGCCAAGTAATCGTTTAGGAGATTGGCCCCTGTGGGATCGGATGGGGCAGCTGACGTCTGACACCCAAGAAAAGGCCAATGTTGCTTTTGTTCTTCCTCTGACTTCCAACATATCTGAAGAACGACTTTTTGTTATCCTTGATTCTGGTGTCTGTCTTGAGTTCAGTTGCTGCCTTGGCTTTTCTGAACTGCTCCCTACCAGTACAGGCTAGTTCTGAGTACTCCTCCTTGGTGTTGATTCCCAGTTTTACATCTGGTGTAAGCTTCCCTTGTGTCAGGAGACCCAGAAGTTCCCTGTTGAGCAAAACGGGCTTCCCTGCCCTCTGACTGCATTTCCTGTGGGACGAGATGGACCTCCCTTGCACATTGAGGATTGAGTTCTTTAGGAACAACCATTTCTCATAGACTTCCCTTCCTAGGGGGCCATGGTCCCTTAGTGCCTGACTGACCAGTCTCCTGAGTTTGTGGAAGTCAGCCTTCCCAAAGTTGAGGATTTTTGTTTTACTGAGGGATTTGCCCACCCTGCCTTGGACAGAGAAAGTAATCAGATCTTGGGCCCTATCACCAAGCTTGCCCTTGATCCTCAGATCACTCACCAGATCATCCCTTTTGGCCAGAAACAGATCCAGCAGTGCCTCTCCCCTAGTTGACCCGTAGACCTCTTGAGTTGGATACAGGTCATCAATGCAGGTGAGAAAGTTACACAACCAGTCAGACCTGGCCATGTGCTCTTCCCACAAAATGTCTGGGAGGTTGAAGTCTCCCATGGCAATCGTACATTGGGAACATGTGGCCTTGGCCAGTTCCCTATTGAATTTGAGATCCAGTTCTTCTTGGTTAGGAGGTCTGTAGTAGACTTCTACGAGGATATCTCCTTCCCCAAGTTTCTCCCATATTTTCACCCAGAGGGTCTCAAGATGCCCTGCATGGTTAGTGAACTCAGTTTTAAGGGAAGTGTACAGCTCCTTGATGTAGAGAGCTACACCGCCACCCCTCTTCCCAACACGATCGCTCCTGTAGAGAGTATAGCCTTCTATATCTACTCACTTACCAGTTGTAGGAGGAGTCCCACCAGGTTTGTGTTATCTCTACAAGGTCATAATCTTTATTGGTCAGAACTTGACTTTAATAAGAGAGGATGTCAGACTCAGCACCTTTCAGCAGTTGCCTGAGCACCCGACATATATGGTGACCTTCTGGCTGGATTCTGTCCTTAGTTACATCAGTGTAAAACTGGAGTGAGTCTGCATGCTTCAGCGGAGTCATCTTGGAAGCAGATCACATAGCAGTGACCAGAATTTGGCTGCTATCTTGGTTGTGTGATGGGGACTAGTCACCTTCCTGTGAAGCAGTGGTTTTCAACCCAGGGTATGCGTATGTACCCCTGGGGGACAAACATGCATTCATGCATGCAACACTTTGCTCAGAGGCATGTACCTTGAATTTAATAATGGGGTGGCGAGTCTGATTGGTGATCAATGACCATCTAGTAACCTTGGTATCAACATTTTTCCTAAGGAATGATCATGCAAAGACTTGTTGGGTGTAGGGTGTAGGAAAAATCACTGTTTTTGAGTACCACGTTTTGCCCCAACAGGAAGGAAGATAATATAATTGTTTGGGTGTCTTCTTCATATGAGAAAAATCCTATATTTCTGATGGACAATGACATATGGTTCTTACAGTGTTTGTATACCCCATGGTAATCGGCACGTTAGAAATGTCATTATATATACAGGATCGCTTAATTTTTATGCACTGCCCAGGTTACAGTTCAATTCTAGTCCACTAATGAATTTCTTGGCGCTCATCAGACTGAAAGGTAGCTGCTGGACTGCTCCATCTTCCATATAATTAAAATTAACATTATAATCCTTTGCTCTTCACCCGCACATTTATCTGACCTTGCTCTTGCACTGGATAGCCTCATTATCGAGAGCTTCCAGAAGAGAAAAAAAAAATCTTCTAGTTCTGTTTATAAAGATTTTTTTTCTTTTTTTCTTCAAATAAAAAAAAATGGCCCTGTCCCATAAATGCTAGTATCGCTATTCATCTGGGCATCGTGTTACCGATAGAGACGCTGGAGTTTCTCGTACCAATAAATATCCAGGGAGAGAAAAAGTGCCGCTTTGCAGAGTGCCTGGTTTCTCCAAATGTTGACGTAAATGTAATTGCAACTTTCCAATCCATTTTCCCCAGATTAATGTAAAGTGCTGTGTTCTTGAGAGGATTTGAGATCCAGTCAGTGACCTGTTTCCCGACCCTGGACAAAATTGCTAGTAGCTTTTTCTGTTTTGGTTTCCACCCTAATTAACAAGAGACAGAGACACAGCATGGGCTGGACATTTACCTTAATGTCGCTCGTTTGCAAATTAGAAAAGCATTTGTTGCATGGCTGATTTGATTTTAAAGATGTGACTAAAAGCCACACAACCTTTAAAATTGAACTGCATTAGTGACTGGAAGCTGGGAGAGCAGCCGGGCGGGCAGCCTCCGGCTGTCAGGTGTATGATGGCTCTACCATATATTTCAAGATATAGGAAACCACAAGTCAAATCTTGACAGATCCATAGGGTATAATTCTCCTCTGTGCCACACAACTGGCAGTTTGCCTTGTGGCTTTTTTCAGTGCATGGGTTTCTTTCGGTAGATTCAGAAATCGTAGCTTCAGACCCCGCATCAATATGAAACTTCAATAAAACTGGCAAAAAAGCTCTGAAACCTCCCCGCTCCTCCTTCAGACGTCTGCCCCTGCAGACCTCATAAATGGCCCTGCATGGGGGTTTTTAAGGCTGGAAGAGATCATTAAGACCCTTGTGTGTGACCTGGCTCACATGAGCTACAAAGATCCAGTCATCCCTATAGGGAATTTTCCAAAAGTCAAAGCAGAGCTCTTAAGAAAATTATCCAGCTTGTATTTAAAGTCTTCAAGTGCTAGAGATTTTCCACATCCTTTTGGTAATCTGTTTTAATTTCCTTCTAGTTTGAAATCTGTTGACTCCAGCCTTCAGCCCTTGAATTTTATTGTACATTGCCATTAGTAATGCTAGATTTAAGACTTGCTTGACAACTGTTTTTTTCCCCTCTGTCAGTGCTAATGCGCCATCATTAAATCGCCTTTTAATCTTTTTCTTTAATAAACTAAGTAGCCTGAGCCCCTCTGGTCTCACATTTCACAGAGTGTTTTTTTCCCCCAGAATCTGAGTCATTCTTATAGCTCTTCTCTGAATCTTCTCCCATTTTCCAGCATGCTTTTCACCATGTGACCCCAGCAATGGATCTGGTAGTCCAGTGATTGTCCCACCCCAGCAGTGGATCAGTATCCCGGCATTCGTCCCACCAAGTGATATCGCCTCCCCAGTCTTGCTCAGTATTCCTTTATAAGGGCAACAGAAATGGTCCAGGGGCAGTTTTGGGCCTCCACTACAGAAAGGATGTGGACAAGTTGGAGAAAGTCCAGTGGAGGGTGATGAAAATGTTGGGGGCTGGGGGACAGGACTGGTGAAGAGAGGCTGAGGGAACTGGGTTGATTTAGTTTGGAGAAGAGAAGACCGAGGGGGAGTTGATAGCAGCCTTCACCTCCCTGCAGCGGGGTGCAAAGAGGCTGGAGCTGGACTGTTCTCAGCGGGGGCAGATGGCAGGACAAGGAGCAATGGGCTCAAGCTGCAGCAAGGAAAATTGAGGTTGGATATTAGGAAAAACTTTCTCACTAGGAGAGTGGTGAAGCACTGGACCAGGCTGCCCAGAGGGGTTGTGGGATCTCCATCCTTGAAGGTTTTGAAGACCTGGCTAGACAAAGCCTTGGCTGGGATGATGTAGTTGGGGCTGGTCCTGCTTTGAGAGGGGGTTGCACTAGATGCAACCTCCTGAGGTCCCTTCAACCTTCCTTCTCTATGTTTCTATGATACATCCAAAAATTTCATTAGGCCTAAATGCTTGAGTTGGTCTAATAAAAGATCTCCGATGCACCCAAAGAGCCTTGTCTACCTATGTCCTTAGACCCACACGGCGACAACCAACACCCCTCTAATATCACAATGGAAGCTTGCATTTAAATAAGAGCGGACTCCAGAGATGAGCTGTTCCTCCAAGCTGGGGTTTTCAAGAATGCCACTTGCGGTGTCTGTTCCTCCAGTGTTTTCTTTGGATGGATTGCTAGGAAAGGGAAAATAAGAAGAGGAAGTCAGAAGTGTCTTAATTTCTTTCCCAGTGATGGAGAGGGAAGAGTTCTCCCCCTTCTTCGCTGTCAACCAGATCCCGACGGAGTCAGACCCACCGGCCCTCTAGAAACCCTTGCACCGAGGTGCACAGAGTTTTGCAGAGGTTTCCCGCGCGAGCCAGATGGATGCCCTAACGTACCATTACACCTGTCGTCCGATAATGGGAAATCAAGTCTCTGCTGAGCTGTATGCAGAGTGAGAGGATGACTCTGGGGCTCATATTGTACAACTTTCCCAGGCAGGCTTAACGCTTCAAGATCACAGGAGATAAATTAACCCTGATTCACAGGAACCAGGTTTACTCTGAAAGCCACTTTGACAGTCTTGAAATTACTGAGGACATAGCTGTCATGGAAGGGAAGACTGAGGATATATGACACTGGGAAGGCAATTAAGATACTCCTGAGCTTTCAGAAAAAATGTGGCATGCAATTCATCTGCAGCAAAATCCCTCTCATTTATCAAAGCCTAAAGAGAATTAGACATAACAGACATGGGAGAGGACAAAAAACCCACCGGAGGGGAACAGCTGATGAAGGTGCAGAAGGAGCAAGTCATCTTAAACTCCGGGCTTGCAAAAGCAGCTGTTAAGAGCCACCTAATAAAAGAGCACTGAGTTTAGGAGGTAATAATGGAGGGAAGTAGTGAGTCTGGAAATCTTAAGAAAAAAGGGTTATGGCACTGGAGCAAAGTGATTATTAGATGCAATAAGCTATTAGCCATGACAGTTATATTTAGAGCATTTCAGAGTGAGAAAGCTATATAAAAACCACAGTGCAGATCTCGAAGTTATAAAAAAGTGTGCACAAAAGCTAAGGAAGTTGCTAGACATACAGGAGTCCAGTTACCACCACAGACATGCTGCTGTCTCTGGCCTGGAGAGTAGGTGTAAGGGAGCCCTGTGATTTGGTTTCTCCAGTTAGCACTTTTCGGTTGGTAAAGGTTGGTCTACAAAGCAGCAGCCATTTGATTAGGCTGAGCTGGTACCACCTCGGAGAGAATAATGCATCGGTGGGTGGGCGCTACCGGGCTCCATCGGTGCTGCTCCACAGAGGACATGAGCTGGCTGCAGCTAGAGGGGTTTTGCTGGAGCTGAAGCAGCTTATGCTCCGAGTCCTGGAAAGCCCCTCTGCGGTCTCCGATATGTCAGCCAGGACGGTGGCTTTTACTTCCTTCTCTCAATTAAAATAACATTCACAATCAACAGACAGGTTTGCTCTGAGTCTTGCCGAGACATAACAGAGAATGGCAACCTGGATGGTAGAAGAAGGGAAAGCTTTGGCTCGTGGCTCAAGGGTAAAACCTTTACCCTTAACAGGAACATTGCGGTGCCTTTAATACCCACACAGAGAGGATGATGCCTTTTTAGAAAGGTATCTACAGAAGAAACTCAGTGGTACCCAGATCATCCACCTCAGCAGGATGGAGTCAAGGTTTGACTTTGCAAAGGTTTGGCCTTGCAAAGGTTATCCCGCTAGGGCAGATCCTCCCAGCACAAGAACAGGTGCAGGCAAGAACTCCTCAGTTTATGGACTGACCTTAGGTGTCCGCACAGATGAGGTTTCCCTCTTGCTTCCAGCCCGAATGACTGATTTTAACAGAAACAACAAGAATGAACAGAAGTCTGAGGAGCTGCCATCATGCAAAGGCGGAGCTCTCTTTAATTCACAGATGCACCGGATGGGAAAAAAACCCCAAACCCCAGAGATTTACAGCTATCGTATGTCCACCTCCATCCCTCCCTACAGGAGACCCCAGGAGGAAGGCAGACACACGTGTACTATATACACAGTATCACCTTCAGGAGAAGATTTCCAATAAATAACACCGGCGTATGTGTTTCATGTGATGTTAACAGTTGCCAAAGCCACTGCATACAATAAAGACTTTCTTTCCATTTATATCAACGGTGCCTTTTATTCCGTACATAAGTCTTTTTGGTCCTGGATTAAACACTTATAAAATATAGAGCCCTTTGTTTGCCCAGAGAACTGGTTTGATAAAGGAGTGGCAGCATGAGCTTCCTCAGACCAACCCTACTAGGGGGCCTCATCTTGCAGTGAGTGGAAAACTCGTTGGTGTGAAAAGGGGATTCAGTCTTTACAGTCCCTCCAGTCCTTGGCCTTTCCTTTGAGGCTGCTGTAGGAGTTCAGGTTATGCTAAGGTATAGTAAGCTACAGTGCCGAAAAGCAGGCTGGGAGAAAGGGGCCTCCTGACTGCCAGATGACCCAATAAGAAAAAAAAAAACCGATGCCAAAGGGCAAAAAGATGCTGGAGGAAATACGAAAACAGCAGCTAAAAAACTTGAGGACAAATATAAAAAGTAAGAACTCGCTAATACAACAGAGATCATAGGAACCAAAGTGTAGGTGTGTCAACTTAGCAAAAGAAACAGGTAGGGATGAATATCGCGAGAGAGAGCGAAGAATTGGTGCGAGCCGCGGGGCACACCAATATAAATACAAGGGTTGGGAAAGTTGCCTGGTGATTAGGGTACTTGTGTCAGACCTCAGCACCTTTTGGTTTCCTAGCTCCTGGAGTTCTGACCTGAGTTTCTAGGTTGTCAGCAGCAGTCCCTTGATTCGAGGATGATCTCTACCGCAGCTCATTGTTGGGTCTTGAGGTGACTTAAGAAGCCAATCCTTGAGCCACAGATCCGTCCACAGAAGTTGCATGTCTTTCTGCATCAAGAGTAAGCTGCAGGTTGGAATTCCTCTCCTTTTCTTCCCTCAACTCTCTCTTCTCTGCTTTAAGGGTCAGACACATTGCCTCAAAATGGACTGCCACTTGGTTGAGGTTGGAGCACCATTGGAGGCAGTTAGCAGCCCAGCTCTTAATGTCAGCATCCGTTGTCTTAGAATCATAGAAACTTAGAACCGGAAGAGACCTGTAAGACCATCAAGTCCAGTCCCCTGCCATGGCTCCCAGGCCCAGTCATGAGACCAGCCCACTCCTTTGTCCTTGGGCAAGCTGCCTTGTTCGCCTGCCATGCCTTGTTGTAAATTGACATCTGCCTTCAATGTGTTCTTGCAGGATTTCCCCTGGCCACCGCAAGATCTCAGGCCCTAACTAAGCTGGGAGTGGAGCAGTTGTCTTAAGAGTCAAAGAGTCAGGCATCCACACACGGTGTCCAAGTGGTCCAGCAAATTTGGTGCTTGAGGATCACTGACTCAATGTTGATAACATTGGCTTCAACAAGGATTTGCACCAAGGATTTCCCATTTGATGCGGAGGATTTTCTGGAGGCATCATTGGTGATACTTCACCAAGCGCTTGAGATGACAACAGTAAGTCACCCACGTTTCACATCCATAGAGGAGAGTGGGAATGATGACTGCATTGTAGACCTGAATTTTGGTGATCAATGGGTTTAAAAAACACAGCCGCGAACAAATGAGAAGAACTAAACAGCAGCTTTTATTGTGGAGCAGTAGGCAGCCTCTGGAGATCCTTTGTCTCTCACTAAATAACTCCTCCCTAAATGAAGGACTGTCTTTCAGTTCCCAGTGCTTCTGAATTAGGGAGTGTCTCCAAATGATAACTTTTCGCACTACAGCCAGCAGTTGGCTCTAGCTCTCATGGAGGAGACTGAGCCTTCTCCAGGCATCGAGCTATTCTGAGGAGCAGGCCTCTCTCTCTCTCTCAGTATCTCCCATTTGATGTTACCCACTTAGCAGGTGTGTTGCTGGATGTTGTGACCTTTGGGGGTTCCTAGTCCTGTATCTGGGATCTTGTATCAACTTAATATAAGCAGCATGTCATCTATTTTCTAGAGATGCTCTTGAAGGTCCAACTCATGCCCTTTACCCCTTTCTGCCTTCCCTCAGGAGCTAGCAGCACTGCTCTGGCTTTGACGAGCCACCTGTCGTATTGCAACTGAGCTGTGCTTTCCTGGGAAAGGGTTTTTGGTTTTGAAAAACCAGCATTTTTTTCAGTGAGAAGCTTTTTCATCAGCAAATGCCAAATTAGCTCTCGTTCTTCTTCCCTGCCTTTCCCCATTTTGCTTCACTAGCTGCCACCAGTAGCTGTGTGGTAATGGTAGATGCAGTAATCTGTATTTTACTCAGGGACATATAGGGCATGGACATAAATTAGGGCCATTTATTCCTCTTCTCTTTTTACTTCCCCCTCCCTTATCTCTGGGACGTGGCAAGATTTCTTCTCTCGCTTTTCCTCCTCTTGTCTTTCTCCTTTTTTGGTCCTGTTTTTCCCTCTGCAGCTACTATATTTCATGTGCAAAACCCATCGGTGCCCTTTCATTGAGGTGAGGGATTTTGAAACACTTAATTGGCCATGTCACCCATTTCACAACTCATTTCTGCTTTCCTGTCCCATGCTGATCATTTCAGGGTGGGAACCAGCGTGGTGAAAGCAGGGGGGAGTGAAGCCTGAGGAGCCGAATGGACATAAGGAGATCCCCAAAAATAAAGACACAAGAAGCCAGCTCCCCCAGGAATTCAGGCCACACCACTGATTTATGAGCAAGACATGTGGTCCAGGGACTTTTTAAAGCTGGTGGGTGTCAAATCCCAGCCAGGGGCATGAGCACTCTCCATGCCATGTGCAGAACAGCAAGGAGGTTGTTTTCAATTAGGCAGCAGCCAAACACTTTCCTGGGGGTTTCCATGTGTCTTTTATTACCACAAACAGGGTGATTATGGAAGTGCTAAGAAGAACAGCTTGTTTAATAAGGGGTTGGAAGTTGTCAGATCCCCTCATGCCAAGAGGAACTGCCAAACGCTGAATTGCTGTCTTGGCAGAATCAAGTTCCTCTCCACATTCCCCAATCCCACTGCTCAGATGAAGCCCCTCCTTGAGCTCTTTACTTTGTTCGCCTGCAATTAGGAGATGTGAGACTATAACCCCAGCCCCTGCCTGTCTGGAGACTTTGAGCGTTGCACATCTGGAAGGAGGTATTGCCCCCGGTCAGAGGACATCTTCAGGGGAACATTGCTCCAACATGCCCGGGATGGTTCCCTGTTCTGCACTCAGCCCAAGCACCACAACATACGGGACATACGTCCACCACGAAGGTTTTGCATTCCCCCTGCTATGGCACCACTTCTACATGGACTGTCCACAACCTGCCGATTTCAGTTGGATCCAAAGACCAAGCTCCAATTTCTGTTCGGTTTTAAGTGCGTCCCTGGATATTTTTTGGGTGTAGCAGATGCCTGGGAAAACTGCTACTGGCCTGTCCTAGCAAACTTCCCTCTAAAGAATAAGCAATGCTTTGGCTCATGAGACTGCTGGGAATGACGTGGCTCATTGTCAGTGGTCATGATCCCAATGCAAAGTAGGCAGTTGCCAATTACCCCAGAATAAAGACAGGGGACAATGAAAGAGAGAGGTCGAGTGACTCAACCAAGGGCATAGAGAGAAGTAGTGTCAGTTCCCGGCTGCCTGTCTGACGTCGAGAAGCCGTGTCACGCACATTGCCCTGTTCACACTGCCCTGTTCACACTGCCACGTCACTCGTGCTGCCCTCAGGAGAGGTTAGGCGACTCCGACACACAGAAAAACCCAGCAGGCGATTAGTCCTCACGTTATCTCTCCGACATATCTAACGCTCACAGCTGCTGAAAGGAGCCTGACCTCCGTCACTGGAAGAATTGCATCTACATAATCGAAAGCAGTTCCTGTAATGTTGGCAGGCTGAGAATACCCTCGGGGTTTGTCTACACACGGCCGCTCATGAAGGATAATCTTAATTCACTAGAGGTGTGGATTTAAAGTGAATTAGTTCAGCTGTAGTAAAACCTCATATAGAGTCTTTCTGATTCAGAGCTAAAGTGGTGTAAATTGGATTTAGCTTAATCCACTCTGGAGCTAAATCCAATTTAAACCTGTTTGGTTTTGAATAAGACTTCCCAGGCAGGGGGGTTGCTAAAGTTAAACTGATGCATTTTAAAAGTGAATTCAGATTTATGTCATGGTGTAGGGAAGCCCTGAGCTTAAAAGGAGCGTTCAATGGATGCAGGAAACACGCTTGGGACTAGGGGCCTGGGCTGAGATATGGGTAGTGGCAAGGAGCTCCCCCAGGAGTAGCAACCCTGAAGCAAAACAGGGCTAGTTAAGGCTTAAGATCATTTTTGTCTTGTCCTGCAAGGTAGCCAGCCCTGGCATGAAACCCTTCAAGCCCTGTGCACAGGCTAATGAGGTAAACTGAGGCATGCAACGTTATAATAGGAACACATTTAAACCAGAAATATTGGAATAAAACCCAGAGCTGATTGTGAGTGGCCTGGGTGAGACTCCTTGCACTGATTTACACTTGCAGAGTGATCTTGTGAGCACGTCACTTTGGGTGCTTCTATACATGCACGTTTACTGCGCAGAAACCAAAATTACTGCACAGTAAGGGCAAACGTCTGCATCTGCATGCTCATGTTGCACAGTAAATATGGCAACTTATGCTGACTTGAGTGTAAATTTGGTACCTGCATCATGCAGGTATCACATTTATGCCCGATTAATTACTGCGCAGTAACACACGTGTAGACACCTTACTGCGCAGTAACGCTGTGTGTGTGGACTGACATGGACTAACTTTAGTCCCAAGTCAGTCCACATGCAGCGCTGATGCACTTTAATGCTTTCACATGTACACGCTGGCCTATTCCCACTTACTGCGCAGTAAATTTACACTGGTATAAATGCACGTGTCGACACACCCTTTATTTCTCTGAGCCATAGCTTCCTGCCTGGAAACGGAGATGATGATACTTTCTTTACCTGGCTTCTCTGCATGAACTCTGAGATCTTTACAGGGACTGCCTCTTGCTAAGCGTTTGTACAGCACCTGGCACAAAGGCGGGTACTGTGAGGATTGTCAAGGCTTCTGGGCTTTGCTGATTGTCCCCTCCCCACTCCCTGCTTCATGTGTCCGGGTGTTTTTAAACCTTCCTCAGAGGCGCTGGGTGCTGCTGCAGCCCAGCTGGGGATGGGGACCGGGCTGTGCCAGTGCTCCTGCTGGGACTGAAACCATGAGGGTCCTGGCTGGAGGGTCTTGCCCCTCCTCTCGGGGTCAGACCAATGCTGCATTTGGGGTCAGATTGGTATGGGCTAGGCGGGGTTTTGCCTTCTTCTGTCGTGGGAGGGTGTTGCTTCTACTTGAGATCTCTTGACCATATATTAGCAACCTTTTACAGCAGCAGGACGTTGGCTGCTGCGGTCCCCCTGCTTTAGCTGTGGCAGGTTCAGGTGTGATGTCTGGTGCTGCGTCTGGGCTGACGGTAGTTTTTTACAAATACACAGATGATGGATTTATCCAGGCTGGTTTGGACAGGGCTGATCCTGCCTCAGGCAGGGATTGGATTAGACGTGACCCCTGGAAGTCCCTTCCAGATCGACTTCACCATAACTCTATATGATTCTCTATGTCGAGAGGTTGATTGAAACTCTAGGTGCCCTGGCAATGCAAGTAATAATGATGGAAATGATATGAAATGCCCCTCAAACAGCAGAACTTTGTGAAAATGAAAGGGAAACAGTGGAGAATTTTTTTTCTCTGATAAAGAGCAGGAAATGAAGGCAACAACAAGCCTGGGGATATTAGTTCACGCTTAAGGCTCCCTTTACCTCCGCTCTGCTCTCAGCCTTTTGGTATTTGCTGCCTCATAGTTGAGTCCTGCTCTGAATGCTTACACACTCGCTTCTTCACACAAAGGGAAGCTTTAATTCATGCTCTGCAAACATTTACACAGGAAGCCTGCTTTTAAGAGCTTTGCTCAGCCAATCGGGGACGGGAGTACTGTGCAACCAATCAAAGCTCTGCAGCCTCACTCCTCTTTGAAATGATGAATGGGAGGGGAGACTCTCGTGGAGTGATTCTGAATGAGGGAGGCATCAGTGTCCCCTGCCGTCCCCTCCACAGGGCCCTCTGCTAGGGGCCTGGACTCACTATGGGGCTCCAAGTTGCCCATTGCACCCGCACGGCACATGCACACGAGTCAAAACAGGCATACAGAGGAGGCCTCTGTCAGTGGTGCTTATGATAAAATCATAGAAAATGAGAGTGGGAAGGGACCTCAGGAGGTCACATCCAGTCCAGCCCCCCTCTCAAAGCAGGACCAGCCCCAACTGCATCATCCCAGCCAAGGCTTGGTATAGCCGGGTCTTCAAAACCTCCAAGGATGAAGAGTCCACCACCTCTCTGGGGAGCCTGTTCCAGTGCTTCACCACTCTCCTAGTGAGAAAGTTTTTCCTAACATCCAACCTCAACTTTCCTTGCTGCAGCTTGTGCCCATTGCTCCTTGTTCTGCCCCCACTGAGAGCAGCCCAGCTCCATCCTCTTTGCAACCATCCTGCAGGGAGTTGAAGGCTGCTATTCAATCCCCCTCGGTCTTCTCTTCTGCAGACTAAATCAGCCCATTCCTTCAGTCTCTCCTCACCAATCCTGTCCCCCAACTCTCGAGCCATTGTTATTGTCCTCCGCTGGACTCTCTCCAATGTGTCCACATCCTTTCTGTAATGGGGACCCACAGCTGGACATAGGACTCCAGATGTGGCCTCCCCAGTGCTGAATAGAGGGGAAGAATCACTGCCCTCCATCTGCTGGCACCGCTCCTCCAATGCAGCACATGCCGGTAGCCTTCTTCGCAACAAGGGCACGCTGTAACTACAGTCTTTCCTTCTTTTGTGTGGTCAGGAACTACAGAGGCTCAATTCTAGTTTGTAGTTCATGTCCCTCTCCATGCCCTTTCAGAGGAAAAGAAAATTGCAACCAGAGCAAAGCTTTGGCAAAGAGGGGAAGAACCTCTGGGCAAGAGCCACCTCCCCATGAAGTGCAGGTTCAAGTGAGCCTGTTTCACTTGAACCAGCATTTCAGGGGTGGGTGGAGTATTTCCTAGACCTAGCATTATATAGCGGTATTTTCTTATAGAGCATCTGGGACTAAAATGTGCTATATAAATTTGAGCAAGTCACTTGATCTCTGTGTCACCGTTGCCATCTGGGAAATGGATCTAATAATACGCCTTGAACCTGCATGATTAGCAAGGGGCAAAAACAGTGCAGTCATAACGTTTGCAGAGTGCTGCGATACTTTGGGGATTGGGACTCTCCACATGCTTGTTCTCTGTACTATTTTTTGCCCAGGGTGCGTCAAATGCACAAAGGTGTGAAACGTCCAACATTCCCTTAGGGACCAAATGTCGCAGCTTCTTTGTTCTTCCCACTCATGTTAAACCTTCAGTTGAAGCCGTGTGAGAGTATCTATAGAGCAGCAGACAAATGCTGACTGATGACTTGGTCATCTTGCAAGACTTTACAAGCAGAGATTAAGCTGCTGGGTCCAGCAGGTGAATGGGCTGTAAGGAGACAGACAGCTGCGAAAAAGGCCTGAATAGGAGCACAGCCCCCAGACAATGTGCAAGCAAGAGATTCAGCAGAGAAAGGAAAATCTCATTCATTTCCGTTGGTAATATATTAGCTCCATCCAGGTTTCCTCACAGATGAGAATGAGTAATTAACTTCATGGGGAAGTGGTGATAACGGCTCTTGAGACCTGGGCATCACGGGTCTTTCTGCAGGAGCTGGGTCAGAAACAAAACAGGGTGCCTCGTGAAAGGGAGAGGCGAAGGATGGCCTTGCAGATAAAGACACTGGGATGGGATCCAGAAGATCCAGGCTCTACAGTCTTCGAATACAGTGAAGGGTGGTTATAAAGAGGATGGTGATAGACTCTTCTCTGCGGCTGTAGGGGACCGAACTAGAAGTCATGGTCTCAAATTGCAACGAGGGAAATGTAGATTGGATATTAGGAAGGATTTTCTCACTTTGGGGGTGGGTAAGTGCTGGGACAGACTGCCGGGAGAGCTGTGGGATCACCCTCCTTGGAAGTTTTTAAGGCTGGGCAAGTATTTGACTGGGATGGATCAGACAGAGGTGATCCTGCTTTGAGTAGGGAGTTGGACCTCTTGAGAGTCCTGCTACCTTTATTTGTATTACGATTCTCCTCTTTGCCCTGCCATAGTTTCCCCCTTGATCTTGAGCAAAATGCTTCTTTTCTCCAGCCCTGCCTAAAGGGATACCAACCCCTCCTTGGCCTGTCTTCCCTTTGAAGACTGCTATCTCTTTGGGGCAAGGCCAGGCTTTTCCCCACGCCCCTGCACAGGTCCTACATCCGTGGACACCTCCATGCAATACTGGTGTTCAAACCACATGCGCTATCTGTGCTTTCCCCAAATAGCTCCCAGGCAAGTGGTGCTCACCCTTCCCACGCAGCTGCACTAGATGTGGGGACACAACGGAAAAGGGACATAAATATTGGAGGGTGTGAGACGGGAGCTGCCTGTGCTGATGCCGGGGGCCAGGGAGAACTCGACAGGTCACCCTTCCTCACCCCGATGGTGACCATTTAGGGTCTCGAGCAAACCATCATCTTATCTTACCATGCAGGGTCAAATTCTCCTCCCAATGACCCTGGTGCAAAGCCATAACACCGAGTCTAGGATGGTGTAGATTTGCCCTCTTGAAGTTATCTGACCTATTTTCAAATTCCAGCCGTGCCACTTGAGTTTAGGGAACGCAGGCGCATCATAGAAAAGTAGGGCTGGAAGGGACCCATTAGGTCACCTAGTCCAGTGGTGCTTGACCATTTTTGGACCAGGACTCAGCTGTAAACACCAATAGCCAGTCCTGACCCAGTGCCCCTCACTCCCGACCCGCTGCCCCCTGTCCCCAGGTCAGTGAGTGGGGTATGGGGGGCCCCAGGCAGCCCCTTGCAGGCTGGAGCTCTGCCCCGACCCGGTCCACACCAGTCCAACCAGGGGGGTAAAATTCCCTCCTGACCCCAAATCTCATTACTGCTCTGACCCTAAGCAAAGGGGCAAGACCCTCAAGGCAGCACCCTCATGGGTTAAGTCCCAGCAGGAGCACTGGCAATGCCCACTCAAAATCCCGGCTCAGGTTCAAGTGAAACTGGTTTAACAGTGCAGAGCTCTTGCCAGCCTTGGCCATTTTCAAGGGGCCTAATCATAGCTTTATCTTAAAATAATGAGAGTAGCAAATGATGTAACCAAATGCATTAGATGTTATTTTGCTATAATAGATATATTTTCGCTAAAACGCTTAGATCATTTGTAAAAACCAAAAAACAGCCTGTCAGGGAAGACCCTAAACTTTAAGGTAAAGAAGAAACAGAAACAGCATTCCTCAGGGGGAAGAAATGGAGATAAGAAACCCTCCTTCTTCCCCAAGGAGATACATCCCAAATAACTAACACCTTCCAAGTCCACAAAAGAGCTGGTTCAGGCCAGTTTCCAACGTTTCAGTGAAACAAAGGAAGTTAAATAAAACCAATCAGAGGTCCTTCATGAGACTATTAAAACCAGGCATCTATAATATTGGGCACAGATCAGAGGGAAATTTGGAGAACTCTGCAAATTCAAGAAGACCTGCTGTCAATCTGTGCGCCACCTCCTCCCAGCTCTCGAGTCTCCCAAGCTGGTATCGGTGAGGATCTATGCTGGGCTGCTGCGGGGAGGCGGGTAGACTTTGGGATAAATGTTTGTTCTGACATTTTAAGGTGCCAGCAAATAAAAGGTTGGGCTGTTTCTGCCTCTTTTATCAGTAGTCTACCCAGAAGGTTACCTGTAATCTAGGTGAGAGAGCACGCTATACAGAAGTTTAGTATAGGACGTGAAGAACTCAATGCCAGTTTTGCAAGGGGTTGGGGGAACACGCAGGCATAGGGTTGGGAATTGAGCTTTGCAATGCAGCCCATAGAGCAGGTTCTAGCTGTTGTGACACAGGCGTAAATACGGCATCGCTCCACTAAGTCCCTGCAGTTACTTTGATGTACATGAGAGCAGCATCCTGTAGTGCGGTGTTAACTGAAGCCATGCGCTTCAGCCACCTTGTGAATCACCACTACTACATCCAGGGGTTGCTCCCTCCTTGCATACACGCCGTCCCTTCTGAATCAGAGTCCCAGCAGAAGATGCTATTGCTACCGGCAGTATCCACCAGTCAAAGAACCCGGATAATAAAGTCCTGGACCCATATTGTGGCGGTGCAATTGCTTGCAGAGACTGAGTTTGGTCTGGACCTTGACCTTAGGATTCTGTCTGCAGCCAAGCAGAGATTAATAAACAGCTTTTTGTCATTCAGCCTTTTAAAATATTAAGGAATTTGTAAGTGGTCCATGCAGAGCACCGGGTACTCTGCCAAATGAAAGGATCAGGCCCTGGACTGACATCGAGGCCAAGACAACGAACGGATGATGGATGGTTTCCCTGCAACATATTCTCCCACCAAAGTTACAAAGGCAGCGCACTTTGGCCAGGGCATGGTGTCTCTTAGCCCTCCAGATGTGGGAAGCAGGGATGACACACTCAGTAATCACACTGCCCTGTCACAAGGAAGTTTGGCAGGCCTTTTCTCATAGCCAGGATAATAGACAACATGGACTGAGTCCTGGGAGACACTCGGGTAACAACCCTAAGATTTTATACAGAAAAGCTTAACTCTTTCACAGTGCCTGCCCCAGCATTTAATGTCTCTCTAGAGCCTGAATTTCTTTTTTAAATGACAGGAGAATTTCACCTACTCTAATAAACCATGCCTGTCTACCTTCTCAGCTGTAACCTCGAGTACTCAAATGACATAACAAGTAGGTCAATCTGTCTTGAAAGAGTGAGGTACCGATCCCTGTAGGGAATGGCACCGGCTGCTGGCCCAGGAGGAGTAGCTTGGCTCCCCCGAAGCTGCAAATCTTGTCACCTGCCTGCGCTAAATTTGTCTCCGCTTCCTCACAAACCCATCAGGTCACCACTCTTTGAAGCCCGCTGTCTTCAGTGAATCTCCTTCCTGTAAGCTCTTTAGCATTTGGCCTCCTAAATAGTCTTGTTGGGTGCTCAGCAGGTTGGGTACAAGCAGTGTTGGCTTTACTGGACGCGCTGCTATTTGGTTGGCGTTGGCGGTCACCTCTGAAAAGAAGAATCCCTGCACCCAACAGCTGCAGCCTCCTCACCCCAAAGCAACACACAAAAAAAGAAGATTTTGGGTGTCAGGGGATAAAGTTTTAAAAGGTGCCTAAGTGATAAGGAAACCCATTGACTTTCAGTGGGGTTTCAGGTTCCTAAGCCACTTAGACCCTTTAAAAAAATATTATCATTATGGTTAAGTCATGGATGGGAAGGGAACAGATTACAATTTTCCTCATTCCTTTCCCCCTGCGCTCCATGACTTATGCTTAAAAAACCCAACCTAGTCTTATGGATGCAACGTATTCTCCCAAAGAAGTTACAAAGGAAATGGAGGTTGGCCAGTCTCTTAGCCCTCCAGCTGTGGGAAGCAGTGGTGATACACATATATGCCAGCTGCTGCCAGATCTGACAGCAACCAAGTCTTGTATCTGATGCAACCTAAAAACGGGCCCAGATTCATCAAAGTGCTCAGCACCCAGCAGTCATATAAGTGCGGGTGGGCGAGCGGGGCACTCAGAGGGGACACAAGAGTGGAAGCCACTGCCAGCTCGACCACCGCTGTGGAGGGCACACAAATTCTTCGTTATGCCTCTGGCACCCAACGTGCTGATAAATTGGGCAGGTGACGACTGTAGTTGCTCAGGATTTCTGGGTGAGGGCCAAAGGACGCTAGGGAATTTGCAGGGGAGCAATGTAGGGAGAATGACGCTAGAGACCAAGCTGGGCAGGAGCTGCAAGGCCCCTGGGGAGCATCACGGCCATCCCGTGGCCCCAAGTCTGCCACAACCATATATGAACAACCTTTTCTAGAAGCAGGACGTGGGCCACCGTGGTCCCCCGGCTTCCCCTGCAGCAGGTCCAGGTGCGATGCCTCGTGCTGTGCCAGGGTGGATGGTAGTTTTATGAAGAGGTTACGTTATGGGTCATCTGGGCTGGTTTGGGCAGAGCTGATCCTGTCTCAGGACCAGGGGGTTGGACTAGATGTGACTTCTGGAAGTCCCTTCCAGCGCTACTCTGATTTTTATTAGCTGGCTCACACAGAGGGCAAGAGCCTGGGATTGCTGACGCTGTATGGGATTGCTTTGTGAGCAATAGAGGCAGTGGTGTCTGCCATGGTGCAGAAAGCCTAGGTTGAAGCCATGCTGGTGGGGGTCACCACCCTTGTATCAGCTTCCTTCTCAGCCCAAACCTCAATTCCCCTCTGTGGCTTTGGAGAATAATCGCTCCTGCAACTCTCTTCAGGCCACGGAGGCTTCCCTTCCCTTCTGCTTTCATTCACAATAAATTGTTTGCTTGCTTTTGTCTCTCAGCACCTTGCCTCCTCCCATCTGTCTCCCTTGCTGTGAAACAAGTGCTCTGCAATATGTGGTTTCCATATTGTTTGACTTATCTAATCTTTCCTTATTTGCTGCTGGGATTTCCCTGAAGGTTCCCATTTCTCCTTGGGTTGATTTATACAGCAGCATGAAATAAATGGCCCTGGAGCCATGTAGCCTTGTTACGATGGCCTGGCGGTGTGCACAATGCATTCATTCTTCTCCCCAATGACCTTGCCAATCTTGGCTGGAGCATGTTCAATTGGAAACCAAGGTGGGGAGTACTGAATAACTCAGTGGGTGGATACGTGACCACGATTAGGGCATGTACACTATTGATTTATAACTGGGGTGATAGACGATCACTGATGGGCTTTTAATTAAAGATGATGTTTCAACTTAAAACACAGTAGCTGTAGGCCAGAGTGCAATCTTGGCTACCTCTTAGATGTAGCAGTCTGCATTATGGGGAATGCCTACAACCATGGGGCAACTTGTTCCTCAAGGGGCCAATTCTGCCCTTGTTAATCCTCTGGTGGAGGTTTGTCCAAGCAAGGAGCATACTGGCTTCTCTTCTGGGATTGTGAGAAGGGATGGGGGGTGAGAAGGGATGGGGGGTGACCTGTGATGAGGATGTATCCTCCCTTGAATCCAACACCTGGAGATAAGCAGCAGTTCGTTCCTTCCATGCTCAGGTCTCTTCTGTACACATCACTATCTTCTTGTGCCTTAAGAGATAAGACGCAACTCCCCTTGTAGGGTGTTGGTCACCCAGCTGTGGACCATCACACAGGTCCTTGACCCTTGTTCACGGCTTCAGCATCATGTATCTTCAGAGGCATTTTAATTCCTACATGGAATCACAGAAAATGAGGGATGAAGAGACCTCAGGGGGGCACATCTAGTCCAACCCCCTGCTCCAAGGAGGACCAGCTCCAACTACATCATCCCAGCCAAGGCTTTGTCTACCTGGGTCTTCAAAACCTCCAAGGATGGACATACCACTACCTCTCTGGATGGCCTGTCCAGTGTTTTACTACCCTCCTTGTGAGAAAGTTTTCCCCAATATCCAACCTCAACTTCCCTTGCTGCAGCTTGAGCCCATTGCTCCTTCTGTCATCTGCCCCCACTGAGAACAGCCCAGCTCCATCCTCTTTGCAACCCCTTTGCAGGGAGTTGAAGGCTGCTCTCAAATCCCGCCTCAGTCTTCTCTTCTTCAGACTAAATAAGCCCGGTTCCCTCAGCTGTGCAGTGGAGATGCTGTCAAGTGGTACATTCAATATACATTTTACCAAGCCCGGATCTGGTTAGAGTGGACTGTAATGAGTCTCACTTTGCAGGAACCTGCTTAGATCTGGGCACTGGGTTGGAGTCAGGAGACCTGGTTTTATCCTCAGCACTGAAGCAGCTGCTTCCCCAATCTCTTGGGCTTTTCCCACCTTTTGCTGGTCTCGCCAGTAAGTGTAGAAAGCACCTAGTGCACCAAGGATTAGATGGAGACAAACAGGACGTGCACATAGGGCTTTGAGCTTGCAGTATAAAGACTGCTGCACTAGGCCAGTGGGTTAGCAGGGGTGTGCAGCTTCCCAGTGCCTGAGAGCTGAGTGCCACATGGGCCGCACAAGGGGGGACACACACCCATGGGCCACAGCAAGGTAACCCACAGGTGCCCCAGGCTGCATGCATATTGGATGCCCCCTTCAAGACCCTCCCCACTCCCCTCTGCACCCACAACCATGCACCCTACCCCAAATCAGGATGGAAGTATTTATGCCTCAGCAAAATCAGTATCCCTTATGACTCCTTCCAAGGGGGACCTGGCTGCATCCCACACCCTTCTTCTCCCAGCTCCTGCCATCTGAAGAGTCACCTCCTGCAACCCCTCTTTGCTGACTTCGCGCCTCCTTTCGGAGCTTGCCTAAGTGTTCCTCTCCTGCTCTTGCCTTTGCTCACCCCTCCCTCCCCATGTATTATTAATAGGTGCATTTTCTGCTTAGTTGCTCTCTCCCTATGTATTATTTAACTAACGCTGCTTTACCAGCTGGGGACCACTTGTAGGAAAGAGGCTGTAAAATGAAAGCTTGCGGTTGGTTCCCCTTGATGTGCATCCAGCCCACGGAGGAGCTGAGGGCCCAAGCCAAGGCCTCTCACTGACTGCAGTTATTCACCAGATCTCCAATATCTGACCCATAATGCAGGGGTCTAGTCAGTTGAAAATCTGCCCAGAAGTGCCACTTTTCCCACTATGTGAGCGCACCAAAGACCAGCAAGCAAAGTGGCTCGGAGGACATAAGAACTGCCATTTAGTGGGTCAGACCCTAGGTCCATCTTGCCCCGGGCTTCTGTGTCGCACCGCGGCAGAGAGTGGCTGCTGGAAGGGAGAGCGAACAGGGGATGATCAGGGGTTTGTCCCCCTGTTCCTCTCTCACTTGCAGCCTCCTGCATTTAGGGTTTAGGGAAGGCCTGATGCAGAGACCGTGCCACTTGCTCCCATACTCAATAGCTACTGATGCTCCTTTCCTCCAAGACTGCATATTGGAAGGGGGCATCCAATATGCATCTGGTGGACTCACTATGGGTTTATAAAGGGAAATCATACTTAATATTTTATTTACAACTCCATTCTTAATAATCCCTAACTTTTGGTTTGCTTTTGTTTGATGGCTGCTGAGCACAGAGCTGGTGTTTTTAGGGAAATGTCCGATCCCCTCCCTATAGTAACAGCTACTGTAGAGCCCATCACAGCACAGGCATAATTTGGGTTATTTTTGCCCATGTTCATCACTTCACATTTATCTCCAGGGACTTGCATCTGCCAGTCAGTGGTCCACTGGCTTGCTAAAAAGATCCTTCTGTAGTGGTCCTAAACAGCTCAATGCTTCTCCCTGGCTCTCCAAGCCATGCTCCAGATTGCTCCGAGCTGTCTCCTTTGCTTAGTGGCTGGTCTCTGACATGCAGGAACAAGTGCCTGGGGTGTATTGTGTCAGCTCTGTGACAGGAACCTCCCGCCTATGACCAGTCTATATGTTAAGCATTTACATGTGAGCCCTCCAGAGCACTCTGGTGCACAGCCCTGTGTTTTCCAGAGGTGGAAGGGGTGGCCCTCTTTGTTTAAATGGGAGCTAGAGAGAGAGAATCCTTTAATCCACATTATAGCACAGGGGGCTGCGGGGTGTATTTCCTGTGTCCGTTGTCAGAACTTTGTTTTCCATCAAAAAATGCTGGTTCATGTGTCAGGCAGGCTGCTCAATTATGATGCTGACTGGGCTTTACTTAGGATCATAGAAAATGAGGGTTGAAGGGACCTCAGGAGGCTACATCTAGTCCAGCCCCCTGCTCCATGCAGGACCAGCCCCAACTGCATCATCCCAGCCAAGGCTTGGCCTAGCCAGCTCTTCAAAACCTCCAAGGACAGAGATCCCACCTATACTTGCGCATGGGATTCTTCCGTCCTAAGTGCAGGACTTTGCACTTATCCTGGTTGAACCTCATGAGCTTTCTTTTGGCCCCATCCTCCAGTTTCTTAAGGTCTCTCTGAATCCTAGTGTTGCCCTACAGTGTCATCTAGGAACTTGCTTAAGGTGCACTCTAGCCCATCTTCCAGATCGCTAATGAAGATATTGAACAAAACCGGTCTCAGGACCGCCCCTACTTGCCTGAAGGCAGTAAAGGGTTTTCAGACCTTGAAAGCTAAGTGATCAATCAAATAGGGACACCTGCAGAAGCAGCGAGTTTTGCATTGTCTCCCATCACTGTCGGGATCCATGGTACCTTAATGGGATGCCACCCCAGCATCTGGTCCCCTCTGTGGTCCCACCAGCACTTTCCCAGCCCCACCCCACTTCCAGTCTCTTACCTGCCACAACTTTGATATTATTTTGCTTGTTGTTGGAGGAGTTGGTCCCTATGGCTGGGAGTAACCTTGCTGGTCGTGTTGTCTGCCCCCCACCTGGGGTCTGTGCTTGCCCTCAAGTGCTTCCCCATCAAGGGGGTGCTCCCACAGGCTTCCAAGCACCTGATGGGGCTTCAGCTGTTGCAAATTGGTCCCCCTTTCCTCTGGCTGCACCCTCAGCCTTGGTCCACTGTTCAGGATGTCAGCTCCTGAGTATTGGCCCTGCATTGGCAGCAGCCCCTTCTGATATTCCAGTCTTGCCATGCCAGTCTCAGCCCTTCTGGCTTGGGACTAGCTTCCAGCACCTATAGCAGGGGAGTGCCACCCAGGCACCCCCATCCTGGCCTCCTCCACCCCTGTAGTCACAACCCAGTCCTCTGGCCTCCAGTTCAAAATGGAACAAAAACACAAGTCGGCTGCTTCACAGCCCAAACAGTCTCCCTCCCAAACATTGCCATCTCACCCCAGCTCCCCTGGGAGGCTTGGGTGCCTGCCGGCCCGTCTCCAGCAGCCCCATTCTCCTGGGTGCAATTCTTCCTGCTGCAAACAGAGGCTGCCCCTTTCATGGTCAGAGACTGGGCTTATATCGCCGAGTCCAGCCTCCCTCTGGCCACATGACTTGATCTTCTGCATCCAGGGACCAGATGCATCCAATGGCTTCATTAGCTGCTTTGTCTGATTAGTCCTGGGCCGCTACTCTTTGCTGCCCTTCCTAGCCCTGGGTTTCCTACCTGCTCAGGCCTTCCTAGTAACCGGGTAGGGGTCTCCTGTTACAGGCGCCATTCGGCAGCATTTTCTCTTGTAAAGCCAGATGTAAACAGCTTTCAGCTGAAGTGGGAGCGATTTCTCTCTGAAGGAACTGAAGCGGTTTTCAGATCTTCAGCAAACCATTGACTCTCTTCAGAGATCATTTAAATCAGTGGGGACTAACCTTGTTGGCAAACCACTCCGATCCCTTTTCCCCGCCTGATCTTCTGCTCTTTCTGCTCCCTGTCCTGTGCATCCTGACCTGCCTGCTGCTCTGCTTTCTGCTCCCTGCCCTGCACATCCTGACCTACCTGCTGCTCTGCCTTCTGCTCCGTGGACTATCTTCTGCTGTGCTGTCTGTTCCCACCCCAATCTTCCACCTGCCACACACAGACTTGCCCATGCCACTTGTGGCACGCATACTGTAGGTTGGCCATCCCTGATCTAAAGTCTCAGGGCCTGCCATAGCTGGACACATTAACACTGTGCAGTGGCAGGGATTGACAGTGCCCCTATTCCCTTGCTTCCCCCAGGAAAAGTTAGGGCATTTGTGATGTTTCAGGCATTGTGCCCAGTAATTGCAAGAGGGGTTTTCCTGATGTTTGTAAGAATAGGTTAGGTCAGGTGCTGGGCCTCACCCAAGGTGAACATGATTCACAAGATAAACCCAGACAATTCAAATAGGAATCCAGAGTGTAAGAAACCTCCTGCCCTGTTGCGGTCTTTCTGAGTTCTTTGCAACAAAAGAGTTGCCCTATTATTTTTTCAGAGTCAAAACACAAGAGAAAATGACTAGCTGGCATATTCTGAGGGGTGCCTTAAATCTAATAATGGTGAGAATTGGTGGGGTTAGGCAGACACTTCATTTGGGTGCTTCAGACAAGGATCATCCTGCCTTGAGAAGGGGGCTGGACTAGATGTAACCTCCTAAGATGTGACCTTCCAGCCTGATCTTTCTGTGATCCTATGAGTAGCCAGGCAAAAGGATCACTAAGTAGGTTTGTTGATCATAGAATCACAGAAAATGAGGGTTGGAGGGACCTCAGGAGGTCACATCTAGTCCAGCCCCCTGCTCCAAGCAGGACCAGCCCCAACTACATCATCCCAGCCAAGGCTTTGTCTACCCAGGGCTTCAAAACCTCCAAGGATGGAGAATCCACCACCGCCCTGGGTAACCTGTTCCAGGGCTTCACCACCCTCCTGGTGAGAGATAGTTCTTCCTAATATCCAACCTCAACTTGCCTTGCTGCAGCTTGAGCCCATTGCTCCTTGTCCTGTCATCTACCCCCATTGAGAACAGCCCAGCTCCATCCTCTTTGCAACCCTCCTGCAGGGAGCTGAAGGCTGCTATTCAATCCCCCTTGGTCTTCTCTTCTTCAAACTAAATCAGCCCAGTTCCCTCAGCTTCACATCAGAAGTCATGGGCCCCAGTCCCCTAATGATTTCCATTGCCCTGGATGGGCATTGGTGAGGGACCAGAGGCTGTGATGGCTTTAGTGCTTCCTGAGCCTTGAGAGATGTAAAAGCCATGCCCAGCTCTGCTGCCCACCCTCTGAGCATGTTGGTGCAAGAAAGTGAGTTGTTTCCTGTGGTACAAGCCTGTGTGTGACTTAGTTTAATATGGGGAAGCTGGTGCATGGGTACAGCAACGAGGTGGAGATCTGGGCCCAGTGGCAAGGGACAGCCCTGGATGGCAGGAGACCTCCATCTTGGTGCAACCTTCTCTCATCTTTGCAGCCACTGAGATCCTGGATCTCCAATGATGACTTGCAGTTCAAAGGTAGTTTATCTGGTACCTCCCCTCAGACCTGTTTTGCATGGGTGACCCTGCCGGGTGTGTGAGACTCCAGGAGACATAGCTCTGAGGATCATGGGGACACACGAGCCTGTCCACCACTACAAGGTCTCAGTCCACCCCCTGTGCAACCTTGGGTGAGTGGCTCAGGCTCTAGACCTCAGTTTCCTTTCTGTAAAAGGGGGTGGTAAGGATATATTTGCAAGCTGGTTGGAATTGCTCAGTTGCTCACCCTACTGGTCAAGACCGCAGCAGTGGCTAGACAACAGGACATAAGTTTTTGCTTGCCTTACGATACCCACGCTAGGCTGGCTCTCCTGTTCTGCTCTCTGCAGGCCGCATTCCTGTTTTCTCCACTTCAATGCCTCAAAACAGATTTCTACATCCACTCTTTTAAGAAAACAAAAATGTTTTCTTCCCATTTGTGAGTTTTGGGGAACTTGGAAAATTCAGACCGACTGTCACAACGTCAAGCTAGCAACTCATTTGGGTCATTATCAATCGTCCCTAGCTAGTTATTCCATGGATTTGCATGTACTCTGGGCTTGCTTATCAGCTCAAGTTCCTAGGAACGCTGTTGGCCTTGTGAGGGTGGATGCCATTGCTGCAGACCGCTGCCAGGGTGAAATAAGTTTCAGCTGAAATCTGAGCCAGCCTCTTTCCCAATTTTGAGTCTGGCCCTGAGTGATAGGGAGAATTGGAAAGTGTCCCTGTGGCTGAAAAAGGAGGGATGGGTAGGTTGAGGGAATAATTAACTGCTTTTTGGGGGTGGCCAGGCTGAAGTCAGGCAGGTGGTTGGACCTTGAGTCGTCAGCACGGAGGTGGTAGCTGAGTTTCTGTTTGCCTGTGGGCTGACTCAATAGTATAGAAATTCCCACCAGTGCTGCTTTCTTAAGCATCAGCGGTGATTTAATGAAGATAATTGTGGACAGAGCGATCGAGACAAAGTGAAGATGCGAGACCATCCCACAGCGCACAAACATCTGGAGTCACGCTGGAATTTCCTCGCCAGCACCCGATCTCTTGATGCCACACCCAAGGAGACACATCTACAGACGTTGAACAAGAGGCTGAAAAAAGTGCGTGACAGTGAAAAAATGGACATTGCAGTGACTGAGTCCTGACTGCCAGGGACTGATGAACCATGGCAGAGGTAGTGATGTCTCAACTGCCTATGCACCGGAGTTAGATGCTCCAAGGAGCTAATGAAGAATTGGGGCTACCCATTGATTCAACTACCTCTGACAGCAGGCACGCAGCCCCCGACTATGCAACACCTGCTGCAATGCCCGCCGCTTGAAGGCACATGTACAATGAAAGATCTTGCAAAGTACCACAAACCAGCACAAGCATGCATACCAAAATGGTCAAACGTGGCATAGAGACACGAGAAGAAGAATTCAGTTCATTTCCAATCAATACAGTGCTGTTGTGACCCCCTCCTCCCCATCCTAAGATCTCCATGCCCTACAAATGATGGGTGCTATGCTCATCCTTTTCACACCCCAGGTGTTTCTCGGTTCCTGCCATCACTGAACGTACTTGTCAATCTTTGCTTGTGTTTCCAGTCGAACGGTCTCATCAAACCAGAAAAGAAGAATCCACGAAGAAGCACTCTCCCTCTTTTTTATAACCTCTGTGTCCAGCTCTACTACAGGATATGCTTCCATAAATAGGAATGATTACAAAATGTTGTAATACTTTGGCACTGTTATTCTCCCTTGTCTGGTGTATGGTAGTGGGAATACTTCTCTCTCCTATGTGCCTTCTCACAATACCACCGACTTCCATACTTTGCACCAATCTCCATCCAACCTGGTACATCCAGTTTTCAAACAACTCTGGGCTCTTCAACCTATTGTCTGGACTTACACCTTCCTTGTCATTTATCTTTGCTTTAACATCTCTCAAATGAACAGTCTGTTCCTGAGTGGCCATAATTAGGCTCTCCATTTCTCTGTTCAATTCTTCTCTGACAAGCCATTTATAATTTGCCACCCTTTTTCCATTATTTTTTTCTAATAAAAACCTCTCCGTGTGGTTCTTTTCCATCCCCTTCTGCCGACCTATCTCTAGCTGCTGTCTATCCAATGATTGACTCTCAGCAGGAGCATAGTCCCCATTTAGTTTTGGGACATGATCCAAGATCCAGTCAGTCTGTATTTGGTTTCTCATGCAGTAAGCTAGCTATCATTACATGCTCCCAATCCATCGAATCATAGAAGTTGAGGGTTGAAGGGACCTCAGGACATCACATCTAGTCCAACCCCCTGCTGCAGCTGGGACCAGCCCCAGCTACATCATCCCAGCCAAGACTTTGTCTAGCTGGGTCTTAAAAACCTTCAAGGATGGAGATGTCACCACCTCTTTAAGTAACTCGTTCCAGCGCTTCACCACCCTTCTAGTCAGAAAGTTTTTCCTAATATCCAACCTCAACTTGCCTTGCTGCAGCTTGAGCCCATTGCTCCTTGTCCTGTCATCTGTCCCCACTGAGAACAGCCCAGCTCCATCCTCTGCAACCCCCTGCAGGGAGGTGAAGGCTGCTATTCAATCCTCCCCGCACATTTTTATCTTCTGCAGACTCAATCAGCCCATTTCCCTCAGCCTCTCCTCACCAGTCCTGTCCCCCAGCCCCCAACCATTTTCACTGCCTTCTGCTGGACTCTCTCCAACATCCCCACATCCTTTCTGTAGTGGAGGCCCACAACTGGACACAGGACTCCAGCTGTGGCCTCCTCAGTGCCAAATAAAGGGGGAGAATCACTGCCCTCCATCTGCTGGCAATGCTTCTCCCGATGCAGCTCAGGATGCTGGTAGCCGTCTTGGCAGCAAGGGCACACTGCTGGCTCCTGTTCACCTTCTTGTCCCCTGTCCCCCCAGGTCCTTTTCTGCAGAGCTGCTACTTAGGCAGTTGATCCTAGCGACATCCTCAGTGACTCCTGGCCATTTTCCCTCCATCCTTCCTCTCAATATAAAGTCTGTCTGTAGCTGAGTTCAGGTCCATTGTCTTAGATGCCACTAACTTTTTCCTCTTCTCTGTTCATTTTCCTTAGATCAGTTGTTCTCAGTTGCACGAGACTCAAGGCCTCCCTCACAAAATGCCAGCTTTTCACTTCACTTATTTGTTGCCTATAGAAAAATGTAATAGAATAATTCTTCTGTTGCAAAGAGCTCAGAAGCTGCACAGCCGGTCAGGATGTTTGTGGCAGTATGGATTCCCATTTGAAATCTCTGGGTTTGTCTTGTGAGTCCTTCAACGGCTCTCACGGGACCAGAGAGTGCTGCAGCACCCTCATTGAGATCCGAAGCTTCATCCACTTTACTATTACAGCAGAACACCGTATCACTGAAATGGTCTTTATATCTATTGCTTGAACTGCATCTGTTGAACTTTGTTTATGAATCTTCTTAAAATGGTCTTTCTTTTCCATCTGAAGAAGTTATGTATGTATGTATGTATGTGCTGCCCTTTCCAGCTAAGGCTCAGAGAGACTTACGGTAAGGAAACAAATTACCGTATTGTATAGAAGAGTGAACAGGAAAGAAAAGAGCTTAAAAGCAAGCAGGCTATCAAGATAAAATGAAATCTCCAAAACAATCTCCCAGCCTTGCTGGATGTGTGAATCACCTGACCAAATAGGAAGGCCTTACAACACTTTTGAAAACATGTCCAGGCGTAGGCTCTGGCCGGCCTCAGGAGGAGGATGCTCCAGAGCTGAAGCACAACTGCTGAGAATGACCTCCCATGCACTGTCACCAAATGAACTCCAACGCACTGATGTTATTTTTGAGTTGAGTTATTTATGAGTTGCTTTTGGCTGATCTCAGAGATGGTGATGGGGCATAAAGGAGGCAGTCCCTTAGGTGCATAGGGCTCAGACCTTTAGGGTCTTAGCTGTCAAAACCAGAACTTTAAATTGCACCCAAAAAGCTGTGGGGAGCTAGAGCAGACTCTTACGCACTGCATTTCTGCCAAATTATGGCCAAATGATGCGCTTCTGCCAAACCGCACCCATCGGGAGAAGAGCCACCCCATTCTGCACCAGCTGCAGCTTCTGGACCATCTTCGAAGGCCGCCCTGCACAGAGCGCGTTGCAGTAGTCTGTCCTCGAGGGTATACAGGCAGGGATGACTGTCGCCACATCCGAGTCTAAAAGAAAGGGTCAGAGACTTTTCCCCAGGTGCCCCTGCAGTCTTCCCAACACTATCCTTGTCTTGCCTACATTCACGCCCAATTGGGTCACCATCTCCAGACCCCTACGGCCAGGCACTGGGAGATGACTGAAGTGGAGGGGCCTGGGTCAAATGAGAAAGGGAGGTAGCGCTAGGGGTCATCTGCATCCTGATGGTGCCTCACTTCTAATCTTTGCACTGCCTCACTCAGTAGCCTCATATACACATTGAACAGGAGGACATTTAACAGCTAGCACTGGTCCCATTTTACCCCTGGCTGGCTTTTCTCATATTTGATACTATGGATGTCTCCTATCCTCCCAAATCTGTTTCTTCCCCCATGATACTTGTGAAGTTCCTTTTAGTATTTTAAGAATCGAACACTTTCCCTCCATCTCCTTTAAGAGCATAACTGCTATTATTGGCTGTTGCTGTTGTTATGCTCAAGGATCATGGCATGTTGCAGTGCATGGTGGGCATAAATGGCTGTCACGGCTGTTTGCCCATGGAAAAAGATTTCTTGGGTGTCATTTTCATTGGGCGAAGGAAAGTAACTTTTTTGAATGACTAGGATGGTTCATGCCATTCCTGCCGTCCTTAAAGACCATGCAGTTGACTATGGCCTGAGCACTGATGGCCAGCACTACTGATGCCATCTGTACCTTCTCAAGGTGCCCAGTCAACTTCACTCCTGTGACCAGGCTGTGCCCCCTTCTAGCTTTTCTCAAGTGGTGTGCCCCACACTGCTGTCTAGAGAGCTAGAAATATCTCCAAAGAGTAGTATCCTAGCCTTCTTGCCCAAAACCTTGGTGTCTAGCAAGTTGAGTAGCATGGGTCGGTATGTGATGGTCCCTGGATACTGGTATGTTTTGTTTTTATCTCCCAGCACCAGCGGTGGCCTGAATTTGTATTTGTCATTGTCAGGATGTGCCCCTCCTATTTGAGGATGACAAGGCTTGTTGAGTTAAGGGTGGTGGATGCACAGAAGATTGTGCAGGCCTATGTGTGATAAACTGCTCATGTCCCATGGTTTGCAATGCCATGTAATGCTAATCCATCACTTCCCTGCCCAAGGCCGCACCATTGGTCTTTTAGGAGGCCTGCTCCTTGCCTTGCCTTGGTACTCCACTGCTGTCTATTGACAGCTAGAAACTCAGAAATGGTAGCCAGAAGGTTGCACTTGATCAGGGGAGTCTTTAAAATGTCCTTTAAATGATTTCTTGAGCAACTATGCTCCCTTTGCCCTCCTAACCAATGTGTGGAAACTACTTGGGGATCCATGTGCCATCTCTCTGAGCTACAGGCATGGCTCATTGTGATAGTAGTTGGGCCTTGGTTGGTTATTCTTGTTATTAAAACCAGAGGTTGGTGAAAAAGAAGCTGAGGCAGAAGACTGACCCATTATAATAAAGCCAAGTGGATTTTAATGGAAATTTCGTTGTGGAACCTCAAAGGTTTTGTAACCGAGAGATAGCCGCCCCTTACTAAGCCACCTGCCTGTCCAGGTATTCATAAACTGCTTGTCACAATGGTAGGTGAGCACTTTGTCAGCAATAGACCCCTTGATGAGAAGGTCTTGCTTGCCTGCTAGAGGTCAGACCAGCCACCATGCTTGGCACTGGGAAGGAGTTTCACCTCCCAGTCAGATTGGGCTGGACTGCAGGGAGGGTTTGCCTTCCTCTATAGCAGGGGCATGGGTCTCTTCCTTGGACCTCTTGAGCATATATGAAGAAATTGCTTCTTGGCTTTGCATTGGCAGGGCAGCGACCATGTCCTTGACCCCCTTCTTTACCCCCTGCTTCGTCCCCAACCACCTGAGAGAAGGGTGCTTTTGATGTTTCAGGCATTATGCCTGGTCCCTGAGGGATGTTCTCAAAGTCTGTAAGAACAGATGAGACAAATGTGTGCCTACAATGGTTTAGACAGAGACGATTCTGCCATGAGCAAGGGGTTGGACTATATGTGACCCTTCCATCCCTTCTATTCTATGATTTTATAAACCATCCCATATCTTTGCACACAGCCAAGTGCTTTGATAATCTACTAGCCCAAAACTATGATTGTGAATACGAACCCAGAGTCTTCAAGGTGTTTAGATACATCCATCTTTTATGTGCAAGTAAGTCACCCACATGGGATCCTACCTAGTACAGATGAAACAGGAGACAGGCAGAGAAGGTGAGAAAAGTACTTTCTAAGCAGTTGGAGGAGAAGGTAGCGATTAGAAACAGTCAGCATGGATTCACCAAGGGCAAGTCATGCCTGACCAACCTGATTGCCTTTTATGATGAGATGACTGGCCCTGGGGATGCAGGGAGAGCAGTGGTTGTCATAAACCTTGACTTTAACAAGGCTTTTTCATACTGTCTCCTACCGCATTCTCACAAGCAAGCTAAGGCTGTCTGGGTTGGGTGAATGAACTGTAAGCTGGATAGAAAACTGGCTAGTTTGTTGGGCTCAAAAGGTAGTTATCAGTGGCTAGATGTCTAGTTGGCAGCCAGTATCAAATGGAGTGCCCCGGGGTCGGTCCTGGGGCCGGTTTTGTTCAATGTCCTCATCACTAACCTGGAAGATGGGATGGAGTGCACCCGCAGCAAGTTTGCAGATGCCACCAAGCTGGGGGAGGTAGTAGATACGCTGGAGGGCAGGGCTAGGATTCATAATGACCTGGACAAATTGAAGGATTGAACCAAAAGAAATCTCATGAGGTTCAGTCAGGAAAACTGCAAAGTCCTGCACTTAGGACAGAACAACCCCATGCACCGGTGCAGGCTGGGGGTGACTGGCTGGGCAGCGGCTCTGCAGACAAGGACCTGGGGGTGATAGGGGACAAGAAGCTGAACATGAGCCAGCAGTGTGCCCTTGTTGCCAAGAAGGCTACCGGCATCCTGGGCTGCATTGGTAGGAGCGTTGCCCCCAGATGCAGGGCAGTGATTCTTCCCCTCTATTTGGCATTGGTGAGGCCACATCTGGAGTCCTGTGTCCAGTTTTGACCTCCCCACTACAGAAAGGATGTGGGCACATTGGAGAGAGTCCAGTGGAGGGCAACAAAAATGCTTGGGGGCTGGGGGACATGGCTGGTGAGGAGAGCCTGAAGGAAAATGGGCTGATTGAGTCTGCAGAAGAGAAGACCGAGGGGGATTGAATAGCAGCCTTCACCTCCCTGCAGGGGGTTGCAAAGAGGATGGAGCTGGGCTGTTCTCAGCGGGGGCAGATGACAGGACAAGGAGCAATGGGCTCAAGCTGCAGCAAGGGAAGCTGAGGTTAGATATGAGGAAGAACTGTTTCATTCGGAGGGTGGTGAAGCACTGCAACAGGCTACCCAGAGGGGTGGGGGAGTCTCCGTCCTTGGAGGTTTGAAGACCCGGCTAGACAAAGCCCTGACTGGGATGATGCAGTTGGGGCTGGTCCTGCTTGGAGCAGGGGGTTGGACTAGATGTGACCCCCTGAGGTCCCTTCAACCCTTATTTTCCATGATTATATGGAATGGGAGTGTCTAATGATAGTGATTCTACAAAGCAGAGCTTCATTTGAACCCCTAATCACTTTGATTTCCGCCAAGCAAACAGCCAGGGAAATTGCTTGTTATATGAATGTTCTCTCTTTTTTTTGTAAGTTTATCTTGAATTGCAACTTGTCACTTCAAAGCTTATAGTGACGTGCATAACACCAAACTATCTAAAGTCCCTGGTCTTCTAAGAAAAATTCACTTTATATCAAGAAGCAAAGGTATAAGGATTAAAATGTGGTGACAGCCATTATCAGTGGCATTTGAAAACGCTCTGTCCTTCAGTGCCCTGAATGCAACAAAGTAGGAAGAAATGGGGAATACTAACCATGATGCAATGTCATCCCTTATCGAATCCAGAGAATAAAGGATGCTGTTCCTTCACTGCTATAATTGCAGGACCTTCAAAAGCAAGCTCCTTGTCTAACTTCATTATAACTGCGTTAAGCCCAAAAGATGAATTTCATATTTCATGAGTAATAATTACTCAACTTGTCTCTAAACATAGAAAAGGTTCCTGATTTATGCCACTCTGTTTGCCTTGGACCTTCAGGCAGGCATGGATGAAAAAAGAGGAACTCACAAATTAATAGGCGATCGTGTATAATTCATCAATAGAACCATATCTGCATATCCAAGTGTGAGAGATTTGTATGCACAAGGTCTCACATCCTGCTAAAATAGGAAATGAATTTTGTTAAACGTTAATTTAATCTAAAGGGATGATATGAGCATAAAAATCCAATATTTTATGATAAAAACCCAGTGCCTTGGCCCAAATCCAGCGGGGTAGGTGCAGCACATTGTGCTTGGTCTCCGTGTTTTCCTCGACGATTTGTTTCATTTCCTGTCATAAAATGTGGCTTAGTATCACAGCTGCCCTGATTCACCAAAAGTGTGTCTGCATTTCATTGCTGGATGAAGCGATTCTCATATCCACTAACTAGCTTTTTCCTATAGTGTTTTGAGATCCCTTTGGACAAAAGATATCATGGGAGTGGAGGGTTATCAGCTGTATTTGGGCTTGTAGCAGAGCAGAGTAATGTTAGCACAACCATCTACCCCTCAAGTGCAAACACCTCTTTAAAAGGGCAGTAAAATTTCACTTAGGATTGCCAAGTAGGAAACAAGAAAGAAGGTTATTGGGAGTCCCTGCAGTGGCGATGCTATAGATCAGTGCTGCTCAACCTACGGCCCATGGAGCCTTGTCATCTGGCCCCCGGGGCTCTCTGTAAGTCTGGAAATTTGGAGGTGAGGAAACAACGGCTGGATCTTCCATGTGGGGTTATTTTGTAGCTGGATCCAGCACACACGGTCATTCTGTGGCCAGATCTGGCTTCTGTCCTGGCCCCACACTACTCAATCTGGTCCATGGGGCTGGATAAAGTGAGAGCCATTTAATGCCAGTCAGTCACTTGTCTACATGTGCATTTACTTCAGCTTAAATTTACTGCAGAGTAAGTTATTGCACAGTAAGTGGGAATAGGCCAGCGTCTACACATGAGGGCGTTAAAGTGCATTAACACTGTGTGTGGACTGACTTGAGTCTAAAGTTAGTTCCAAGTCAATCCTCACACCTAGTGTTACTGCTCAGTAAGGTGTCTAGATGTGCTTTACTGTGCAGTGACTAATTGGGTGTAAATTTGATACCTACATGATCAATGCAGGTATCAAATTTATACTCAAGTAGCTATAAGTCACCATATTTACTGCACCACATGGGCATGCACATGTAGATCTGTGCCTGTAGTGTGCAGTAATTGTGTTTACTGCGCAGTAAACGCACATGTGTAGACATGTCCATTGTGTAGGACCTATTTGGGAATCTGTGTGTCATCTCTCTGAGCTACAGATGTAGCTTATTGAGATCGTAGCTGTGATAGAAATGCTCATTGGCCCTTCTGGTGCACCACTACCTTAAAGCTGACCACATGGTCAGCAAAGATCGTTCCGTCTGTCTTAGTGTGTTGCAACAATTTGTTCCTACAGGTAGTATCAATGCACACAATAAAGCTTATGTGGTCCCTGAAATATTTTGTGCTGAAACTTCAAAGTAACTCCAAATGTAGCAGGGCACAGGTTTTCACCTTCTAATACAGTCTGCTGAGAGTTTTAGCAACAGAGAATGCTTGTCATTGCTTTTTTCACGATGCGTGAGAGCTAGTAATGTCAAAGCATCTTTCTATCTAACACACACATGTACGGTCCCCAGCTTCGTGGTGCCATATTGGTTCCGTGCTGATTCAGAGGGAAGAATGCAGCCTATTAAAGTGCCATTTCAGGAACAATCCTGGTACTTCTTGGTGGTCTCCTACCTGCAGGTCATTTGTGCTGAAGTCAGAGGTCAAATTTTGCTTGAGGGAAAGAAGGGGGTCGGACTCGATGATCTATTGAGGTCCCTTCCGACCCTAACATCTATGAATCTAACATCTAAGGGTATTGGCAGTAGTGATGTTAGAGATTCCTCAGAAACTCTACAACCCATGATAGATTTGGGTAATCCCCATTTTAACATGGTGCAGGGACCCTGGACACACTGGGGCTTGTTGGCTGCTATAATGTGCACCAGCCTTTAGTGGAACCAAATGGTGTTCCTAAAACTTCTTCAGACCTTCAGTCCTGGGGAAAGACCCCTCCTTCCCATGGAAAGGCCGGGTGGTGCTAACCCCTGACACTTGGTTGCCGTTCTCCTGAGGGCCACATCCTCCTCAGGCTGAGAAGACCTGGCAGCGGGGGCCTGATCTACACATACCCCAGCCCGCTTTATTGGTGAGATTCTCCTTCTGCTAAAGTCCTGATTTTTGGACGCATGTGACTGCGGTAGGAGGTGAAGCTGATGATGACCTTGGAGTCTATCCAGCCACAGCACCATCCCACTGCCCGCGATGCTCTGTGACCCACTGTGACCCAGCTGCACACAGTTTCCATCTATTTGTGAACAGAGCTTGGGATGTTTTTAAAGCATTTTCAATCAGAGTTTGCACACTGGTTCTTGTTGCTCGTTAAGGCCCGGCTGCAACAGAAAAGTGGCCGATTGTTGTTCCAAAAGCCACTTTTCCTGGTCCCCTGCACAGAACGGGATCTCCTGTGGCTGGGAGACATGACAAGCACAAGTTTCCTAATACATTTTCCAGGAGAGATCCTTTCATTTCATCTGGCCACCTGCTAGCTGGGCCCATGGCCGGGAGAATAGTTCACAGCAGACGCTTCATGTGACACACGGGAGTTGTCCGGTGGAGTCAGACAAGGGCTGCAGATAGGTCATTGACTGTGGCTAGAAACAGATGCTTCAGAGAAAGTATCTCTTGGGCTTTGTCTATGCCCAGCAGTGGTCATGGGTCCCAGGAAGGACAGGGCCAAGCAGAGCTGACCCACCCCTGTTCACAATCACACTCTGAACCCGGGCTGGTCTTTAATGTGTTGTCTTTCCATTTTGTTTGCCATTTCCTTATGCTATCGAATAGTCCTCTCTCTGACTTGGTGAAATCTTAAAGGTGGCTTTTCACCCCCCAGTACAGTGCCCCAGGATTGTATAATTTATTGCCAATTATTACAACATCCCTTTCATTTTTTTTTAGTGTTTAAATATAGGTGGGCAGAGGTAGGGCTGGGAGGGGAGAACATCACCCCAATTGGAGACAGGTTTTAGGGCTAGGTCAGGCAAACTTCTGTCTGGGCAATCTTGGTAGCCTTGATGCTGACAACAGGGATTCCCTAACCTCTCTAGGTTGCCTCATCCGGTGCTTGATTCTTCTTGTCATTAGAAGGCTTTTTGCTCATGTCTAACCTAAATGTCCCCCGAACTGATTACTGCTGCTTCTGGATTTGGTGGGCACAGAAGGCCATTGATCGCTGTCTTTTTCAAAACCACCTGTCCCATATTCGAAGACTGGTACCAGCTGCTCCCTGCCAGTTCTTCACTTTTCAAGTGTCCAGACATGCTGTGTTCCCAAACTTTCCTCCTAGGTCATATTTTGACTCCAGGTGAGTTCTTATGAGTGTGCGGTTTTTGATCATCACACTACTGCACAGTGTTACTAGGCTACTGCACATAAGCGTCTGATGTAGATGCACCCACTGAGCAAGAAACTTTCTGATCTGTTGTGGTCTTTCTGAGTCTTTTGCAATAGAAGAAGCCATCTATTATTTTTCTTCAGTAAAAAAAACATCAAACGAAAACTGAGAACTGACATTTTCCAAGAGGTGTCTTGAGTTCATAAGGGTTGAGGACTACTGAGAACTGACATTTTCCAAGAGGTGTCTTGAGTCCGTAAGGGTCGGGGACTACTGATCTAGACCATGTTCTTCTAGTTTTCTTATAAGAACATCATGTGGGACCCTGCCAAAGCCTTGCTGAAATCAAATTATTTTCCATCTACTTCTTCCCCTATATCGACCAGGCTTGTCAAAGAGGGAAATTAGCTTGAAATGATGTGATTTATTCCTGACAAAATCTACCTTGGCTGTGAAGTATCGTCTTTACATCAGCTGAAATACATTTAGGCGTTCTGGGTGCTTATAAATCATTGAATAGGAAGTTACAAAATCTTTCCAGGGATCAAAGTTAAGTCAGATGAGCCAACAATTCTCCAGGTCCTTGTTTTAAAGACCCAAGACACCCTTTTTTAAAGATAGGTACTATCTGTGTTCTCCTCCAGTCTTCTGGGACAGCCCTGGCCGCCATGAGTTCTTGGAGATAGCCTCTAATGGCTCAGAGATTGCTTCTTCTAGTTCCTTAAGTGTTTTAGTGCAAATTTCATCTGGCCTTGCCAACATGAATCTAAGTAGTTTAAGGAAATATTCTCCAACCTGTTATTCCCTGATTCAGGCCTCTGCTCCTACTTACTGCGCTGTTAAGCTCCTCTTCACTGGCCTGCATTTCTGCATTAGCTGTTTTCTGCATTTGTGAATTCTCTGCAAAGAGACCCTCATTCTTTTCTAAGTCTCGTCGGATGCTGTGAGCGAATGCAGTTCTGCTCTTGGGTGGTTTGTGAGCTGGGTGTGAGCTGTTCATTGTTTGCGCTGCGTGAGCAGTTCTCTTGGCTGCTGTTTATTAGGGCTGTGCGAGGCTTCGGACAGAGCTTCGGATCCGGAGAAGCTTTGGATGCTTTGGGATCTGAAGCAGCACATCCAGGTTGAAGCGCTGGCCTCGTTAGGCTTCCTGAAGCAGTTCGGCGTTCCCAAAGAGCTTCGGAGCCGCCTCGGAGATCCAGTCATGGGGTATAATGGGGAAGCAATAAAGTATCTATAACTTTGTTGGTTTTTGTCCAATTTGGATTAAATTTTCAGGGGTGGTAGACTGCAGAGAGCATGAAGCCTGCCAAGTTTCAAGAAGATGGGTGCAGGGGCTTGGGGGGAACTGCACCCCAAATTCTTAAAAGCAAAACTCCTAGATGTTAGATGTTAGATGTTAGGGTCGGAAGGGACCTCAATAGATCATCAAGTCCGACCCCCTGCATAAGCAGGAAAGAGTGCTGGGTCTAGATGACCCCAGCTAGATGCCTATCCAACCTCCTCTTGAAGACCCCCAGGGTAGGGGAGAGCACCACCTCCCTTGGGAGCCCGTTCCAGACCTTGGCCACTCGAACTGTGAAGAAATTCTTCCTAATGTCCGATCTAAATCTGCTCTCTGCTAGCTTGTGGCCATTGTTTCTTGTAACCCCCGGGGGCGCCTTGGTGAATAAAACCTCACCAATTCCCTTCTGTGCCCCCGTGATGAACTTAAAGGCAGCCACAAGGTCGCCTCTCAACCTTCTCTTGCGGAGGCTGAAAAGGTCCAGTTTCTCTAGTCTCTCCTCGTAGGGCTTGGTCTGCAGGCCCCTAACCATACGAGTGGCCCTTCTCTGGACCCTCTCCAGGTTATCCGCATCCTTCTTGAAGTGCGGCGCCCAGAATTGCACGCAGTACTCCAACTGCGGTCTGACCAACGCCCTATAGAGGGGAAGTATCACCTCCCTGGACCTATTCGTCATGCATCTGCTGATGCACGATAAAGTGCCATTGGCTTTTCTGGTGGCTTCGTCACAAAAGCCAATGGCACTTTCCTTTCATGTCCATGTGTTATAACACAGGGGGGTCAAAACTGCAGGGGTGGTAGCCTATGCTGAGGCCACAAAGCCTGCCAAGCTTCATGAAGATCGGTGCAGGGGTTTGGGGGAACTGCCCCTCAAGCTGCAGACAAGCAAAACTGGTGCCATGGGGGACACCGCGTGTGTGAAGGTGCAGCGGGGTGACAGCTGCAGGGATGGTGGCCCCTGATGAGGCCACGACGCCTGCCAGCTGTCGGGGAGATGGGTGCAGGGGGGCTCTGGGGCCCTGCACCCCTAGCTGCTGGCGGACAACACTCGTGCTGTGGGTGATTGTGAGACTGACTGTCTCTGTCTTGGGCGTGGGCCTGGCTGCTAAGCTACTGGGTTACCAGTTACCAATCAACCATGATTCACTCAGGGACCAGCTCAATACACAGGACTTATCTTTCTGAAACTTGGCAGGCCCTGTGGCCTCACCAGGGGCCATGATCCGTGCAGTTTTCACTCCCCTGTGTTGTAGCACATAGACAGGACAGGAGTTTAGTCTTCAAGAATTTGGAGTACAGTTCCCCCCAAATCCCTGCACCGATCTTCTTGAAACGTGCCAGATTTCATGCTCTCAGCAGAAGCTACCATCCCGGAAAGGTTCATCCAAATTGGATGAAAAAATAACAAAGTTATAGATATTTCATTAATTCCTCCATTATACCCTATGGCCAGATTGCCGAGGCAGCTCTGAAGCTTTGGAGCCGCTTCGGCCGGATCGAGGCGGAAACCCGGTCCGGAGCTCCAGATCGGATCGTGGTCATCCGAAGCGACTGGATCCAAAGTCGGATTGGATTGCTGCTGACTCGCACAGGCCTGCTATTTATGGTCCCTGAGCTGGAGGGCTACCCTTTGCAGCCCAAAAAGACCTTTGGTTCAGGCAAGGAGGTCAAGAGCACTACAGGGAGAGGGACATAGCGAAAGAGCCGGTGAACATGAAGATGCTGCAAAGCTTTATCTTGCTTCTTTTCTACAAGAAAGAGCGTAGGGTTTAGCTCTGTAAGTGGATCCAATATCCAAATTCTGAGGGTTGCTTCCTGAGTCAGAGAGACAGACGTGAGCCATGGTCAGCAGCTGTTTGTCAAATTTTACCATCATCTTTCTCAGCACATTTGCACCAGTGAGCTAGATTGTGCATGGATCTGCTTCTGCTCATTTCTAAGTCCGTCAGTAAGGCCCCACTGGCCTACACCAAAACCCGACCTAATGATGTAGGCCCATCAACTCTTCACTGCCTAATGCTCTACTCAGGAAGGCTCCTAAGTGCATGAATTTCTGCTGCTGGGCATGGCTGTGACTGCCGAAGTCCTAACGGCTGTCCTCTGCTTTGTGTCTATCCCATGCCAAAGCCCTTTGGCGGGTGTTTCATGAATAGCTGATCCTCTGTCTGTCTCGCTGGCACCTCTAACCCACACAAAACTTGATGGAAGCCATATTTCTTGCTCTTGCCCACAAAGCCCAAGCTTAGGGTATTTGCTTCAGATGTTGGAGACCCCTGTTTCTCTAGGAGGATAGGTGCTAAATATGCATTGGGCCGGGAGGACAGAGAAAGTGGCAATACCCCGGCGAGCAGGGCATTTACATGGCAAATGGGAGATCTGGCTTTGCTTCCCTGCTCCTATGTCTTGAACTTAAAAATGTTTTTTAAACCTATAATTGACACAACACTTGGTTGATGAATAGCAGAAAGGCTTGCTTTAATAACGACCAACAGGCTACAGAACTAAATGACAGAAAAAGACTCTTTCCTAATATAAAATGAGCTATTAGTCCTTGTATTATCTTAGCTGCAAAGAGATCTTTAGCCAATGCAGGCAGGCCTCAGTGAGGGGATCCTTTGCTTATTGGCTGGTTAGCAGGATGGCTTCTTGGTCTTCCCTGGACTGCACACATCTTGCTGGAATATCTGCTTAGTTTTTATACTGTTGAATTGTATAGCTTCAAAGCATCTTTCCTTGATGGTTGGCTGATTAAAGGCCAAACAAAACGAGGAGGAAAAGGGTGACCATTATATTACAATTGTTAAATTGCCTGGTTCCAGTTTTTGGATTTGCCTAGGTGTGAAGACTCGTGTTTCTTGCAGTCACTGCAGTTAAAGGTCAGCTACATGGGATGGGCCTGGAGTGGCCAAACAGGATACCTAGAGGCAGTCATTACTGGGCCTGCCTTTGGGTATTTGTTTTTCAACGGGGATGTACATTGAATGAGTGAGACATTTGTAACACCCTAGACGTTGGATGCCTGTTTTGAGGAATGTGAGGATGTCATGTACAGGACATTTTTCCTGTACTCAATGCACCTTTTACAGGTTTTGCTTGAAATGCATATTTAGTCGTTTGTTTTCTTTAGTTGCCAGTTCAATTAAAGTGCATGTATAGTTTCCTTGCCTTCTCTAGTTACACTGGCTCAGCCTCTTCCTCTGGCTTTCTTAGCTTGGAGAGTCACATGTGGTGAGCGTCAGGTCTCTGCCAACAATTTTAACCATCGCTTTTATTATTTTATGGCATGGGTCTGGTATTGGGTACCTCAAGCTCCACTGGCTCGATGCCTAATGGGTTGCAAGCCATTAGCAGAGTTTGATTTTCTTGTGGCACGCTTGTTACTACAACCCAGTCTTGCCCCAGCCATTTTCTTGCATTTTTGTGCAAGACACCCTGTCCAAGCTTTCACAGTTTTCATAAGCAGCACTATGAAATCAAATAGCAGCACTAATGCATATTTTTTATGAATAGATTAACTGATGCAACCGAGGAGACTGGCAAGATACCATGGGATTCCTTGTAGTTTAGAGCGTTCCCCTGGTTTAAATCCACCCAACCAGAGGGATGGGTTTCCCAGGTCCCAGGCAAGTGCCCCCTGAACTCAGTTGCCAGGGGAAAGCCAACCTCTTTTGCGTGGACTGACCCTTCATCAGGCACCTTGCTGCCAGAAGGGGCTCGTGGAGTGAAACCCATGTGCAGACTGGTAGCTCCCTTCAGCCCGGAGGCTGGTGCCTCTGTCCTTGGGGAGGCTGGGACTGATGTCCACCTCTCCTCTCAGCAGTCTGGGCCACGACTCCCGTGCGTTGTGTGGTGCAGCCTTGGGCCCAGCTAAGCAGGACTAAGGCAGTGCAGGGCTGAGTGCTGCAATGCTTGAGTCCCCTTGGGTATCTAGCCACAGATGATGGCACAGGCAGTTTATATTGGCTTGGAAAGGGTATCATGCCTCTTCCTCCTTGACTGCATAGGTGGCAGGACGCTGGTGAGACCTAGCTGGGGAGCAGCTCTGATAAGCTACCCTTGGCTGTGTCCACACAGTGAACACAGTGCTCACAAGTGCTCCAAGCTACCCACTAAAGCATAATCGCCTTCAGACATTGCTTTAGTAGGGCTAATTCACATGGATGAGCAAGTCACAATTCGTCGGCCCTTCATGGCAATGAGCCTGGTATGGTATAAGTTGACCATTTGGACAAAGCTTTGCGTGCAGAGATAAATTATAAGACCTACCAAGTGTTGTCATTGGCTTTACTCTCACCATTCACTGCAATCATTTCTTGCTGTGTTGGCTTGGGGCAGGCATCCCTGGCCCCACTTGAGAGGGGTATGATGCATATTTATCCTTATCATGGCTTAAGGTTGGCCTTGGGAAGGGGGCACTAGGGCCTTGCTACTGTCTCACTCCTGTCTGTCAGCACACAAATGGTTTGTCTCCGACCCCACAACTATGCCCCACAGCTGTTGCACAAACAGCTGAGCAGCCGCACGTACACACATGCTTAGCTGCGGCTACGAATGGTCGCTCAAATCCTGCTCCTGACCTGTGTAAGCCGGGTTTCGGGAACAGCTATCCTCCAGCTGTATTTATATTAAGAAATACCCAGTTTCTTCTCCACCAGATGCTGTGGAGGTCTCAGCAGGAGCACAATGCAAGAGGCGGATGAACTAGAGGAAACCAGAAAATAGCGATGGAAGGACAAGAGATTCAGAAACCAAGGCCTATTTTGGAGAAGGACAGGAGGAGGAGTAGGTAGTTTTCCTTGGTGTTATGTATCCCTTTTGCTCTATTTCATCCTGTTCCTCCTGCCTATATCCCTTTGCACATTATTAAACTATCCACTTCTTCACAGTTCGAGTGGACAAGGTCTGGAACGGGCTCCCAAGGGAGGTGGTGCTCTCCCCTACCCTGGGGGTCTTCAAAAGGAGGATAGATAGGCATCTAGCTGGGGTCATCTAGACCCAGCACTCTTTCCTGCCTATGCAGGGGGTCGGACTTGATGATCTATTGAGGTCCCTTCCGACCCTAACATCTATGAATCTATGAATCTATGAATCCTTCCTATATCGGCAGCCTGTTTTTTCTGTCTGAAGCTGGCCATTATATGCATTTCTTAATCTCCCCTCATAAGTCAGTTCCCCTAAAGTGATTTCTTTAGGGAGCAGAAGAGGAGAGAATGGTTTTTATCTCTGTTTATGGCAGCAGCAGTCCAGATGCATGGAATTACAACAGCAAAAGTGTAATAATGGCCAGCTGTCCTCAACTGGTCCGTTTCCTTACCAGCAGGATGCTCCTTGCTAATGGAAAGATAATGAGGAAGGAACAGGCTCGTGTTCGAGGTTGTGCTGTGCCTGGAAAAATCTTGATGTGATTTTCCATGTAGGAAATAGATGTACGGACCTTCCCCCCTGACAGCAGGAAGGAGCCGGTGCCTGAACATAAGCGAGCCAGGGCATCACAGCAGTTTGCATTCGGCAGCGTAGCAAGACATGCCATTGTTCCAGCTGAGCGGCTGGGGGATTGTTCGGCTCCGCCGTGGTCAGAAATAGAACCGCAGATCCTAAGCAGCATGATTGGCCTCGCTGTTTATTTTTGCACGGTCCCATTTGCGACCGGCATTACAAGGCAAAGTCCTGTGTCAGGGGTTTTCACTCTTGCACACAGCACCGCTGAGTTTTCAGCGAGGGCTCGGGAATCAGGAAGATTAAGAAACACCTGACTCAACTGGGTGAACTGCCGGGACAATAAGACTTTGCACTTATTCATCTGAGGAACTCATTGTGCTTTAGGAGAGTGGGGGAAGGTGGGTAGTAGACTGCATGGCCAAGGAGAGCACTGCTGGCCTCTGAGTCCTGACTGTGCTGTGAAGCTTTGGCTGTGTCCACTGTGATGACCAAGCCAGAGGTGGCTATGGGTTATTTATCCTGTCATTAGCCCCATTTTCCTGGGAGGGAGGATGTCTTATTGACTTCAGGTCCCAGAGGAAGAAATAAGAATACAATCCAAGTTTCATTGACAATGAGTCCCCAACCTGAATCACAGCACGCCCCCATCTCACTCTTCCCCATTATTGTCCATGAAAGGGCCAAATGTGCTTGTGTGTCGCCTTTGGCCATCCCGGCTGTTCACCCGGTCATTTGTTTTTAAGAAATAAAGTTTATTTCCACTTGTTCTCCTTTTCTTTCTCAGCCTGTTGAGTGCCTTGGCAGTGGCAAAGACCCTCCTCATCACCAGTGCAATGCATTATGATTTGCTGAGAACTGACCATATGGCTGGAATACAAAAGAGACAAAAGGTGCACACAGGCATTCAGTTTCTCCTGGGAGAGTCACGGGAGAAATTACAGGTGTACAGACGGGATTTTTCTCTCAGAGTAAAAATGGCTACTCCAGGAGAAAAATAACCTGGGAGCAACCAGTGTTAAATCATTCCCGGAAGTTTCTCCTGGGAGGATGAATGTCTGCATACATTCTTTTCTGAGAGAAGCCATAGCACAGTCCTCCAGCATCCTAGTCCTGCAGCATCCCAGCCAGCCAGGGCTGCCCTGTGCACTGTTGCCATCTGTCTCCAGGCAGACTGAGGGAGCCTGCGGAGCATACTGAGATGTGTGCACAGGGATCCCCTGGCTAAGCAGCATTAGCACTGCAAGATCTCTGCTCTTCAGGGCCTCAGCATTCAAATATCTGTTCAGGAATCCCCAGGTAGGTTTTTCTATCAGGAAAACAAACCCAGGATAATGCTCCCACATTAATTGGATGTGTATGTAGCCAAGGTCTCTGCCCAGTCAGCCAGTATGACAATCAATGTTAGCATCACACAAGTGCTTGTGAGCTCAGAAACACTGTATGTGGGACCAATGTGGTGCACACCACTTACTGCCCATAGGTCAACCTGAGACCAGGGTCCAGCGCCGGGGACTGGATAATGTGGCTTCATGGGCTGTGTCTTTGCCTGCCCTGCTCTAACTCCCTCCCAGGACTCCCAGCACAGTGCAATGCCAGACAATGCACCCCTCATGCCTTTCAGAGAAAACTGAGTTTTTATCAGCATGTGAAGGTTTTGAATACAGCCTTGAATGTTCTTCTGTGGTTGGTGGGAATTGCTTGTGGAGATGGAACAGCACTAGGGAAGTGTCTGCTCCTTCGCATATGGATACGATAAGGGAGATTGGTAGATTTTTATTTTTTTTTTACTCGAAGGGATTATTTTGAGAAACTTGTCTGACCTCCTCCAGACCCTGGCAGAAGGACTATACTCAACTTCAGCATCAAGCCAATAACCTGTTGGAGCTATAGCACCTCCCTCAGCAACACCTCCAGAGTTGACTTGAAGACTTCAAGCAATAAAGAAACTCCCACAACCCTGAGCACTTACCTTCTCTATTATAAACCTAGCTCTTATTCCTGTCTGAATTTGTCTAGCTTTGCTTTCCCAACACTGGGTCCCAATTACACCTCTTCCTATCAGACACTACCTGTCTGCTATCAGAAATCTCCACTGCCAGTGGGCATGTGGCAATAATGATGAAATCACTTCCTGACTTTCTCTTCAATGAACAAATGGAGGGAGTGTTTTTCCATCTCTTACTAGAAGAATGAAGTGATTTTTTCCAGCTCTTACTTCTCATATCTAATGGGAAGCTACTGGAGAAGATCTGAGCCAATCCAAGCCTGCCACTCTACGATGATCTCTTAAAATCCACCTGCTGCACATCTACCATCACAACACCCACTATGGTTCAAAATGCCACACCAAGACTGTAAAGCAGAGACTGTCTGGTATGAGGATGGGGATTGACATCACCACCAAACAAGTTCCTTATCACAGACCCTACAGTCTGCCCACCTGGCTTCAACCTGCCATGCTGTCAGTGGGCTTTGCTGAATAGGTTCTGGGCACGTCAAGGTCCGTGTTGGCCATCCCCACCTTTGGGGGTCTTTGTGACAACCCAGACTGCAGCTATGGCAAAGCACACACCATCTCACATATTGTCGAGGGCTGCCCGCTGATTCATTTCAGTGGTGGACTATGGGAATTGAACATGGCCACTGAGAGCACTATAGGATGGCTTAGCGATTACACACATTGACTGACTGACTAGAAGAGAGGCAACATGCCTGGTGAACTGTCTGTAGTAGCATCCGAGCCTTCTTTATCATGGCTTATTCTACTCTGCAGCACTGTATGGCAACACTGTGGGCCCAGTGGATGTTTGTAGCACATTTGCACACCAAAGGCACCATCGCATACCATGCCACACTGTGGGGAAGTGGCCTATCTTGTGAAAGCTGGTGGAAAGTGGAGATGGACGGTACAGCTGGAGGTCATCTAAGCTGCAACAGAGGGGCCCACAATGGGTTGAAGGAGCATTGGCTTCTCTGGGTCAGTATTGCTTCGGGGCCCATACGTGTTGGGAGGAGAAGCTGACCTGTCAGTTGGACTGTTGATCTTGCCTCACATGTGCTAACAGCAGAGCTGGTAAATTTGTTTTTCCAGGGGCAGATTTCTCCTGCACCTTGTACCCTAGTTGCAAATCCTGTTGAATTATGCAAATAGAATAAAGCTTATTTTCTCTTTAATGGCACCTGTCAGATAGCAAAGCCATACGCTGATGGAGAGGGTTTCTTTAGGGGAGTTATTGCCATAGAATTGAGGGTGAGGTGGTGGTGGGATTCACGGACCCTCTGGTTGTCCTGGCTATAACTGGGCACCTGGTCATTTGGGTCGGGGAGTCAGAGGTGGCTGGACACGATGCTGGTCACATCCCTCCCTTGCATGCTGTTGGCTATAGACACTGGTTGCCCTCCCACCCCCTTTCTACTACATGTGTCAGGATGTTTTTAAGCCTCCCCCAGAGGCACTGGATGTTGGCGGCAGTCAAGGCTGGGGATGGGAACCAGGCTGTCCCAATGCTCCTGTTGGGACCAAGGCCAGAGGCTCCTGGCTAGACAGTCTTGCGCCTCCGCTCAGGGCCAGACCAATGCTGCATTTGGGGTCAGGAAGGAATATTACCCTGTGGTTAGATTGATACAGACTGGGTTGCGGGGCTGAGGTTGCCTTCCTCTGTAGCGGGGGCTCTGGCCTCTAGCTCTTGAGTGAATATTAACTTTTCACAGCAGCAGGATGTTGGCTGCCGTGGTCCCCCTGCTTCACCTGCGGCAGGTTCGGGTGCGATGCCTGGAGTTGCATCAGGGTTTATGATAGTTTTATGAAGAGTTTAGATTATGAATTTGTCTGAGGAGGTCTGGATAGGGACGACCCTGTCTCAGGCAGGGGGTTGGACTAGATGACCTCTGGAGGTCCCTTCCAGCCCCACTTCTCTAGGACTCCGTGACACCGCTGTACAATTCTTATTTACTCTGGACCATGCAATTCTTTATTTGGGGGCTTTGGCTTCTTCTGCCCTGAAGTAAAAGCAGCCAAGACCTGTGGCAGCTTGGGGGCTCCAATGCAACCACCACGGTAATCTGCAATAGATGCCGTGTCCCAGAGGCAGGACGCAGGCAGCAAATGCGGTAGAGAGAGGTATTAGCAGAGGGTAAAATGAAACCAGAATTGACTTTTAGCCTACAGCTTCTGCTGAATCAACTCTAACTGATAACAGGGCTCGCTGTGCTCTGCGGGCTCACAGATTATCCCGTGCTCAGTCCCCCCGGGCTTCTAACCCTGTTTCTGACACTGACTGGCTGTGTGGCCTTTGCCATGCCTTTGGCTTGGTCTCCGCTGTTGTAAAGTGAGAGGTGGTGAGCCGTGTTTGCCTGAAGTCACAGCCTCTGACGAAGGAAGCTGTTGCCTATGAAAGCTCATGCCTCTCTGCACAGTTAGTCTTGAAGGGGCAACCCTGCCTTGCCTCCTCCTGTTGTAAAAGGGGTAGCAATACTCCGTGTCGTTGCACAGGCAGCAGAAAAGCACAATTGAGGATTTCTGCAAATGCTTGCGCGCTGCAACCTGGCTCCTGCTCAGAGCCCGCCCTCCCGGGCATGCTCAGCGACTCCTGTGGGGGCACAGCATTGCCACCACGCCCTCCCCAACCCTGCCCCGACTCCCTCTCCACCACAGACTTCCTGCAGATATAGCTTCTCCCGGGCTGCCGCTACGTGCAGGCAAAACTATACATGTCTACGGATTAGTCTTTCTGCAGCCAGAAGCAATCCCCCAGTGCAAGAGGAAGAGCAGGAAGGTGTCGGGCTGTAACCACTGAGGTTTCTAGGCAAAGACACAACCCCGTACAGGGAGACATTTATAAACTGTAAAAAAACAACCCTATATTTTATTAAAACAATTCAACTGTGGGCATTAAATGCTTAAAACACTGGCTTCCTCCTGCCCGCCAGGTGAACGAAAGCTTAGGAGGACAGGAATTGATACGGGTACATATGGGTGGATGAATCCAAGTGAACGTGCCTGGGCACCCTTCAGACCTGGTTAGATGTAAAAGAGCGCATTTAAAAACAAAGGCAGAGCAAAAGCTGTCGATTCCAAGTAGAAAGATGGGCAGCGGTCTCCCTGCCAGCTCAGTCTCCATCCAACCATCCCTCCTTCACAGTCAGTCAAAGGCAAGCTGCGCGGCTCTCGTCCCCCGGGGACCGAATGCGATTCCCGTTCTCCCTCTTAGACTTTGGAATCTGGGCTTTTCTCTGAAATTTCCACCAGCTTCTCCTTCTCCAGGTTTGCTTTTGGCTCCTCTGCGCTGCTGATTTCCCTCTCCTGCTGTCTGAGAATGAAAAACACAGCCAAGAAGCACAGGAGAGCTCCCACTTCAAAGAAAAGCTGGAGTCCAAGGTACCTGGGGTGGAGAAACACAAAAGAGCGGAGCGCTAAGGGAGAGGGATTTCAGAGCATGGTGCCTGTCAGACAACGCTCCAGGGTGGGCAGCAAACGAGCCCCGAGCTCTAGCTGTTTTCAGTCAACTCAGAGGGAGGGCAGGTAACACCTAGACTGGCTTAAATGCTATTAAATCTCAAGCAGACAGACATACAAGCCTATTCAACTGGTGTAAAGTGGCTTGGAACGGTTCAAGAGCATACCTGAAAAATCAAGTACTCTTTTGAAGTGGTCCAAAGTTACATACGGGCACCAGCTGTTACATGGGTCTGGCTGGTCCTCCAGGCATCCCACATTGCATTGCTCTTCTGTCCCCCACCCCCCTCCTGCACTGCCAGAGCTCTACTGCCCCTTTTTTGACTTTTCTTGGCACTTTTTTCACTCAGCTCCCTTGCACTGCTTGGTTAAGAAAAGTTGTTCTACAGCCAGATGTGTCTGCACTTCCCCTCAATCGTGATCCTCCATCATCATACCCCTGCCCCAGCCCTTGGGAATTCAGAAATATGGGTCCAAACCCTACCCCCCCACCAAGTACACTGTGGGTATCAGTCAAATGCAGGCTATCGAAACATAGGATCATAGACAAGTAAGGATGGAGGGGATTTCAAAGGTCAACTAGTCCAACCCCCTGCCTGAGACAGGATCATCCTTATCCAAGCCAGTCCAGACAAACCTTTCTGAACTGCTGTTTCGGAGAGAAGGGAAAGCAAAAAAAAGTATAAATGTCCCCAGCCACAGCTTATGCACCCCCGGGGTACAAGCACTCCCCTCCACACCACACTTCCCACCAAGCTGTGGACCGATCCCCAATCAGCGACATGGGGTATTGGTTTGACGACGTGTGACTGCTCCCTGACGATGGTGCCAGTGGAGGAAAGGAAACCGGAACCGAATATTGACCTCGGTGTAGTGATGGCTGGAGGACTGGATCCCTACAGCATAGCACGACCAAAGGATAATGTCCATTCAACTGCCCTTGTCCTAATTTGGTGTCAGTAAATCACATAGAATCATAAAATCATAGAAAATAATGGTTGGAAGAGACTTCAGGGGGTCTAGTCCACCCCCCTGCTCAAAGCAGGACCATCCCCAACTAGATCATCCCAGCCAGGGCTGTGTCGAGCCGTATTACTGCAAAAGGGAAACATCTGATAAAAGATCGTGCCCAGAATCCAGGCTGATGGGCACCTCCTCAGGGCAGCAGCAAACCCTGCTCAGTGCAAGGATGACAGAGTCAGGCCACAAGTTAGGCCATTTGATCAGGAGCTGTTTAGTGAATTCAGAGCACGGACAGACGTCGAATGACATTGGTGTAAGGAGAGGAGACTTAACACTGGGTGGTGCATGTCTGCTGATCCATACCGCTTCATCCGTCTGCTCCTAATCTTCAGGAAGTGAAGTTAAACCTCAGTCACTTAATCCTAACTTAAACGGGGGGTGGAAACACCATGGTTTAACTGCACAGACAGTGGGTGAGAAGCAGACGGATGAAACGCTGACACTAGACGCAGCTGCACTGCAAGGGGTGACAATGCAAAGTAATGCGAGTGTTAGTCTTGCTCTGGGGCAGGTGGGATGGTCCCTTCCAACCTCCTAATGATAACGGAGGCCTCTAAGAGCTAGATGCTCAACCTCACCGCTCCACTGAAGTCACAAACAGCACGAGGTGACAATGCATCAGTGATATGTTGAGGGGGGCTCTCATAGGCTCTAGGGTGCCCTGTGTTCATTCATGCACCGTGGGAAGGTTTGGGGTGGATGTGCCACCCCAGGGTGAAGTATCATCCCTGAGAGAGATGGAGAATCCCTAAGGATGTCATAAACACACGTCGGCATGGCATGTTTTTTGCCAAGGGATTGCACTGTGCATCAAGTGCTTTCCGGAGACTGCCCTGAACCCCTCGGCAACCCTCCATCCTGCTTCCTGCTGAGCGCGCTGTCCTACTCAGACCATTCCCAGGAAGCAGGTGCACAGCTGTTCAGGACGAGTGGAAGGCTGTCCACTGGGCAGAGCAGGCTCCTGTCCTTGGCAGTGGCTAGAGAAGGTATCCATATTTATAAGAGAAACCAATGAACAGATCCCCGGTTCCTCACCTGATTTCTACCAACACGGGGATCTCGAAAAATGCAAGGGATGGTTTGTGGATGCTCCTCCGCAAAAGCTATTTGGTGCCTCCCTGTGACAGTGAAAATCCCGTCCAGCAAAACTCATGACGCTGCCTTCCTCGCGCTCTTCTGTCTGCCCATCCTTCCCTCTCATGCTCATCACCTGACTACCTGAACTGAAGCAGCATCCTGCTCTTAAGGATGCCCCCAGCCTATGCAAAAGGAGCGTGGAGGGGCAGCCGCACAAGGGCTGTACCTTTGTCTGAAGAGGTCGTTGTTGTAATACCGGCACGCGGCGTTCTGATCGCACTTCCTTTCCCAGAGGATGCAGGTCGTGTCAATGGCGCTCCCGTACAGCACCGGTCCTGGCATCCAGGCTGCAAAGCAAGCAGATGGCACGTGAGCATCTCCATGCCCAAGGACAGACCTCTCCTGCTTCTCTTCCTAGGCCAATCTGAGAAATTGCAGAATGGCTGGTGGGCGGTCTCCTGAGATTGGCCTGGCACACGAGAGAGACTCAAGCAACGAGCAGAGAGCTTTGTCCCGTGCCTGAAGTGGCCATGTAGCTATGGGATGCCTAAAGCTACTGCAGCTGAGAAGGGACAGTGCAGGTCTGCTACCAGACAGGACCAAGTTCACTCCATGGCCATGTCAAAACAGACACAGGGCGAAAACGAGTGGGCGCATCTACATGTGTGCATTTACACGGTAACCACAAGTATTGAGCAGTACGGATGTGCGTCTACATGTGTACGCCCACACTGTGCAGCAAATATGGAGACTTAATGCTGACTTGAGTGTAAATTTGATACCTGCATCATATAGGTATCAAATTAATGCCCAATTAGTTACTGCACAGTAATGCATGTGTAGACACCTTATTGCACAGTAACACTGTGTGTGTGGACTGACTTGGTTCTAACTTTAGTCCCAAGTCAGTCCACACAGAGCCTTAATGCACGTTAGAGCCTTCACGTGTAGACGCAGCCTATTCTCGCTTACGGCACAGTAACTTACTGCGCAGTAAATTTAAGTCAGCGTAAATGCACATGTAGACATGCCCAGTGATCACTGCAGTGTTAAAACCAGTTATAAGAAGAGTAGGGTGCCCAAAATTGTGCTTCGAAGACATTTGCAAGTAGGATATGAAGGCTTTTGGAACTGGCCCAAATCTTGGGGGGGGCTTAGCAGGAGACAGGAGAAAGTGGAGCCCAACATCACGACAAGAACTGGCCACTCGAATTACAACAGAAACGTGACCGAAGGAAACAGCCCCTAATGCCGTGTGCACCTGTGACCACTGTGGCAGGACCTGCAAGTCTAACATGGGTCTCTACAGCCACAAGAGAAAATGCCCCACCAGTCAGCAGAATAGCTGCATTATCCACCCTCACTCGCTGACGAGCAGATGCCATATATAAGCAGTTAAAGATTAGTTCAGTCCAAAGAGAAAGGGACAGCCCTGGCCTGGCTGAGGGCTGGATCAGATGTGTTGAGTTTTTCTTTTTGTGCTTTTCTATATTAAGGGCCCGTGGCATATAAAGGCAAACTCATTTCTGCCTGTTTGTTGGGAACATTATGAGAATGCTCGTTATCAGGACTGCAATCACAAGTGCAATGCTTGCTGGGTGAGGATTAATTCCCATCATCATAAAAATAATGGACCTAATTGCTGAGCATTATTTCCAGCCATTAGGATGGAATAGCCATTTCGGCACAGACACTGTCTGAGTACCAGGAAGGTCCCCAAGTTCTTTGCAGAATCTATTTAGAGAGATCTTTTCCCCACTTCCCCCTGGACAGACCCCAGGGGTCCAGCAGCACAGTCTCCCCTGGCTGGCGATAATGTTTCAGCACTGGCCGAGGAAAGCAAGACGCCCTCTTAACCCCGAACACCTCTTCTTCTTCCCACCAAGGTATCTTCATTCATCTCCCACCTGCCCCTTGTAGAGGCCAAAGAGTGGCATAACTTTTCACGTCTGCTTTGCAACAGCTTTTCACTTACCTAAAACTCTCAGCAGCATAAACTGAATCCCAACAGCAAAGGATTTATCTTCGGGTTGAACAGTCCTGAAAAATAATAGCAAGAGGGGTTGGCTACCCTCCAACAAGCATTGCTCATTTACACCCACACAAATCCTGGAGCTCTGGCTTCGGTCCTTGAGATGTATCACAACCAGGGGGTTGTAATCTCCCTGTTCCTTCGTGTTCATATTTTGCCCAAGGGAATTCACTGTTAACAACTAACTTTATTTTTTTTAAGATTAATGTTGTTTCCAAGCATCCATGTGTTTAACAAACGCTGTTCTGACTTTGAGCAGGGTAGTGGTTTTAGCATTTCCCCGTCGCACCCCGTAGACATCGTTTTAGAGGTTCACCTCAGGACCTAGTGTGTGTTTGGGTGTTCAAAATATCACCTAGCAATAAAGACAGTCCTTGATGCCAGATGACCAGAATCACTATGTGGAAACACAGGAGATAAATTGTTAGAAAAGCCTGACAAAGTCAATCAACTCCGTGTCATGCTTGCTGGAAAGTACTGCATGTGCTTGGTGTTCCTGTCCCATTCCTGATGGGAAAGTTAGCAAAACACCACTTACTAGATGATTTCACTTTACGAATGGGGAAACTAAGGCACTGAGACACTAGTGATATATCCAGGATCATAATGGGATGCGAGTAGCACCAGGAAGAGAACTAATCTGCAGAGAGTCAGCCTGGTTTGTACCCATAAGTATATGCTTCATCTCAAACAAGAAATGTCTGATGCAGCTTCTATGAACTCGACAAAAAAATTCCATTTGGGTTCATTGGCCCTGGCTTTGGTCCTAAGTGCAAATGTGCAACATATAGTTTCTGTGGAGAATAACACAATGTGACCAGCTTTACAGAATCAGAGAATCATAGTAAATAAGGGTGGAAGGGACCCCAGGAGGTCTTATCTAGTCCAACCCCCTGCTCCAAGCAGGACCCGCTCCAGCTGCATCATCCCAGCCAGGGCTTTGTCTACCCAGGGCTTAAAAACCTCCAAGGATGGAGAGTCCCCCACCTCTCTGGGGAGCCTGTTCTAGTGCTTCACCACCCTCCTTGTGAGAATTTTTTTTCTAATACCTAACCTCAACTTTCCTTGATGCAACTTGAGCCCATTGCTCCTTGTCCTGTCATCTGCCCCCACTGAGAACAGCCCAGCTCCAGCCTCTTTGCAACCCCCTGCAGGGAGGTGAAGGCTGCTATTCAATCCCCCTCTGCCTTCTCTTCTACAGACTCAGTCAGTCCAGTTCCCTCAGCCTCTCCTCACCAGTCCTGTCCCCTAGCCCCCAAACCATTTTCACTGCCTTCTGCTGGACTCTCTCCAACTTGTCCACATCCTTTCTGTCATGGGGGCCACAACTGGACCCAGGGCCCCAGATGTGGCCTCCCCAGTGCTGAGCAGAGGGGAAGAATCACTGCCCTGATCTGCTGGCACCGCTCCTCCCAATGCAGCCCAGGATGCCGGTAGCCTCCTTGGCACCAAGGGCACACTACACCAGAAGGACAGAATACCTTGGCCAGATCAAGCTTTTTGCTTTCAATGGAGTCACTGCCATTTTCCTCCAATGGACCACGATGTGGATTGGACTAGATATGCATCATGACCCCTTCCTGGCTTTAAAATGCTGTGAATGTCTGAAGGAGGTGGCATATATAAGTGGGAATAATGGAAGCTATTTATTTTAAATACATCCGTGAGGAGGGCATCTCTGGTTGCCAGCTGAGCCCCTCACATCACAAAGGGTGAGCAGTCCTACATACACACATGCTATCAGTGGAGAAACTATTTACCAGCATAACGGCTGGAGTTTTTTAGGGTGCGGTGTCCATAGGTGTGCTCTGCACACATGGCTCAGATACTTGTGATCAGAGACCTGTGCTCTCGTGCTATGTACTGAGGCCAGAAAGGGCAGCAAGCATCTGACCATAGCATTCAGCCACTCCACCAGCACATATGCAACCATGGCAGGGAAGGCTGGTGGGTCATGGCATACACAGGTCCTAGGAGATGAATTGAATGGTTTGAAATGCTGACAGCTCCTCAGTGCTGATGGCTGTCCCACAGTGGGCGCGTCTACATGTGCACAGGTACTGCGCAGTAACTGAAAATTACTGCTCAGTACGGGCGCATGTCTATATGTGCGCACCTGTACTGTGCAGCAACTATGGTGGCTTATGGCAACTTGGGCATAAATTTGCTACCTGCATGATGCAGGTGGCAAATTTACACCCGAATAGTTACTGTGCAATAAGGCATGTGTAGATGCTTTATTGCACAGTAACCCTGTGTGCGTGGACTGACTTGGGACTAACTTTAGTCCCAAGTCAGTTCATACCCAGTGTTACTGCTCTGTAACACCTGCATGTGTAGATGCTGGTGTAAAAACCACTTACTGCACAGTAACTTACTACGCAGTGAATGCACATGTAGACACGCCCAGGGAGCAGCTTACAGCCTGATGTTGTTGACTCACTGCTTAGCACTGCAAAGGATGGAGCTGCAGTGGATAAAGAGAGATGGAAAGAGCCTCTGCAGCCGAAGAGGAGCAGGGACCTACTGTAGTAGACCCGGCATAGGGCTCTACTAACAAGTCACAGCCCTTAGGAAGGGTTTGTGCAAGAAGAGAAAAAAACAGTCCTAACGATCTGACATTTGACTGAAAAACATCTCTTCCTTTCTGGCTCAGGCACGTAAGAGGGCTCCGTATATCTGCTGGCAAACTGGGGGTTAGTAGGTCAAGTTTATTGCATGCTGCTGCAAAGGCAGAACTGCACCGAATTTGTACCCACCTTTTCCGGGTCTGTGATCTGCTCGTCTACTGTAAAGACACAGGCACCAGGACTGAGAGAGAGAAACCCAGGCAAAGCCAGCAGCAGATTTAGGTCAGGCTAGCTGTACGTGGTAAAGGACAAGAAGGAGACTGGAGTGGCACCGGCAGGGACTCCATTGAAAGCAAAGGTATGGGATGTGCTATCATTCTGCTCTGGTTGTATTTTATCCCCACTTTGCATTGGGGGCATTGCGAAGCAAGGTGTGAGGCTGAGGGGAGCAGGCCCCAGAGCTATTCTCCAGGTGCAAACTCAGCTTGAGATGAGAATCAGGCCTATGAATGGACTCAGGCTTACTGTTATCTTGTCACTGAGCCCATCCCCGTTTGTCTACTTATCCACCTGATGGGTCTTGTTGCAGTGCTGCCCGGGGGGAGGAATTATCCTCCTGGTCTCATTTCTATAGAGCCCCTATGGGTGGGGCACGTGCCCTACCTTGGGCATGAGTCTAGCAGAGGACTTAAGTGTAACACCCTCCACCCCAAACACCTGTGCTTTGGATAAAATGGACTTGGCTCACAGCTCCTGCCGTCATCATCCCATCCCCGGACTATGCCATCAGGAAGGGGAGCTACCGGACTGAGCGCAGTGCGTGCACGTGGCGCCACGTTACCTCAGGATGAGCATGAAGGAAGGCGTATGTGAAATGCTCGCCAGGATGCCTGCCAGGCAGGACAACACGATAAAGGGGACGAGGAACCGGGAACAGTTGGTGCCGCAGGTCCCAGGCTTGGCGTATCCTTCCAGCCCATTTCCAAGGATGCAGCTACATTTTGTGTAATTCTGAAAAGACAAAAGGAGACGAAGGGTGCTGAGCTGCCCCAGGCTGTGGAGATGCAAGGGGCAGAGGACAGATGTAAAGGAAGGTGAGGTGCAAGTCCCTGATCATACACGTGGCTCTTCTCTGGACCCTCTCAAGTTTTTCCATGTCCTTATTGAAGTGCGGCACCCAGAACTGGACGCAGTCCTCCAGCCGCGGTCTCACCAGTGCTGAGTACAGCGGGAGGATCACTTCCTTGGTTTTACATGAGATGCGTCGGTTGATGCATGCCAGCGTGTTGTTTGCCCTGCTGACCACCGCCTCGCACTGATGGCTCATATTCATGCGATGGTCAATCATTACCCCTAGCTCCATTTCAGGTGTGGCACAAGTCAGGCTATCACCTCCGAGCCTGTATGTATGCTGAGGGTTGTTTGTCCCCAGATGGAGCACCTTGCACTTGGAAGTGTTAAACTTCATCTGGTTCTGGTCTGCCTAATTCTCAAGCCTGTCCAGGTCTGCCTGCATCTGCAACCTATCTTCTGGTGTGGCCACACTGCCCCATAACTTGGTGTTATCCGCGAATTTGGCTAGTGAGCTTTTCACTCCCCCATCCAAATCATTGATAAAGATGTTGAAAAGCACCGGTCCAAGCGTGGACCCCTGAGGAACACCACTGGCCACTTCGCACCAGGATGACATGGGTCCATTCATGGGTCCCTACCATGCAGCCAGTTTCCCACCCACTGACCCGTCGAGCAGCTGAGCCCACAATCTTCCAGATGTCTTGAATATGCTCCTCCCTGCCTGCTCTTGCAGTGATTCTTCATTGCTTGTTGTTCAGGGATTTCATTTCATGCTTTCTATATGCATAAGGTGTTTACACATGGATTTATTGCCATGGCAGCATTTGCTAGTGCAGCTGAACATCTTAGCGCCTAAGAGCAGTCATGGCATATTTTCGTGGCTTAAGAGCAATCTCATCCTTGGCTTGTAAAGGATTACATTAATTATGGGTCCATTACAAAGCCAGCCATGGGGTACCGCCGCAGCTCCAAGTTCCTCCCCGCTGCTCATTGCTTGTCTCAGGGAACGGATCAAGGTTTGCCCTGAGATAACTCCTTATCCCCGCAAGCCTCAGCCCCATTGCCCTTATACCGCATCTCACAGTGGCAGCAGGGGAATCCAGGTAGTTTCCCCTTGGGATGGGAAACAATTTTAGGTCCCCCTTTCTGCAGAATGGTCTAGCCTGGAATATCACTTGCCCTCAGGTCATGCTTTATCACAGGCAATCATGAAGGAGACAAAAGAGCCAACTGATTTATTATATAGGAGAAAAGAATTACACAATTAAATCTGACCCTATAGTTTGAAGATAGAGCACAAAGCCAAGTAGAGTTTCTTCCCTTCTCAGCTGGCTACAACCCAGCCCACTGAGAGGTCCTGCCACTATTTAGCTTTTATGCTGATCCCCCAGCCCTGCTGGCTGGGAATTTGGATGCCCACAAATCCTGTGATAATCCAGAAACCATGGCAGGAAGGCGAGCTCGGCCAATGCAGCAGCTCTGGCAGCTGTGCTAATAAACCCTGCAGCCCACAGCTTAACCACTTGTGGGCCTCATGTGGTCCATGAGCTGCCGTTTGGACAGCAATGGTCTATACGAAGGCCCATCCAGAGTCACAGAGGCACACCTAGACCATCTCTTCTTCCATTGAGTAGTATGACTACATTTGGTTTGTTTTGAGGAGGTCTTCTGACGCGGGGGCCCAAGTCTTCAAGTCCCAAGGAAGCCAGTGACGCTGTGAAGCTGAGGGCTCGCAGACCTAATTCAGGTCACGAGTGAATGAGTTTAGTAGGTTGTTTGAAATTACTTCCCCTTCATTTTGGGTACGGTTCCTGTGCTGATTTTATTCGATTTAGCAACGTGCCCTTAGCGTGTCTGCAAACTCTGGCATGGAGCGGGTTTGCTTTCTGCAGCAAGGGCACATCATAGATACAATCATAGAAAACGAGGGCTGGAAGAGAGCTTGGGAGGTCACATCTAGTCTAGCCCCTGCTCAAAGCAGGATCAAACCATCCCATGCAAGTCTTTGTCCAATCTATTCCTTAAACTACATAATCAATCCTGATGCACACTTACAAGGCAAACTGCCCACAGACACCAAAAGTTCCCTAACCTACCATGGGTAAAGCAGGGGGATGAGGACAATCAGATGATCAGTGACCCCTCATGAGAATGGAGTGGGTGGCAGAGTCGCTTAGGTATCTCATTATGGTGCAAGGGATGCGAGTTTGACTTATGCCAAGCTGACCCAGCTCTAAATTGGGCTGGAGAAGCACAGACAGTGGGATGCAATGCTGGCTAAAACACTCTCTTATGCGCCACGCTAAGAAACTAGAGTCTGAGTCACCCTAGTCAAGTGGGCTGCTGGGCTTGTCTGCATCTTTCAAACCAATAAAATAAAAGCAAAAGTTTGGCTAGAGAAATACATCTTAAAGCACCAGATCCAGTGTAGCTGATAGTCTCAACCGGGTCTAGACTGCAGATAAAACTCTCTTGCTGGATAAGGCCGAAGGGCCCTGACAAGAGTCGAGTGCTTTCATGAAGCCCACATGAAATATTAAATTAAAAACTCTGCTTCGGGGAAATGCAAAGCCTTGCCTTTGAGAGAGGGCCATAAATAACTGGCATGTTATTAGTTAAGAAAGGATCCCATGGGCAAAGGGTATAGATTTTTCCAGTCCCTACATTTTTAGTTACCATTCATCTTTTTACAGGGAATCTCGCTCTCTAGCAGCTGCTTTTAAACAAGCTGAGGGCAACGTCAGTGCTCGCAGAAGGGGCTGGCGTCATAATCTGGCAGCTGAACTCCCTTGTTTCTTTACAGAGCAGGTACAACAGGCATGGCAGGCGGGCTCACGGATCCACTCTGCTATTAATCACTCCAGCTCCATGAGAAGCAACCTGCATCCACAGACTAGAGCCAAGCTGAGCAGTACATTCACTCACAACGCTGGGCCAAAAGGGGAGGATTTTGAGCAAGACGGGACGTGCTCTTTTCTTTAGCCTCAAGGAAGTAGATTGAATAAAGCTACTTTGCACATGCACTACATCTCTTTAAATGGATTTCTCATGCTATAGGAAGCCATGCAACCCACACAGGCAGGAGGGTGACAAACTACGCTCGTTGTACGTCACATTTTCCACCTTGTCTGCATTTGCTACCAGCAAAAAGGTGCTTCCATCAGGAGCAACAACTTTTGTTCCATGGGAAAAAATCTGCTGTCATGAGACAGGATGCAGGGTTTGAGTTTCCAGATTGGTATGAAACTAAAAGGGCTTGTGTCACCCAGGTGCTGTTTAGGTGCCATCTATCTTGTTCAACTGGACTCTAAACTATTTGGGCCAATGACCCCGTTGATCTGTATTTGGATGACCATCAGCCCATTGGGACCCTCTGGTGACTACGCTCAGATGAAGAGGCACTCCTTTAACTCCACCAGCAGTGCCATGCATGAGAGAAACTACAAATCAGGGCACTCCTCTTCCTTCTTCAGGCATGTGTCTATGCTTTATCACGTAAATGCAACAGTGGGCTGTAGCATATGACTGTTGTACTTCAACACTAGGTTTGAAAAAGCTCAGTTCCCTGAGACCACAGACTATTTTCTTCAGGTTAAAGTCCACAGCTGGTTAATCGTGTGGATGTCTTGCATAACATAAGGCAATCAGGACTCATACTAGAGATGATATCTTTTATTAAACCAACAGGATTTTTGCAAAAATAAATAAATAAATAAATAAATACATTTATTGGCAAAAATCTTGTTGGTCTAATAAAAGATATCATCTCTAGTATGAGTCTCGATTGCCTTCTCCTCTAGATCAATATGGCTACAATCTGGATACCTTGCATAACATCACACTTTTTTCTTCCACAATATCTTTCAGCAGAGAAACACAGGGGGCATAACAAAATATTATTAGCTCAGCTTAATTAAAGCCCCTCTCTACAAGCATGGCAGCCTATAAATGACGAGGAACCTGAATTGTGTAGAAATCAATTTGCCCCAAATCTCAAGTCAGAAATTATTCCCAAGACTTTTGTGTCTCATGCCTCTAATTCAGTCACCAAAAACATCAGAGAATCAAAGAGAATGAGGGTTGAAGTGACCTCAGGAGGTCACATCTAGTCCAACCCCCTGCTCAAAGTAGGACCAGCCCCAACTACATCATCCCAGCCAAGGCTTTCTCCACCTGGGTCGTACATACCTCCAAGGATGGAGATGCTCCCACCTCTCTGGGTAACTTGTTCCAGTGCTTCACCACCCTCCTGGTGAGAAAGTTTTTCCTAATATCCAAACTTAACTTCCCTTGCTGCAGCTTGAGCCCATTGCTCCTTGTCCTGTCATCTGCCCCCACTGAGAACAGTCCAGCTCCATCCTCTTTGCAACCCCCTGCAGGGAATTGAAGGCTGCGATAAGCCTAGTTCCCTCAGCCTCTGCTTACCAGTCATGGGCCTCAATCTCTAAACCATTTTCATTGCCCTCCTCTAGACTCTCTTGAACTTGTCCACATCCTTTCTGTAGTGGGGGCCACAGCTGGACACAGGACTCCAGATGTGGTCTCTCCAGTGCCGAATAGAGGGGAAGAATCACTTCCCTCCATTTGCTGGCACTGCTGCTACCAATGCAGCCCAGGATGCCGGTAGCCTTCTTGGCACCAAGGGCACACTGCTGGCTCCTGCTCATCCTCTTGTCCCCTGCCCCCCAGGGCCTTTTCTCCAGAGCTGCTGCTTAGCCAGTTATTACTGGTGCAGTTCAAAGCATATCAAAATGCTCCTTCCCTTTCATTTGAGCATCTCAATAAATTACCCAGTACCAAGTGAGTCACAGATTCATTACAGAGCCTCTAATGTGTAACACATAACACAGCCATGGGTGTTTGAGCTGCTCTGAGACTGTCTGGCAAAGAGGTGCTGTGAACTACCATGCCCCATTCAATATAAACTATTATTACTATGCAAGTGCAACACCAGGTAAACCCGAGCTCAAATTTCCAATCAAAAAATCGTAGTGTTTCCAATCAAGGCTCCCAGGAAAATAATTTGATCAGGCCAGTGAACACAGTGTTATGGTTTGTAGGAATGAAAAGCAGCTAAGCTTTTGCTCGGGCAAGCTGCCAAGCACAAGTCCTTTCATAGCAGGATGTCAAATAATATTAACAGTAATATTTGCCAATTGTTTTCTCAAAGGGAAAACTAGGCTGCCTCAAGCCTGTGCCTGTTCCCTTTTCCATTCCCCTGGTGGGTATTTAAACATCTGGAGCTCCCTTACTCTTTACAGGGTACAAACACCTTCCTCAGCAGTGACAGGTTCAGGTCTCATCCACAGCCAGCATGAGAGGGGGTACCCTGGAGGCTGGACCCCTCAACCCTGGGGAAAAGGAGTAAGTTATATGGGAAATATATGGTAATGCACTCAAAGGGTGAAGGGTTTCATCCTCCTTCTGGCCCCTATAGATCATGTAAAAGGGTACAAAGCGCCCTAAAAGTTCTTTAGTGAATCAGGTGTTGGGGAAGCTATCCTCAGTACAAACACTGTAGAAGACAGGCTTTGAAAGACCAGCTCTGATATACTGGGTTTGCAGGGACTGGGTTCAGGGTGGTATATCAGCACAAGCACACAGTAGCAGGGAGATTGCAGGCAGAGAGTCCCGGGAGACTGTCTTAACCTAGGCAGTCCGCTCCTGGCTAAAATAACTTAAAACCACGGAAAGAAGAGTGCAGCCTCCAACTTGGGCAGTCTGGGCAGCCCTGTCATATGCCATATGGGAGAGCGATTATTCTGATGCTCCCGTTCAGAAAGGCCAAAGCATTTGCTTTCAGTCCACAAGGCCTTTTTTTACTGCAGTATGGAAAGCAAGAGGAAGGCATGGAAGTCCAGCCCCTGAGGGAGAGCACGGTGCGTGCATCTCCCCTGAAACGGGCTGCAGAAATGAAGCGGATGCCAGCTCTGCACGCAGCAGGAGTGCTTAGGTACACGGCAATGCAGCGAACAGAAGACAACAGGCATCACTGCTCCACAGCCACGCACGGAGAAGGGCTGAGCTCTGTGAGGAGCGGCTCATAGAAATGGAAACCGTAACAAAAACTTAATTACAGCTACGACGGCACGAGCTGGAGGAATACCATCAATGTAATAGCCTGGTTTTTCCTTCCCTTGTGCTGTTTCTGCAAGCAGAGAATATGAAACCAATAACTTAGCTTTACTGCTGGAGAATAAAGTTCAGCTGTGTTTGAGCGCGTTGCTTCTCATACAGATGCAGCCCACCTGGCTCTGTTATCTAGGCTAACTAGCAGCAGGACACGCACCCTGTCATGGGAATGCTTTTTTCTCGCTGTGTGACAGATAGGCCTGAAGTTTTAATCTTGAGGAACCGGGAGCTACTGACAGTGCCGTTGCTGAATCCAAAGCACAAAGATATCAAAGCTGTCCTGCAGAAATCTGGGTGTATAACCCTTTAGATGGCAAGTGGGTAGCATCGCTCTATTGCCATGACCTGTGTGCACCGATCTCATCAGCACGGACAGATGTCAGGCCCCACTTCCTGTGTCCATATAGTGCCGGGCATTATACAAACACATAGTAATAGCTGGTTGCTGTTCAGAAGAATGCATATCTCTGGTGCAATTAGGTTGGGAATTTGCAGGGGATGCCTCAGAAGAGCGCATAAAGCCTGCAGAAATGCTACTGCTGGTTTAAGCAAACGCTGCTTGTACAACACCCAGTCTAACGGGGCCCTGATTTTCAATGGGGCTTTGGAAGATTTCTGTAAGACAAACAACACATGCATGGGTCACTTAAGCACAAATCCGTAGTGTGAACACTTTAAAGCAGAGGAAACTAGGCCAAAACAAGAATGATGCCACAGACAAGCGCTTTCGGAAGTGAGGCAGGAAGTCTACTGGTTAAAATAAACACTCCCAAGAACAGTGTCCAGTCAGTTCCTATTTTATGTGTGTACCCGGGAAGGCTTCTTGCTTGAAAGAGGCTATTAAGGCTGTGCAGAATTTATTTGCTTCTGTAAAAAAAAAGATGGTACCTAATATTTATTTGTATGGAGGTAGTGCTCAGCTGACTGCCCCCCACCCCGTGCTAGGATTTGTGTGTATAAACATAAGAAGAGTCAGCAAGGATTCACCAAGGACAGGTCACGTCTCCCCAAACTGAGTGCCTTCTATGATGAGATGACTGGCTCTGTGGACGCGGGGACATGAGTGGACATGATATACCTTGACTTTAGCAAGGCTTTTCCTACTCTTTCCCATAACATTCTTGCAAGCAAGCTAAGGAAGTATGGCTGGGATGAATGGACTGCAAGGTGGATAGAAAACTGGCTGAATTGTCCAGTTAAAAGGGTAGCAATCCACAGGGGGGTGTCTAGTTGGCAGCCAGTCTTAAGTGGAGGGCCCCGGGGTTGGTCCTGGGGCCGGTTTTGTTCAATGTCTTCATCAATGACCTGAAAGAGGGCAAAGTGCACCCTCAGCAAGTTTACAGATGCCACCAAGCTGGGGGGAGTAGTAGATATGCTGGAGGGTAGGGCTAGGATTCAGAGTGACCTCGACAAATTGGAGGATTGGTCCAAAAGAAATCTCATGAGGTTCAATAAGGAAAAGGACAAAGTCCTGCACTGAGGATGGAAAAATCCCATGCACCGGTAAAAAATCCCATGCATTGCAGAAGAGAAGACCGAGGGGATTGAATAGCAGCCTTCAGCTCCCTGCAGGGGCTGCAAAGGGGATGGACATGGACTGTTCCCAGTGGGGGCAGATAACAGGACAAGGAGCAATGGGCTCAAGGTGCAGCAAGAAAAGTTGAGGTTGGATACGAGGAAGAACTGTCTCACTAGGAGGGTAGTAAAGCACTGGAACCAGTTACCCCAAAAGGTGGTGGAGTCTCCATCCTTGGAGGTTTTAAAGCCCAGTCTAGACAAAGCCTTGGCTGGGATGATGTAGTTGGGGCTGGTCCTGCTTGGAGCAGGGGGCTGGACTAGATGTGACCTCCTGAGGTCCCTTCCAGCCCTTATTGTCTATGATTCAATGTCATCTAATCACCTGGGTTGACAGAAGATGGAAAAGGGAACACGGGTGCAGGAAGGTGAAGCGTCTTGCCTATTGATAGAGCTAGGAATAGAAGGTGTTTCTTTAGGCTCCCGCTCCAGTTCCTTAGTGGCCAAGCTACGCTGCTACTCAAGTGGACGCTTGACCAGAGGCACCTTAGAAAAGGTGACAATCACAACCAACATTTGGAAGTTTCTGCTGAATGTTTGCAGGTATCCAGCTGTATTGACTGTTGGTTTAGTAAAATCTCCTCAACATACTTGTCTAAGGATTAAGCCTAATTAATACCCCTGAATGATAGGCGTGCACACCAGCCTCTGGCTTCTTTACTATTCCTTCCATCCATGAAGAGCACACACACCAACTGCAGATGCTTCCTCAGCCTGACAAAGGGGTTTTGTGCCCGAAAGCTTGCAAACAAGAATTTCTCCAACTATCTGAGTCGGCCTAATAAAAGATATCAGATTTACCCAAAGGACCTTGTCAGCCTATACCCTAGAGCGATTATTCTAAAATCTGTTAATTGCTATGGGTCGGCCATTGCCAGCAGTGGCGCTTCCACGTAGGATCAGCATCAATCGGATGCTGGCGTCAGGGACCAGAGCAAGCGTAGGAACGATTCTTTCCTGTATACGGCTGTAGACAGCAACAGTAGCTGTTGGTATGGGATGCACCTGAATTAGTGATATATTTAGATTTAGCTAACACTTAAGGTGCAAAGTTGCTCCCTGCAAACTGGATCTAGGTGTTTTGCCTGATATTCCTGAAACAGGAATTGGTCTACTTGTGGCTGCATCTGTTCCAGGGCTGGTGAAATAATATACAGAGCAGGGCTGTCCAGTTTCTGCATGGCTGGGGGTCACACACTATACAGGCTGCACCACGGGCCCAAGTAGTATGCTATAAGGACATCCCCCTGCTACATCGCAGTGTGTGGGTGCCCTGGCCCCCACCCTCAGCTCCCTGACTGCAGGCTCCCCTACTGCACTGGGCCAAGGAGCTCCCACAGGCTGTGCCAGGCTGATCCACCCCACCCCCTAGGGTGAGATTTGGAAGCAGAAGTCAGAGGAAGGAGCGGAAACCCAGATACCCCAGCTGCTGCTGGGTGGGAGCTGGGCGACTGCAGATTAGTCCCTTGATGTTTACTGGACAGCCTTGATATAGAGAATTAGTTGGATTAAAAATATGCCCAGGGTCCATTTCTATGTCACCAATTTCTCCTCCTATAAGAAACAGATCTGCAAGACCTACACATCTGCTTCTGAGGCAGCTGTATTCGTTCCGAGTTCTGCATTTGGGTGTTAAGAATAACCTTGCTCTGTGGCACTAGAGAAAAAGAGGTGGCCGTGAGAGAGTTTGGGATTCGGTTATCATCTGAGTTAGTGCAGTTCAAGGCAGCTGATGTGTCACCGATTCCAGGCTGTGAGAAGAACAGAGTCCTGCCTGCCTGTCCAAGATTTTTTGGGTAAGACGTATGCAGTCACCACATCACTGAGAGAAATGGAAATCTGGCAACTTTTCTCAAGATTTTGATGCAGCTTTTCACAGCCCTGCAATACTCTGTCAATGTTTTGGGTTTTTTTTTAATCAGAAACTGTCATCGCTGCTTCAAAAATAGGCCAGTGAAACACATTCATGCGAGTAAAATCTTGGGTGAACATCGGATCTGATTCAGCTCCCATTTGAGGTCCCTGTAATGGAGAGCCAAA